>NC_067467.1:17589413-17902163 GCF_025434085.1 Hippocampus zosterae
GGGAATTATTATTTTTTTATCTCTCAACCTGTCCAAGAGGCCTGCTGCCCGCCGCAATCGCCGCCGGGCCGGCCCGCACCCTGCCATTGAGACTGAACGGGGATTATTTATTTTTTTAACTTGGCCGCCGGGCCGGGGCGGGCATCGCCCCCGGTAACTCCAGCCGCTACTATTTCCGCGGGCCGTGTTCCAACACTATTCACCCCGGCCAAGAGGCCTATTCCCCGGCCCGCACCCCGCCATTGAGACTGCACGGGAATTATTATTTTTTTATCTCTCAACCTGTCCAAGAGGCCTGCTGCCCGCCGCACTCGCCGCCGGGCCGGCCCGCACCCTGCGATTGAGACTGAACGGGGATTATTTATTTTTTTAACTTGGCCGCCGGCCCGGGGCGGGCATCGCCCCCGGTACCTCCAGCCGCTACTATTTCCGCGGGCCGTGTTCCAACACTATTCACCCCGGCCAAGAGGCCTATTCCCCGGCCCGCACCCCGCCATTGAGACTGCACGGGAATTATTATTTTTTTATCTCTCAACCTGTCCAAGAGGCCTGCTGCCCGCCGCACTCGCCGCCGGGCCGGCCCGCACCCCGCCATTGAGACTGAACGGGGATTATTATTTTTTTTAACTCGGCCTCCGGGCCGGGGCGGGCTTCGCCCCCGGTACCTCCAGCCGCTTCTATTTACGCGCGCCGCGTTCCAACATATTCACCCCGGCCAAGAGGCCTATTCCCCGGCCCGCACCCCGCCATTGAGACTGCATGGGAATTATTATTTTTTTATCTCTCAACCTGTCCAAGAGGCCTGCTGCCCGCCGCACTCGCCGCCGGGCCGGCCCGCACCCTGCCATTGAGACTGAACGGGGATTATTTATTTTTTTAACTTGGCCGCCGGCCCGGGGCGGGCATCGCCCCCGGTACCTCCAGCCGCTACTATTTCCGCGGCCCGTGTTCCAACACTATTCACCCCGGCCAAGAGGCCTATTCCCCGGCCCGCACCCCGCCATTGAGACTGCACGGGAATTATTATTTTTTTATCTCTCAACCTGTCCAAGAGGCCTGCTGCCCGCCGCAATCGCCGCCGGGCCGGCCCGCACCCTGCCATTGAGACTGAACGGGGATTATTTATTTTTTTAACTTGGCCGCCGGGCCGGGGCGGGCATCGCCCCCGGTACCTCCAGCCGCTACTATTTCCGCGGGCCGTGTTCCAACACTATTCACCCCGGCCAAGAGGCCTATTCCCCGGCCCGCACCCCGCCATTGAGACTGCACGGGAATTATTATTTTTTTATCTCTCAACCTGTCCAAGAGGCCTGCTGCCCGCCGCACTCGCCGCCGGGCCGGCCCGCACCCCGCCATTGAGACTGAACGGGGATTATTATTTTTTTTAACTCGGCCTCCGGGCCGGGGCGGGCTTCGCCCCCGGTACCTCCAGCCGCTTCTATTTACGCGCGCCGCGTTCCAACATATTCACCCCGGCCAAGAGGCCTATTCCCCGGCCCGCACCCCGCCATTGAGACTGCATGGGAATTATTATTTTTTTATCTCTCAACCTGTCCAAGAGGCCTGCTGCCCGCCGCAATCGCCGCCGGGCCGGCCCGCACCCTGCCATTGAGACTGAACGGGAATTATTATTTTTTTATCTCTCAACCTGTCCAAGAGGCCTGCTGCCCGCCGCACTCGCCGCCGGGCCGGCCCGCACCCTGCCATTGAGACTGAACGGGGATTATTTATTTTTTTAACTTGGCCGCCGGCCCGGGGCGGGCATCGCCCCCGGTACCTCCAGCCGCTACTATTTCCGCGGGCCGTGTTCCAACACTATTCACCCCGGCCAAGAGGCCTATTCCCCGGCCCGCACCCCGCCATTGAGACTGCACGGGAATTATTATTTTTTTTATCTCTCAACCTGTCCAAGAGGCCTGCTGCCCGCCGCACTCGCCGCCGGGCCGGCCCGCACCCCGCCATTAAGACTGAACGGGGATTATTATTTTTTTTAACTCGGCCTCCGGGCCGGGGCGGGCTTCGCCCCCGGTACCTCCAGCCGCTTCTATTTACGCGCGCCGCGTTCCAACATATTCACCCCGGCCAAGAGGCCTATTCCCCGGCCCGCACCCCGCCATTGAGACTGCATGGGAATTATTATTTTTTTATCTCTCAACCTGTCCAAGAGGCCTGCTGCCCGCCGCAATCGCCGCCGGGCCGGCCCGCACCCTGCCATTGAGACTGAACGGGAATTATTATTTTTTTATCTCTCAACCTGTCCAAGAGGCCTGCTGCCCGCCGCACTCGCCGCCGGGCCGGCCCGCACCCTGCCATTGAGACTGAACGGGATTATTTATTTTTTTAACTTGGCCGCCGGCCCGGGGCGGGCATCGCCCCCGGTACCTCCAGCCGCTACTATTTCCGCGGGCCGTGTTCCAACACTATTCACCCCGGCCAAGAGGCCTATTCCCCGGCCCGCACCCCGCCATTGAGACTGCACGGGAATTATTATTTTTTTTATCTCTCAACCTGTCCAAGAGGCCTGCTGCCCGCCGCACTCGCCGCCGGGCCGGCCCGCACCCCGCCATTAAGACTGAACGGGGATTATTATTTTTTTTAACTCGGCCTCCGGGCCGGGGCGGGCTTCGCCCCCGGTACCTCCAGCCGCTTCTATTTACGCGCGCCGCGTTCCAACATATTCACCCCGGCCAAGAGGCCTATTCCCCGGCCCGCACCCCGCCATTGAGACTGCATGGGAATTATTATTTTTTTATCTCTCAACCTGTCCAAGAGGCCTGCTGCCCGCCGCAATCGCCGCCGGGCCGGCCCGCACCCTGCCATTGAGACTGAACGGGAATTATTATTTTTTTATCTCTCAACCTGTCCAAGAGGCCTGCTGCCCGCCGCACTCGCCGCCGGGCCGGCCCGCACCCTGCCATTGAGACTGAACGGGGATTATTTATTTTTTTAACTTGTCCGCAGGGCGGGGGCGGGCATCGCCCCCGGTACCTCCAGCCGCTACTATTTCCGCGGGCCGTGTTCCAACACTATTCACCCCGGCCAAGAGGCCTATTCCCCGGCCCGCACCCCGCCATTGAGACTGCATGGGAATTATTATTTTTTTATCTCTCAACCTGTCCAAGAGGCCTGCTGCCCGCCGCAATCGCCGCCGGGCCGGCCCGCACCCTGCCATTGAGACTGAACGGGGATTATTTATTTTTTTAACTTGGCCGCCGGGCCGGGGCGGGCATCGCCCCCGGTACCTCCAGCCGCTACTATTTCCGCGGGCCGTGTTCCAACACTATTCACCCCGGCCAAGAGGCCTATTCCCCGGCCCGCACCCCGCCATTGAGACTACACGGGAATTATTATTTTTTTATCTCTCAACCTGTCCAAGAGGCCTGCTGCCCGCCGCACTCGCCGCCGGGCCGGCCCGCACCCCGCCATTGAGACTGAACGGGGATTATTATTTTTTTTAACTCGGCCTCCGGGCCGGGGCGGGCTTCGCCCCCGGTACCTCCAGCCGCTTCTATTTACGCGCGCCGCGTTCCAACATATTCACCCCGGCCAAGAGGCCTATTCCCCGGCCCGCACCCCGCCATTGAGACTGCATGGGAATTATTATTTTTTTATCTCTCAACCTGTCCAAGAGGCCTGCTGCCCGCCGCAATCGCCGCCGGGCCGGCCCGCACCCTGCCATTGAGACTGAACGGGATTATTTATTTTTTTAACTTGGCCGCCGGGCCGGGGCGGGCATCGCCCCCGGTACCTCCAGCCGCTACTATTTCCGCGGGCCGTGTTCCAACACTATTCACCCCGGCCAAGACGCCTATTCCCCGGCCAGCACCCCGCCATTGAGACTGCACGGGAATTATTATTTTTTTATCTCTCAACCTGTCCAAGAGGCCTGCTGCCCGCCGCACTCGCCGCCGGGCCGGCCCGCACCCCGCCATTAAGACTGAACGGGGATTATTATTTTTTTTAACTCGGCCTCCGGGCCGGGGCGGGCTTCGCCCCCGGTACCTCCAGCCGCTTCTATTTACGCGCGCCGCGTTCCAACATATTCACCCCGGCCAAGAGGCCTATTCCCCGGCCCGCACCCCGCCATTGAGACTGCATGGGAATTATTATTTTTTTATCTCTCAACCTGTCCAAGAGGCCTGCTGCCCGCCGCAATCGCCGCCGGGCCGGCCCGCACCCTGCCATTGAGACTGAACGGGATTATTTATTTTTTTAACTTGGCCGCCGGGCCGGGGCGGGCATCGCCCCCGGTACCTCCAGCCGCTACTATTTCCGCGGGCCGTGTTCCAACACTATTCACCCCGGCCAAGAGGCCTATTCCCCGGCCCGCACCCCGCCATTGAGACTGCACGGGAATTATTATTTTTTTATCTCTCAACCTGTCCAAGAGGCCTGCTGCCCGCCGCACTCGCCGCCGGGCCGGCCCGCACCCTGCCATTGAGACTGAACGGGGATTATTTATTTTTTTAACTTGGCCGCCGGGCCGGGGCGGGCATCGCCCCCGGTACCTCCAGCCGCTACTATTTCCGCGGGCCGTGTTCCAACACTATTCACCCCGGCCAAGAGCCCTATTCCCCGGCCCGCACCCCGCCATTGAGACTGCACGGGAATTATTATTTTTTTTATCTCTCAACCTGTCCAAGAGGCCTGCTGCCCGCCGCAATCGCCGCCGGGCCGGCCCGCACCCTGCCATTGAGCCTGAACGGGGATTATTTATTTTTTTAACTTGGCCGCCGGGCCGGGGCGGGCATCGCCCCCGGTACCTCCAGCCGCTACTATTTCCGCGGGCCGTGTTCCAACACTATTCACCCCGGCCAAGAGGCCTATTCCCCGGCCCGCACCCCGCCATTGAGACTGCACGGGAATTATTATTTTTTTATCTCTCAACCTGTCCAAGAGGCCTGCTGCCCGCCGCACTCGCCGCCGGGCCGGCCCGCACCCCGCCATTGAGACTGAACGGGGATTATTATTTTTTTTTAACTCGGCCTCCGGGCCGGGGCGGGCTTCGCCCCCGGTACCTCCAGCCGCTTCTATTTACGCGCGCCGCGTTCCAACATATTCACCCCGGCCAAGAGGCCTATTCCCCGGCCCGCACCCCGCCATTGAGACTGCATGGGAATTATTATTTTTTTATCTCTCAACCTGTCCAAGAGGCCTGCTGCCCGCCGCAATCGCCGCCGGGCCGGCCCGCACCCTGCCATTGAGACTGAACGGGAATTATTATTTTTTTATCTCTCAACCTGTCCAAGAGGCCTGCTGCCCGCCGCACTCGCCGCCGGGCCGGCCCGCACCCTGCCATTGAGACTGAACGGGGATTATTTATTTTTTTAACTTGGCCGCCGGCCCGGGGCGGGCATCGCCCCCGGTACCTCCAGCCGCTACTATTTCCGCGGGCCGTGTTCCAACACTATTCACCCCGGCCAAGAGGCCTATTCCCCGGCCCGCACCCCGCCATTGAGACTGCACGGGAATTATTATTTTTTTATCTCTCAACCTGTCCAAGAGGCCTGCTGCCCGCCGCAATCGCCGCCGGGCCGGCCCGCACCCCGCCATTGAGACTGAACGGGGATTATTTATTTTTTTAACTTGGCCGCAGGGGCGGGCATCGCCCCCGGTACCTCCAGCCGCTACTATTTCCGCGGGCCGTGTTCCAACACTATTCACCCCGGCCAAGAGAAATATTCCCCGGCCCGCACCCCGCCATTGAGACTGCACGGGAATTATTATTTTTTTATCTCTCAACCTGTCCAAGAGGCCTGCTGCCCGCCGCACTCGCCGCCGGGCCGGCCCGCACCCCGCCATTGAGACTGAACGGGGATTATTATTTTTTTTAACTCGGCCTCCGGGCCGGGGCGGGCTTCGCCCCCGGTACCTCCAGCCGCTTCTATTTACGCGCGCCGCGTTCCAACATATTCACCCCGGCCAAGAGGCCTATTCCCCGGCCCGCACCCCGCCATTGAGACTGCATGGGAATTATTATTTTTTTATCTCTCAACCTGTCCAAGAGGCCTGCTGCCCGCCGCAATCGCCGCCGGGCCGGCCCGCACCCTGCCATTGAGACTGAACGGGAATTATTATTTTTTTATCTCTCAACCTGTCCAAGAGGCCTGCTGCCCGCCGCACTCGCCGCCGGGCCGGCCCGCACCCTGCCATTGAGACTGAACGGGGATTATTTATTTTTTTAACTTGGCCGCCGGCCCGGGGCGGGCATCGCCCCCGGTACCTCCAGCCGCTACTATTTCCGCGGGCCGTGTTCCAACACTATTCACCCCGGCCAAGAGGCCTATTCCCCGGCCCGCACCCCGCCATTGAGACTGCACGGGAATTATTATTTTTTTATCTCTCAACCTGTCCAAGAGGCCTGCTGCCCGCCGCAATCGCCGCCGGGCCCGCCCGCACCCTGCCATTGAGACTGAACGGGATTATTTATTTTTTTAACTTGGCCGCCGGGCCGGGGCGGGCATCGCCCCCGGTACCTCCAGCCGCTACTATTTCCGCGGGCCGTGTTCCAACACTATTCACCCCGGCCAAGAGGCCTATTCCCCGGCCCGCACCCCGCCATTGAGACTGCACGGGAATTATTATTTTTTTATCTCTCAACCTGTCCAAGAGGCCTGCTGCCCGCCGCACTCGCCGCCGGGCCGGCCCGCACCCCGCCATTGAGACTGGAACGGGGATTATTATTTTTTTTAACTCGGCCTCCGGGCCGGGGCGGGCTTCGCCCCCGGTACCTCCAGCTGCTTCTATTTACGCGCGCCGCGTTCCAACATATTCACCCCGGCCAAGAGGCCTATTCCCCGGCCCGCACCCCGCCATTGAGACTGCATGGGAATTATTATTTTTTTATCTCTCAACCTGTCCAAGAGGCCTGCTGCCCGCCGCAATCGCCGCCGGGCCGGCCCGCACCCTGCCATTGAGACTGAACGGGAATTATTATTTTTTTATCTCTCAACCTGTCCAAGAGGCCTGATGCCCGCCGCACTCGCCGCCGGGCCGGCCCGCACCCTGCCATTGAGACTGAACGGGGATTATTTATTTTTTTAACTTGTCCGCCGGGCCGGGACGGGCATCGCCCCCGGTACCTCCAGCCGCTACTATTTCCGCGGGCCGTGTTCCAACACTATTCACCCCGGCCAAGAGGCCTATTCCCCGGCCCGCACCCCGCCATTGAGACTTCACGGGAATTATTATTTTTTTATCTCTCAACCTGTCCAAGAGGCCTGCTGCCCGCCGCACTCGCCGCCGGGCCGGCCCGCACCCCGCCATTGAGACTGAACGGGGATTATTATTTTTTTTAACTCGGCCTCCGGGCCGGGGCGGGCTTCGCCCCCGGTACCTCCAGCCGCTTCTATTTACGCGCGCCGCGTTCCAACATATTCACCCCGGCCAAGAGGCCTATTCCCCGGCCCGCACCCCGCCATTGAGACTGCATGGGAATTATTATTTTTTTATCTCTCAACCTGTCCAAGAGGCCTGCTGCCCGCCGCAATCGCCGCCGGGCCGGCCCGCACCCTGCCATTGAGACTGAACGGGAATTATTATTTTTTTATCTCTCAACCTGTCCAAGAGGCCTGCTGCCCGCCGCACTCGCCGCCGGGCCGGCCCGCACCCTGCCATTGAGACTGAACGGGGATTATTTATTTTTTTAACTTGTCCGCCGGGCGGGGGCGGGCATCGCCCCCGGTACCTCCAGCCGCTACTATTTCCGCGGGCCGTGTTCCAACACTATTCACCCCGGCCAAGAGGCCTATTCCCCGGCCCGCACCCCGCCATTGAGACTGCATGGGAATTATTATTTTTTTATCTCTCAACCTGTCCAAGAGGCCTGCTGCCCGCCGCAATCGCCGCCGGGCCGGCCCGCACCCTGCCATTGAGACTGAACGGGGATTATTTATTTTTTTAACTTGGCCGCCGGGCCGGGGCGGGCATCGCCCCCGGTACCTCCAGCCGCTACTATTTCCGCGGGCCGTGTTCCAACACTATTCACCCCGGCCAAGAGGCCTATTCCCCGGCCCGCACCCCGCCATTGAGACTACACGGGAATTATTATTTTTTTATCTCTCAACCTGTCCAAGAGGCCTGCTGCCCGCCGCACTCGCCGCCGGGCCGGCCCGCACCCCGCCATTGAGACTGAACGGGGATTATTATTTTTTTTAACTCGGCCTCCGGGCCGGGGCGGGCTTCGCCCCCGGTACCTCCAGCCGCTTCTATTTACGCGCGCCGCGTTCCAACATATTCACCCCGGCCAAGAGGCCTATTCCCCGGCCCGCACCCCGCCATTGAGACTGCATGGGAATTATTATTTTTTTATCTCTCAACCTGTCCAAGAGGCCTGCTGCCCGCCGCAATCGCCGCCGGGCCGGCCCGCACCCTGCCATTGAGACTGAACGGGGATTATTTATTTTTTTAACTTGGCCGCCGGGCCGGGGCGGGCATCGCCCCCGGTACCTCCAGCCGCTACTATTTCCGCGGGCCGTGTTCCAACACTATTCACCCCGGCCAAGAGCCCTATTCCCCGGCCCGCACCCCGCCATTGAGACTGCACGGGAATTATTATTTTTTTTATCTCTCAACCTGTCCAAGAGGCCTGCTGCCCGCCGCAATCGCCGCCGGGCCGGCCCGCACCCTGCCATTGAGCCTGAACGGGGATTATTTATTTTTTTAACTTGGCCGCCGGGCCGGGGCGGGCATCGCCCCCGGTACCTCCAGCCGCTACTATTTCCGCGGGCCGTGTTCCAACACTATTCACCCCGGCCAAGAGGCCTATTCCCCGGCCCGCACCCCGCCATTGAGACTGCACGGGAATTATTATTTTTTTATCTCTCAACCTGTCCAAGAGGCCTGCTGCCCGCCGCACTCGCCGCCGGGCCGGCCCGCACCCCGCCATTGAGACTGAACGGGGATTATTATTTTTTTTTAACTCGGCCTCCGGGCCGGGGCGGGCTTCGCCCCCGGTACCTCCAGCCGCTTCTATTTACGCGCGCCGCGTTCCAACATATTCACCCCGGCCAAGAGGCCTATTCCCCGGCCCGCACCCCGCCATTGAGACTGCATGGGAATTATTATTTTTTTATCTCTCAACCTGTCCAAGAGGCCTGCTGCCCGCCGCAATCGCCGCCGGGCCGGCCCGCACCCTGCCATTGAGACTGAACGGGAATTATTATTTTTTTATCTCTCAACCTGTCCAAGAGGCCTGCTGCCCGCCGCACTCGCCGCCGGGCCGGCCCGCACCCTGCCATTGAGACTGAACGGGGATTATTTATTTTTTTAACTTGGCCGCCGGCCCGGGGCGGGCATCGCCCCCGGTACCTCCAGCCGCTACTATTTCCGCGGGCCGTGTTCCAACACTATTCACCCCGGCCAAGAGGCCTATTCCCCGGCCCGCACCCCGCCATTGAGACTGCACGGGAATTATTATTTTTTTATCTCTCAACCTGTCCAAGAGGCCTGCTGCCCGCCGCAATCGCCGCCGGGCCCGCCCGCACCCTGCCATTGAGACTGAACGGGATTATTTATTTTTTTAACTTGGCCGCCGGGCCGGGGCGGGCATCGCCCCCGGTACCTCCAGCCGCTACTATTTCCGCGGGCCGTGTTCCAACACTATTCACCCCGGCCAAGAGGCCTATTCCCCGGCCCGCACCCCGCCATTGAGACTGCACGGGAATTATTATTTTTTTATCTCTCAACCTGTCCAAGAGGCCTGCTGCCCGCCGCACTCGCCGCCGGGCCGGCCCGCACCCCGCCATTGAGACTGGAACGGGGATTATTATTTTTTTTAACTCGGCCTCCGGGCCGGGGCGGGCTTCGCCCCCGGTACCTCCAGCTGCTTCTATTTACGCGCGCCGCGTTCCAACATATTCACCCCGGCCAAGAGGCCTATTCCCCGGCCCGCACCCCGCCATTGAGACTGCATGGGAATTATTATTTTTTTATCTCTCAACCTGTCCAAGAGGCCTGCTGCCCGCCGCAATCGCCGCCGGGCCGGCCCGCACCCTGCCATTGAGACTGAACGGGAATTATTATTTTTTTATCTCTCAACCTGTCCAAGAGGCCTGATGCCCGCCGCACTCGCCGCCGGGCCGGCCCGCACCCTGCCATTGAGACTGAACGGGGATTATTTATTTTTTTAACTTGTCCGCCGGGCCGGGACGGGCATCGCCCCCGGTACCTCCAGCCGCTACTATTTCCGCGGCCCGTGTTCCAACACTATTCACCCCGGCCAAGAGGCCTATTCCCCGGCCCGCACCCCGCCATTGAGACTTCACGGGAATTATTATTTTTTTATCTCTCAACCTGTCCAAGAGGCCTGCTGCCCGCCGCACTCGCCGCCGGGCCGGCCCGCACCCCGCCTTTGAGACTGAACGGGGATTATTATTTTTTTTAACTCGGCCTCCGGGCCGGGGCGGGCTTCGCCCCCGGTACCTCCAGCCGCTTCTATTTACGCGCGCCGCGTTCCAACATATTCACCCCGGCCAAGAGGCCTATTCCCCGGCCCGCACCCCGCCATTGAGACTACACGGGAATTATTATTTTTTTATCTCTCAACCTGTCCAAGAGGCCTGCTGCCCGCCGCACTCGCCGCCGGGCCGGCCCGCACCCCGCCATTGAGACTGAACGGGGATTATTATTTTTTTTAACTCGGCCTCCGGGCCGGGGCGGGCTTCGCCCCCGGTACCTCCAGCCGCTTCTATTTACGCGCGCCGCGTTCCAACATATTCACCCCGGCCAAGAGGCCTATTCCCCGGCCCGCACCCCGCCATTGAGACTGCATGGGAATTATTATTTTTTTATCTCTCAACCTGTCCAAGAGGCCTGCTGCCCGCCGCAATCGCCGCCGGGCCGGCCCGCACCCTGCCATTGAGACTGAACGGGATTATTTATTTTTTTAACTTGGCCGCCGGGCCGGGGCGGGCATCGCCCCCGGTACCTCCAGCCGCTACTATTTCCGCGGGCCGTGTTCCAACACTATTCACCCCGGCCAAGAGGCCTATTCCCCGGCCCGCACCCCGCCATTGAGACTGCACGGGAATTATTATTTTTTTATCTCTCAACCTGTCCAAGAGGCCTGCTGCCCGCCGCACTCGCCGCCGGGCCGGCCCGCACCCTGCCATTGAGACTGAACGGGGATTATTTATTTTTTTAACTTGGCCGCCGGGCCGGGGCGGGCATCGCCCCCGGTACCTCCAGCCGCTACTATTTCCGCGGGCCGTGTTCCAACACTATTCACCCCGGCCAAGAGCCCTATTCCCCGGCCCGCACCCCGCCATTGAGACTGCACGGGAATTATTATTTTTTTTATCTCTCAACCTGTCCAAGAGGCCTGCTGCCCGCCGCAATCGCCGCCGGGCCGGCCCGCACCCCGCCATTGAGACTGAACGGGGATTATTATTTTTTTTTAACTCGGCCTCCGGGCCGGGGCGGGCTTCGCCCCCGGTACCTCCAGCCGCTTCTATTTACGCGCGCCGCGTTCCAACATATTCACCCCGGCCAAGAGGCCTATTCCCCGGCCCGCACCCCGCCATTGAGACTGCATGGGAATTATTATTTTTTTATCTCTCAACCTGTCCAAGAGGCCTGCTGCCCGCCGCAATCGCCGCCGGGCCGGCCCGCACCCTGCCATTGAGACTGAACGGGAATTATTATTTTTTTATCTCTCAACCTGTCCAAGAGGCCTGCTGCCCGCCGCACTCGCCGCCGGGCCGGCCCGCACCCTGCCATTGAGACTGAACGGGGATTATTTATTTTTTTAACTTGGCCGCCGGCCCGGGGCGGGCATCGCCCCCGGTACCTCCAGCCGCTACTATTTCCGCGGGCCGTGTTCCAACACTATTCACCCCGGCCAAGAGGCCTATTCCCCGGCCCGCACCCCGCCATTGAGACTGCACGGGAATTATTATTTTTTTATCTCTCAACCTGTCCAAGAGGCCTGCTGCCCGCCGCAATCGCCGCCGGGCCGGCCCGCACCCCGCCATTGAGACTGAACGGGGATTATTTATTTTTTTAACTTGGCCGCAGGGGCGGGCATCGCCCCCGGTACCTCCAGCCGCTACTATTTCCGCGGGCCGTGTTCCAACACTATTCACCCCGGCCAAGAGAAATATTCCCCGGCCCGCACCCCGCCATTGAGACTGCACGGGAATTATTATTTTTTTATCTCTCAACCTGTCCAAGAGGCCTGCTGCCCGCCGCACTCGCCGCCGGGCCGGCCCGCACCCCGCCATTGAGACTGAACGGGGATTATTATTTTTTTTAACTCGGCCTCCGGGCCGGGGCGGGCTTCGCCCCCGGTACCTCCAGCCGCTTCTATTTACGCGCGCCGCGTTCCAACATATTCACCCCGACCAAGAGGCCTATTCCCCGGCCCGCACCCCGCCATTGAGACTGCATGGGAATTATTATTTTTTTATCTCTCAACCTGTCCAAGAGGCCTGCTGCCCGCCGCAATCGCCGCCGGGCCGGCCCGCACCCTGCCATTGAGACTGAACGGGAATTATTATTTTTTTATCTCTCAACCTGTCCAAGAGGCCTGCTGCCCGCCGCACTCGCCGCCGGGCCGGCCCGCACCCTGCCATTGAGACTGAACGGGGATTATTTATTTTTTTAACTTGGCCGCCGGCCCGGGGCGGGCATCGCCCCCGGTACCTCCAGCCGCTACTATTTCCGCGGGCCGTGTTCCAACACTATTCACCCCGGCCAAGAGGCCTATTCCCCGGCCCGCACCCCGCCATTGAGACTGCACGGGAATTATTATTTTTTTATTTCTCAACCTGTCCAAGAGGCCTGCTGTCCGCCGCAATCGCCGCTGGGCCCGCCCGCACCCTGCCATTGAGACTGAACGGGATTATTTATTTTTTTAACTTGGCCGCCGGGCCGGGGCGGGCATCGCCCCCGGTACCTCCAGCCGCTACTATTTCCGCGGGCCGTGTTCCAACACTATTCACCCCGGCCAAGAGGCCTATTCCCCGGCCCGCACCCCGCCATTGAGACTGCACGGGAATTATTATTTTTTTATCTCTCAACCTGTCCAAGAGGCCTGCTGCCCGCCGCACTCGCCGCCGGGCCGGCCCGCACCCCGCCATTGAGACTGGAACGGGGATTATTATTTTTTTTAACTCGGCCTCCGGGCCGGGGCGGGCTTCGCCCCCGGTACCTCCAGCTGCTTCTATTTACGCGCGCCGCGTTCCAACATATTCACCCCGGCCAAGAGGCCTATTCCCCGGCCCGCACCCCGCCATTGAGACTGCATGGGAATTATTATTTTTTTATCTCTCAACCTGTCCAAGAGGCCTGCTGCCCGCCGCAATCGCCGCCGGGCCGGCCCGCACCCTGCCATTGAGACTGAACGGGAATTATTATTTTTTTATCTCTCAACCTGTCCAAGAGGCCTGATGCCCGCCGCACTCGCCGCCGGGCCGGCCCGCACCCTGCCATTGAGACTGAACGGGGATTATTTATTTTTTTAACTTGTCCGCCGGGCCGGGACGGGCATCGCCCCCGGTACCTCCAGCCGCTACTATTTCCGCGGGCCGTGTTCCAACACTATTCACCCCGGCCAAGAGGCCTATTCCCCGGCCCGCACCCCGCCATTGAGACTTCACGGGAATTATTATTTTTTTATCTCTCAACCTGTCCAAGAGGCCTGCTGCCCGCCGCACTCGCCGCCGGGCCGGCCCGCACCCCGCCATTGAGACTGAACGGGGATTATTATTTTTTTTAACTCGGCCTCCGGGCCGGGGCGGGCTTCGCCCCCGGTACCTCCAGCCGCTTCTATTTACGCGCGCCGCGTTCCAACATATTCACCCCGGCCAAGAGGCCTATTCCCCGGCCCGCACCCCGCCATTGAGACTGCATGGGAATTATTATTTTTTTATCTCTCAACCTGTCCAAGAGCCCTGCTGCCCTGCCGCAATCGCCGCCGGGCCGGCCCGCACCCTGCCATTGAGACTGAACGGGGTTATTTATTTTTTTAACTTGGCCGCCGGGCCGGGGCGGGCATCGCCCCCGGTACCTCCAGCCGCTACTATTTCCGCGGGCCGTGTTCCAACACTATTCACCCCGGCCAAGAGGCCTATTCCCCGGCCCGCACCCCGCCATTGAGACTGCACGGGAATTATTATTTTTTTATCTCTCAACCTGTCCAAGAGGCCTGCTGCCCGCCGCAATCGCCGCCGGGCCGGCCCGCACCCTGCCATTGAGACTGAACGGGATTATTTATTTTTTTAACTTGGCCGCCGGGCCGGGGCGGGCATCGCCCCCGGTACCTCCAGCCGCTACTATTTCCGCGGGCCGTGTTCCAACACTATTCACCCCGGCCAAGAGGCCTATTCCCCGGCCCGCACCCCGCCATTGAGACTGCACGGGAATTATTATTTTTTTATCTCTCAACCTGTCCAAGAGGCCTGCTGCCCGCCGCAATCGCCGCCGGGCCGGCCCGCACCCCTCCATTGAGACTGAACGGGGATTATTTATTTTTTTAACTTGGCCGCAGGGGCGGGCATCGCCCCCGGTACCTCCAGCCGCTACTATTTCCGCGGGCCGTGTTCCAACACTATTCACCCCGGCCAAGAGGCCTATTCCCCGGCCCGCACCCCGCCATTGAGACTGCACGGGAATTATTATTTTTTTATCTCTCAACCTGTCCAAGAGGCCTGCTGCCCGCCGCACTCGCCGCCGGGCCGGCCCGCACCCCGCCATTGAGACTGAACGGGGATTATTATTTTTTTTAACTCGGCCTCCGGGCCGGGGCGGGCTTCGCCCCCGGTACCTCCAGCCGCTTCTATTTACGCGCGGCGCGCTCCAACATATTCACCCCGGCCAAGAGGCCTATTCCCCGGCCCGCACCCCGCCATTGAGACTGCATGGGAATTATTATTTTTTTATCTCTCAACCTGTCCAAGAGGCCTGCTGCCCGCCGCAATCGCCGCCGGGCCGGCCCGCACCCTGCCATTGATACTGAACGGGAATTATTATTTTTTTATCTCTCAACCTGTCCAAGAGGCCTGCTGCCCGCCGCACTCGCCGCCGGGCCGGCCCGCACCCTGCCATTGAGACTGAACGGGGATTATTTATTTTTTTAACTTGGCCGCCGGCCCGGGGCGGGCATCGCCCCCGGTACCTCCAGCCGCTACTATTTCCGCGGGCCGTGTTCCAACACTATTCACCCCGGCCAAGAGGCCTATTCCCCGGCCCGCACCCCGCCATTGAGACTGCACGGGAATTATTATTTTTTTATCTCTCAACCTGTCCAAGAGGCCTGCTGCCCGCCGCACTCGCCGCCGGACCGGCCCGCACCCCGCCATTGAGACTGGAACGGGGATTATTATTTTTTTTAACTCGGCCTCCGGGCCGGGGCGGGCTTCGCCCCCGGTACCTCCAGCCGCTTCTATTTACGCGCGCCGCGTTCCAACATATTCACCCCGGCCAAGAGGCCTATTCCCCGGCCCGCACCCCGCCATTGAGACTGCATGGGAATTATTATTTTTTTATCTCTCAACCTGTCCAAGAGGCCTGATGCCCGCCGCACTCGCCGCCGGGCCGGCCCGCACCCTGCCATTGAGACTGAACGGGGATTATTTATTTTTTTAACTTGTCCGCCGGGCCGGGACGGGCATCGCCCCCGGTACCTCCAGCCGCTACTATTTCCGCGGGCCGTGTTCCAACACTATTCACCCCGGCCAAGAGGCCTATTCCCCGGCCCGCACCCCGCCATTGAGACTTCACGGGAATTATTATTTTTTTATCTCTCAACCTGTCCAAGAGGCCTGCTGCCCGCCGCACTCGCCGCCGGGCCGGCCCGCACCCCGCCATTGAGACTGAACGGGGATTATTATTTTTTTTAACTCGGCCTCCGGGCCGGGGCGGGCTTCGCCCCCGGTACCTCCAGCCGCTTCTATTTACGCGCGCCGCGTTCCAACATATTCACCCCGGCCAAGAGGCCTATTCCCCGGCCCGCACCCCGCCATTGAGACTGCATGGGAATTATTATTTTTTTATCTCTCAACCTGTCCAAGAGGCCTGCTGCCCGCCGCAATCGCCGCCGGGCCGGCCCGCACCCTGCCATTGAGACTGAACGGGATTATTTATTTTTTTAACTTGGCCGCCGGGCCGGGGCGGGCATCGCCCCCGGTACCTCCAGCCGCTACTATTTCCGCGGGCCGTGTTCCAACACTATTCACCCCGGCCAAGAGGCCTATTCCCCGGCCCGCACCCCGCCATTGAGACTGCACGGGAATTATTATTTTTTTATCTCTCAACCTGTCCAAGAGGCCTGCTGCCCGCCGCAATCGCCGCCGGGCCGGCCCGCACCCTGCCATTGAGACTGAACGGGATTATTTATTTTTTTAACTTGGCCGCCGGGCCGGGGCGGGCATCGCCCCCGGTACCTCCAGCCGCTACTATTTCCGCGGGCCGTGTTCCAACACTATTCACCCCGGCCAAGAGGCCTATTCCCCGGCCCGCACCCCGCCATTGAGACTGCACGGGAATTATTATTTTTTTATCTCTCAACCTGTCCAAGAGGCCTGCTGCCCGCCGCAATCGCCGCCGGGCCGGCCCGCACCCCGCCATTGAGACTGAACGGGGATTATTTATTTTTTTAACTTGGCCGCAGGGGCGGGCATCGCCCCCGGTACCTCCAGCCGCTACTATTTCCGCGGGCCGTGTTCCAACACTATTCACCCCGGCCAAGAGGCCTATTCCCCGGCCCGCACCCCGCCATTGAGACTGCACGGGAATTATTATTTTTTTATCTCTCAACCTGTCCAAGAGGCCTGCTGCCCGCCGCACTCGCCGCCGGGCCGGCCCGCACCCCGCCATTGAGACTGAACGGGGATTATTATTTTTTTTAACTCTGCCTCCGGGCCGGGGCGGGCTACGCCCCCGGTACCTCCAGCCGCTTCTATTTACGCGCGCCGCGTTCCAACATATTCACCCCGGCCAAGAGGCCTATTCCCCGGCCCGCACCCCGCCATTGAGACTGCATGGGAATTATTATTTTTTTTATCTCTCAACCTGTCCAAGAGGCCTGCTGCCCGCCGCAATCGCCGCCGGGCCGGCCCGCACCCTGCCATTGAGACTGAACGGTAATTATTATTTTTTTATCTCTCAACCTGTCCAAGAGGCCTGCTGCCCGCCGCACTCGCCGCCGGGCCGGCCCGCACCCTGCCATTGAGACTGAACGGGGATTATTTATTTTTTTAACTTGGCCGCCGGGCCGGGGCGGGCATCGCCCCCGGTACCTCCAGCCGCTACTATTTCCGCGGGCCGTGTTCCAACACTATTCACCCCGGCCAAGAGGCCTATTCCCCGGCCCGCACCCCGCCATTGAGACTGCACGGGAATTATTATTTTTTTATCTCTCAACCTGTCCAAGAGGCCTGCTGCCCGCCGCACTCGCCGCCGGGCCGGCCCGCACCCCGCCATTGAGACTGAACGGGGATTATTATTTTTTTTAACTCTGCCTCCGGGCCGGGGCGGGCTACGCCCCCGGTACCTCCAGCCGCTTCTATTTACGCGCGCCGCGTTCCAACATATTCACCCCGGCCAAGAGGCCTATTCCCCGGCCCGCACCCCGCCATTGAGACTGCATGGGAATTATTATTTTTTTTATCTCTCAACCTGTCCAAGAGGCCTGCTGCCCGCCGCAATCGCCGCCGGGCCGGCCCGCACCCTGCCATTGAGACTGAACGGGAATTATTATTTTTTTATCTCTCAACCTGTCCAAGAGGCCTGCTGCCCGCCGCACTCGCCGCCGGGCCGGCCCGCACCCTGCCATTGAGACTGAACGGGGATTATTTATTTTTTTAACTTGGCCGCCGGGCCGGGGCGGGCATCGCCCCCGGTACCTCCAGCCGCTACTATTTCCGCGGGCCGTGTTCCAACACTATTCACCCCGGCCAAGAGGCCTATTCCCCGGCCCGCACCCCGCCATTGAGACTGCATGGGAATTATTATTTTTTTATCTCTCAACCTGTCCAAGAGGCCTGCTGCCGGCCGCAATCGCCGCCGGGCCGGCCCGCACCCTGCCATTGAGACTGAACGGGGATTATTTATTTTTTTAACTTGGCCGCCGGGCCGGGGCGGGCATCGCCCCCGGTACCTCCAGCCGCTACTATTTCCGCGGGCCGTGTTCCAACACTATTCACCCCGGCCAAGAGGCCTATTCCCCGGCCCGCACCCCGCCATTGAGACTGCACGGGAATTATTATTTTTTTATCTCTAAACCTGTCCAAGAGGCCTACTGCCCGCCGCAATCGCCGCCGGGCCGGCCCGCACCCTGCCATTGAGACTGAACGGGGATTATTTATTTTTTTAACTTGGCCGCCGGCCCGGGGCGGGCATCGCCCCCGGTACCTCCAGCCGCTACTATTTCCGCGGGCCGTGTTCCAACACTATTCACCCCGGCCAAGAGGCCTATTCCCCGGCCCGCACCCCGCCATTGAGACTGCATGGGAATTATTATTTTTTTATCTCTCAACCTGTCCAAGAGGCCTGCTGCCCGCCGCAATTGCCGCCGGGCCGGCCCGCACCCTGCCATTGAGACTGAACGGGAATTATTATTTTTTTATCTCTCAACCTGTCCAAGAGGCCTGCTGCCCGCCGCACTCGCCGCCGGGCCGGCCCGCACCCCGCCATTGAGACTGAACGGGGATTATTATTTTTTTTAACTCGGCCTCCGGGCCGGGGCGGGCTTCGCCCCCGGTACCTCCAGCCGCTTCTATTTACGCGCGCCGTTCCAACATATTCACCCCGGCCAAGAGGCCTCTTCCCCGGCCACACTCGTCCGCCGGGCCGGCCCGCACCCCGCCATTGAGACTGCACGGGAATTATTATTTTTTTATCTCTCAACCTGTCCAAGAGGCCTGCTGCCCGCCGCACTCGCCGCCGGGCCGGCCCGCACCCCGCCATTGAGACTGAACGGGGATTATTATTTTTTTTAACTCTGCCTCCGGGCCGGGGCGGGCTTCGCCCCCGGTACCTCCAGCCGCTTCTATTTACGCGCGCCGCGTTCCAACATATTCACCCCGGCCAAGAGGCCTCTTCCCCGGCCACACTCGTCCGCCGGGCCGGCCCGCACCCCGCCATTGAGACTGCACGGGAATTATTATTTTTATATCTCTCAACCTGTCCAAGAGGCCTGCTGCCCGCCGCAATCGCCGCCGGGCCGGCCCGCACCCTGCCATTGAGACTGAACGGGATTATTTATTTTTTTAACTTGGCCGCCGGGCCGGGGCGGGCATCGCCCCCGGTACCTCCAGCCGCTACTATTTCCGCGGGCTGTGTTCCAACACTATTCACCCCGGCCAAGAGGCCTATTCCCCGGCCCGCACCCCGCCATTGAGACTGCATGGGAATTATTATTTTTTTATCTCTCAACCTGTCCAAGAGGCCTGCTGCCCGCCGCAATCGCCGCCGGGCCGGCCCGCACCCTGCCATTGAGACTGAACGGGGATTATTTATTTTTTTAACTTGGCCGCCGGGCCGGGGCGGGCATCGCCCCCGGTACCTCCAGCCGCTACTATTTCCGCGGGCTGTGTTCCAACACTATTCACCCCGGCCAAGAGGCCTATTCCCCGGCCCGCACCCCGCCATTGAGACTGCATGGGAATTATTATTTTTTTATCTCTCAACCTGTCCAAGAGGCCTGCTGCCCGCCGCAATCGCCGCCGGGCCGGCCCGCACCCTGCCATTGAGACTGAACGGGGATTATTTATTTTTTTAACTTGGCCGCCGGGCCGGGGCGGGCATCGCCCCCGGTAACTCCAGCCGCTACTATTTCCGCGGGCCGTGTTCCAACACTATTCACCCCGGCCAAGAGGCCTATTCCCCGGCCCGCACCCCGCCATTGAGACTGCACGGGAATTATTATTTTTTTATCTCTCAACCTGTCCAAGAGGCCTGCTGCCCGCCGCACTCGCCGCCGGGCCGGCCCGCACCCTGCCATTGAGACTGAACGGGGATTATTTATTTTTTTAACTTGGCCGCCGGCCCGGGGCGGGCATCGCCCCCGGTACCTCCAGCCGCTACTATTTCCGCGGGCCGTGTTCCAACACTATTCACCCCGGCCAAGAGGCCTATTCCCCGGCCCGCACCCCGCCATTGAGACTGCACGGGAATTATTATTTTTTTATCTCTCAACCTGTCCAAGAGGCCTGCTGCCCGCCGCACTCGCCGCCGGGCCGGCCCGCACCCCGCCATTGAGACTGAACGGGGATTATTATTTTTTTTAACTCGGCCTCCGGGCCGGGGCGGGCTTCGCCCCCGGTACCTCCAGCCGCTTCTATTTACGCGCGCCGCGTTCCAACATATTCACCCCGGCCAAGAGGCCTATTCCCCGGCCCGCACCCCGCCATTGAGACTGCATGGGAATTATTATTTTTTTATCTCTCAACCTGTCCAAGAGGCCTGCTGCCCGCCGCAATCGCCGCCGGGCCGGCCCGCACCCTGCCATTGAGACTGAACGGGAATTATTATTTTTTTATCTCTCAACCTGTCCAAGAGGCCTGCTGCCCGCCGCACTCGCCGCCGGGCCGGCCCGCACCCTGCCATTGAGACTGAACGGGGATTATTTATTTTTTTAACTTGGCCGCCGGCCCGGGGCGGGCATCGCCCCCGGTACCTCCAGCCGCTACTATTTCCGCGGCCCGTGTTCCAACACTATTCACCCCGGCCAAGAGGCCTATTCCCCGGCCCGCACCCCGCCATTGAGACTGCACGGGAATTATTATTTTTTTATCTCTCAACCTGTCCAAGAGGCCTGCTGCCCGCCGCAATCGCCGCCGGGCCGGCCCGCACCCTGCCATTGAGACTGAACGGGGATTATTTATTTTTTTAACTTGGCCGCCGGGCCGGGGCGGGCATCGCCCCCGGTACCTCCAGCCGCTACTATTTCCGCGGGCCGTGTTCCAACACTATTCACCCCGGCCAAGAGGCCTATTCCCCGGCCCGCACCCCGCCATTGAGACTGCACGGGAATTATTATTTTTTTATCTCTCAACCTGTCCAAGAGGCCTGCTGCCCGCCGCACTCGCCGCCGGGCCGGCCCGCACCCCGCCATTGAGACTGAACGGGGATTATTATTTTTTTTAACTCGGCCTCCGGGCCGGGGCGGGCTTCGCCCCCGGTACCTCCAGCCGCTTCTATTTACGCGCGCCGCGTTCCAACATATTCACCCCGGCCAAGAGGCCTATTCCCCGGCCCGCACCCCGCCATTGAGACTGCATGGGAATTATTATTTTTTTATCTCTCAACCTGTCCAAGAGGCCTGCTGCCCGCCGCAATCGCCGCCGGGCCGGCCCGCACCCTGCCATTGAGACTGAACGGGAATTATTATTTTTTTTATCTCTCAACCTGTCCAAGAGGCCTGCTGCCCGCCGCACTCGCCGCCGGGCCGGCCCGCACCCTGCCATTGAGACTGAACGGGATTATTTATTTTTTTAACTTGGCCGCCGGCCCGGGGCGGGCATCGCCCCCGGTACCTCCAGCCGCTACTATTTCCGCGGGCCGTGTTCCAACACTATTCACCCCGGCCAAGAGGCCTATTCCCCGGCCCGCACCCCGCCATTGAGACTGCACGGGAATTATTATTTTTTTTATCTCTCAACCTGTCCAAGAGGCCTGCTGCCCGCCGCACTCGCCGCCGGGCCGGCCCGCACCCCGCCATTAAGACTGAACGGGGATTATTATTTTTTTTAACTCGGCCTCCGGGCCGGGGCGGGCTTCGCCCCCGGTACCTCCAGCCGCTTCTATTTACGCGCGCCGCGTTCCAACATATTCACCCCGGCCAAGAGGCCTATTCCCCGGCCCGCACCCCGCCATTGAGACTGCATGGGAATTATTATTTTTTTATCTCTCAACCTGTCCAAGAGGCCTGCTGCCCGCCGCAATCGCCGCCGGGCCGGCCCGCACCCTGCCATTGAGACTGAACGGGAATTATTATTTTTTTATCTCTCAACCTGTCCAAGAGGCCTGCTGCCCGCCGCACTCGCCGCCGGGCCGGCCCGCACCCTGCCATTGAGACTGAACGGGGATTATTTATTTTTTTAACTTGTCCCCGGGCGGGGGCGGGCATCGCCCCCGGTACCTCCAGCCGCTACTATTTCCGCGGGCCGTGTTCCAACACTATTCACCCCGGCCAAGAGGCCTATTCCCCGGCCCGCACCCCGCCATTGAGACTGCATGGGAATTATTATTTTTTTATCTCTCAACCTGTCCAAGAGGCCTGCTGCCCGCCGCAATCGCCGCCGGGCCGGCCCGCACCCTGCCATTGAGACTGAACGGGGATTATTTATTTTTTTAACTTGGCCGCCGGGCCGGGGCGGGCATCGCCCCCGGTACCTCCAGCCGCTACTATTTCCGCGGGCCGTGTTCCAACACTATTCACCCCGGCCAAGAGGCCTATTCCCCGGCCCGCACCCCGCCATTGAGACTACACGGGAATTATTATTTTTTTATCTCTCAACCTGTCCAAGAGGCCTGCTGCCCGCCGCACTCGCCGCCGGGCCGGCCCGCACCCCGCCATTGAGACTGAACGGGGATTATTATTTTTTTTAACTCGGCCTCCGGGCCGGGGCGGGCTTCGCCCCCGGTACCTCCAGCCGCTTCTATTTACGCGCGCCGCGTTCCAACATATTCACCCCGGCCAAGAGGCCTATTCCCCGGCCCGCACCCCGCCATTGAGACTGCATGGGAATTATTATTTTTTTATCTCTCAACCTGTCCAAGAGGCCTGCTGCCCGCCGCAATCGCCGCCGGGCCGGCCCGCACCCTGCCATTGAGACTGAACGGGATTATTTATTTTTTTAACTTGGCCGCCGGGCCGGGGCGGGCATCGCCCCCGGTACCTCCAGCCGCTACTATTTCCGCGGGCCGTGTTCCAACACTATTCACCCCGGCCAAGACGCCTATTCCCCGGCCCGCACCCCGCCATTGAGACTGCACGGGAATTATTATTTTTTTATCTCTCAACCTGTCCAAGAGGCCTGCTGCCCGCCGCACTCGCCGCCGGGCCGGCCCGCACCCCGCCATTAAGACTGAACGGGGATTATTATTTTTTTTAACTCGGCCTCCGGGCCGGGGCGGGCTTCGCCCCCGGTACCTCCAGCCGCTTCTATTTACGCGCGCCGCGTTCCAACATATTCACCCCGGCCAAGAGGCCTATTCCCCGGCCCGCACCCCGCCATTGAGACTGCATGGGAATTATTATTTTTTTATCTCTCAACCTGTCCAAGAGGCCTGCTGCCCGCCGCAATCGCCGCCGGGCCGGCCCGCACCCTGCCATTGAGACTGAACGGGATTATTTATTTTTTTAACTTGGCCGCTGGGCCGGGGCGGGCATCGCCCCCGGTACCTCCAGCCGCTACTATTTCCGCGGGCCGTGTTCCAACACTATTCACCCCGGCCAAGAGGCCTATTCCCCGGCCCGCACCCCGCCATTGAGACTGCACGGGAATTATTATTTTTTTATCTCTCAACCTGTCCAAGAGGCCTGCTGCCCGCCGCACTCGCCGCCGGGCCGGCCCGCACCCTGCCATTGAGACTGAACGGGGATTATTTATTTTTTTAACTTGGCCGCCGGGCCGGGGCGGGCATCGCCCCCGGTACCTCCAGCCGCTACTATTTCCGCGGGCCGTGTTCCAACACTATTCACCCCGGCCAAGAGCCCTATTCCCCGGCCCGCACCCCGCCATTGAGACTGCACGGGAATTATTATTTTTTTTATCTCTCAACCTGTCCAAGAGGCCTGCTGCCCGCCGCAATCGCCGCCGGGCCGGCCCGCACCCTGCCATTGAGCCTGAACGGGGATTATTTATTTTTTTAACTTGGCCGCCGGGCCGGGGCGGGCATCGCCCCCGGTACCTCCAGCCGCTACTATTTCCGCGGGCCGTGTTCCAACACTATTCACCCCGGCCAAGAGGCCTATTCCCCGGCCCGCACCCCGCCATTGAGACTGCACGGGAATTATTATTTTTTTATCTCTCAACCTGTCCAAGAGGCCTGCTGCCCGCCGCACTCGCCGCCGGGCCGGCCCGCACCCCGCCATTGAGACTGAACGGGGATTATTATTTTTTTTTAACTCGGCCTCCGGGCCGGGGCGGGCTTCGCCCCCGGTACCTCCAGCCGCTTCTATTTACGCGCGCCGCGTTCCAACATATTCACCCCGGCCAAGAGGCCTATTCCCCGGCCCGCACCCCGCCATTGAGACTGCATGGGAATTATTATTTTTTTATCTCTCAACCTGTCCAAGAGGCCTGCTGCCCGCCGCAATCGCCGCCGGGCCGGCCCGCACCCTGCCATTGAGACTGAACGGGAATTATTATTTTTTTATCTCTCAACCTGTCCAAGAGGCCTGCTGCCCGCCGCACTCGCCGCCGGGCCGGCCCGCACCCTGCCATTGAGACTGAACGGGGATTATTTATTTTTTTAACTTGGCCGCCGGCCCGGGGCGGGCATCGCCCCCGGTACCTCCAGCCGCTACTATTTCCGCGGGCCGTGTTCCAACACTATTCACCCCGGCCAAGAGGCCTATTCCCCGGCCCGCACCCCGCCATTGAGACTGCACGGGAATTATTATTTTTTTATCTCTCAACCTGTCCAAGAGGCCTGCTGCCCGCCGCAATCGCCGCCGGGCCGGCCCGCACCCCGCCATTGAGACTGAACGGGGATTATTTATTTTTTTAACTTGGCCGCAGGGGCGGGCATCGCCCCCGGTACCTCCAGCCGCTACTATTTCCGCGGGCCGTGTTCCAACACTATTCACCCCGGCCAAGAGAAATATTCCCCGGCCCGCACCCCGCCATTGAGACTGCACGGGAATTATTATTTTTTTATCTCTCAACCTGTCCAAGAGGCCTGCTGCCCGCCGCACTCGCCGCCGGGCCGGCCCGCACCCCGCCATTGAGACTGAACGGGGATTATTATTTTTTTTAACTCGGCCTCCGGGCCGGGGCGGGCTTCGCCCCCGGTACCTCCAGCCGCTTCTATTTACGCGCGCCGCGTTCCAACATATTCACCCCGGCCAAGAGGCCTATTCCCCGGCCCGCACCCCGCCATTGAGACTGCATGGGAATTATTATTTTTTTATCTCTCAACCTGTCCAAGAGGCCTGCTGCCCGCCGCAATCGCCGCCGGGCCGGCCCGCACCCTGCTATTGAGACTGAACGGGAATTATTATTTTTTTATCTCTCAACCTGTCCAAGAGGCCTGCTGCCCGCCGCACTCGCCGCCGGGCCGGCCCGCACCCTGCCATTGAGACTGAACGGGGATTATTTATTTTTTTAACTTGGCCGCCGGCCCGGGGCGGGCATCGCCCCCGGTACCTCCAGCCGCTACTATTTCCGCGGGCCGTGTTCCAACACTATTCACCCCGGCCAAGAGGCCTATTCCCCGGCCCGCACCCCGCCATTGAGACTGCACGGGAATTATTATTTTTTTATCTCTCAACCTGTCCAAGAGGCCTGCTGCCCGCCGCAATCGCCGCCGGGCCCGCCCGCACCCTGCCATTGAGACTGAACGGGATTATTTATTTTTTTAACTTGGCCGCCGGGCCGGGGCGGGCATCGCCCCCGGTACCTCCAGCCGCTACTATTTCCGCGGGCCGTGTTCCAACACTATTCACCCCGGCCAAGAGGCCTATTCCCCGGCCCGCACCCCGCCATTGAGACTGCACGGGAATTATTATTTTTTTATCTCTCAACCTGTCCAAGAGGCCTGCTGCCCGCCGCACTCGCCGCCGGGCCGGCCCGCACCCCGCCATTGAGACTGGAACGGGGATTATTATTTTTTTTAACTCGGCCTCCAGGCCGGGGCGGGCTTCGCCCCCGGTACCTCCAGCTGCTTCTATTTACGCGCGCCGCGTTCCAACATATTCACCCCGGCCAAGAGGCCTATTCCCCGGCCCGCACCCCGCCATTGAGACTGCATGGGAATTATTATTTTTTTATCTCTCAACCTGTCCAAGAGGCCTGCTGCCCGCCGCAATCGCCGCCGGGCCGGCCCGCACCCTGCCATTGAGACTGAACGGGAATTATTATTTTTTTATCTCTCAACCTGTCCAAGAGGCCTGATGCCCGCCGCACTCGCCGCCAGGCCGGCCCGCACCCTGCCATTGAGACTGAACGGGGATTATTTATTTTTTTAACTTGTCCGCCGGGCCGGGACGGGCATCGCCCCCGGTACCTCCAGCCGCTACTATTTCCGCGGGCCGTGTTCCAACACTATTCACCCCGGCCAAGAGGCCTATTCCCCGGCCCGCACCCCGCCATTGAGACTTCACGGGAATTATTATTTTTTTATCTCTCAACCTGTCCAAGAGGCCTGCTGCCCGCCGCACTCGCCGCCGGGCCGGCCCGCACCCCGCCATTGAGACTGAACGGGGATTATTATTTTTTTTAACTCGGCCTCCGGGCCGGGGCGGGCTTCGCCCCCGGTACCTCCAGCCGCTTCTATTTACGCGCGCCGCGTTCCAACATATTCACCCCGGCCAAGAGGCCTATTCCCCGGCCCGCACCCCGCCATTGAGACTGCATGGGAATTATTATTTTTTTATCTCTCAACCTGTCCAAGAGCCCTGCTGCCCTGCCGCAATCGCCGCCGGGCCGGCCCGCACCCTGCCATTGAGACTGAACGGGATTATTTATTTTTTTAACTTGGCCGCCGGGCCGGGGCGGGCATCGCCCCCGGTACCTCCAGCCGCTACTATTTCCGCGGGCCGTGTTCCAACACTATTCACCCCGGCCAAGAGGCCTATTCCCCGGCCCGCACCCCGCCATTGAGACTGCACGGGAATTATTATTTTTTTATCTCTCAACCTGTCCAAGAGGCCTGCTGCCCGCCGCAATCGCCGCCGGGCCGGCCCGCACCCTGCCATTGAGACTGAACGGGATTATTTATTTTTTTAACTTGGCCGCCGGGCCGGGGCGGGCATCGCCCCCGGTACCTCCAGCCGCTACTATTTCCGCGGGCCGTGTTCCAACACTATTCACCCCGGCCAAGAGGCCTATTCCCCGGCCCGCACCCCGCCATTGAGACTGCACGGGAATTATTATTTTTTTATCTCTCAACCTGTCCAAGAGGCCTGCTGCCCGCCGCAATCGCCGCCGGGCCGGCCCGCACCCCTCCATTGAGACTGAACGGGGATTATTTATTTTTTTAACTTGGCCGCAGGGGCGGGCATCGCCCCCGGTACCTCCAGCCGCTACTATTTCCGCGGGCCGTGTTCCAACACTATTCACCCCGGCCAAGAGGCCTATTCCCCGGCCCGCACCCCGCCATTGAGACTGCACGGGAATTATTATTTTTTTATCTCTCAACCTGTCCAAGAGGCCTGCTGCCCGCCGCACTCGCCGCCGGGCCGGCCCGCACCCCGCCATTGAGACTGAACGGGGATTATTATTTTTTTTAACTCGGCCTCCGGGCCGGGGCGGGCTTCGCCCCCGGTACCTCCAGCCGCTTCTATTTACGCGCGGCGCGCTCCAACATATTCACCCCGGCCAAGAGGCCTATTCCCCGGCCCGCACCCCGCCATTGAGACTGCATGGGAATTATTATTTTTTTATCTCTCAACCTGTCCAAGAGGCCTGCTGCCCGCCGCAATCGCCGCCGGGCCGGCCCGCACCCTGCCATTGATACTGAACGGGAATTATTATTTTTTTATCTCTCAACCTGTCCAAGAGGCCTGCTGCCCGCCGCACTCGCCGCCGGGCCGGCCCGCACCCTGCCATTGAGACTGAACGGGGATTATTTATTTTTTTAACTTGGCCGCCGGCCCGGGGCGGGCATCGCCCCCGGTACCTCCAGCCGCTACTATTTCCGCGGGCCGTGTTCCAACACTATTCACCCCGGCCAAGAGGCCTATTCCCCGGCCCGCACCCCGCCATTGAGACTGCACGGGAATTATTATTTTTTTATCTCTCAACCTGTCCAAGAGGCCTGCTGCCCGCCGCAATCGCCGCCGGGCCGGCCCGCACCCTGCCATTGAGACTGAACGGGATTATTTATTTTTTTAACTTGGCCGCCGGGCCGGGGCGGGCATCGCCCCCGGTACCTCCAGCCGCTACTATTTCCGCGGGCCGTGTTCCAACACTATTCACCCCGGCTAAGAGGCCTATTCCCCGGCCCGCACCCCGCCATTGAGACTGCACGGGAATTATTATTTTTTTATCTCTCAACCTGTCCAAGAGGCCTGCTGCCCGCCGCACTCGCCGCCGGACCGGCCCGCACCCCGCCATTGAGACTGGAACGGGGATTATTATTTTTTTTAACTCGGCCTCCGGGCCGGGGCGGGCTTCGCCCCCGGTACCTCCAGCCGCTTCTATTTACGCGCGCCGCGTTCCAACATATTCACCCCGGCCAAGAGGCCTATTCCCCGGCCCGCACCCCGCCATTGAGACTGCATGGGAATTATTATTTTTTTATCTCTCAACCTGTCCAAGAGGCCTGATGCCCGCCGCACTCGCCGCCGGGCCGGCCCGCACCCTGCCATTGAGACTGAACGGGGATTATTTATTTTTTTAACTTGTCCGCCGGGCCGGGACGGGCATCGCCCCCGGTACCTCCAGCCGCTACTATTTCCGCGGGCCGTGTTCCAACACTATTCACCCCGGCCAAGAGGCCTATTCCCCGGCCCGCACCCCGCCATTGAGACTTCACGGGAATTATTATTTTTTTATCTCTCAACCTGTCCAAGAGGCCTGCTGCCCGCCGCACTCGCCGCCGGGCCGGCCCGCACCCCGCCATTGAGACTGAACGGGGATTATTATTTTTTTTAACTCGGCCTCCGGGCCGGGGCGGGCTTCGCCCCCGGTACCT
Organism: Hippocampus zosterae; assembly: GCF_025434085.1. Taxonomy (NCBI): domain Eukaryota; kingdom Metazoa; phylum Chordata; class Actinopteri; order Syngnathiformes; family Syngnathidae; genus Hippocampus; species Hippocampus zosterae. The sequence goes on from NC_067467.1 coordinate 17,618,220, forward strand.
CCAGCCGCTTCTATTTACGCGCGCCGCGTTCCAACATATTCACCCCGGCCAAGAGGCCTATTCCCCGGCCCGCACCCCGCCATTGAGACTGCATGGGAATTATTATTTTTTTATCTCTCAACCTGTCCAAGAGGCCTGCTGCCCGCCGCAATCGCCGCCGGGCCGGCCCGCACCCTGCCATTGAGACTGAACGGGATTATTTATTTTTTTAACTTGGCCGCCGGGCCGGGGCGGGCATCGCCCCCGGTACCTCCAGCCGCTACTATTTCCGCGGGCCGTGTTCCAACACTATTCACCCCGGCCAAGAGGCCTATTCCCCGGCCCGCACCCCGCCATTGAGACTGCACGGGAATTATTATTTTTTTATCTCTCAACCTGTCCAAGAGGCCTGCTGCCCGCCGCAATCGCCGCCGGGCCGGCCCGCACCCCGCCATTGAGACTGAACGGGGATTATTATTTTTTTTAACTCGGCCTCCGGGCCGGGGCGGGCTTCGCCCCCGGTACCTCCAGCCGCTTCTATTTACGCGCGCCGCGTTCCAACATATTCACCCCGGCCAAGAGGCCTATTCCCCGGCCCGCACCCCGCCATTGAGACTGCATGGGAATTATTATTTTTTTATCTCTCAACCTGTCCAAGAGGCCTGCTGCCCGCCGCAATCGCCGCCGGGCCGGCCCGCACCCTGCCATTGAGACTGAACGGGAATTATTATTTTTTTATCTCTCAACCTGTCCAAGAGGCCTGCTGCCCGCCGCACTCGCCGCCGGGCCGGCCCGCACCCTGCCATTGAGACTGAACGGGGATTATTTATTTTTTTAACTTGGCCGCCGGCCCGGGGCGGGCATCGCCCCCGGTACCTCCAGCCGCTACTATTTCCGCGGGCCGTGTTCCAACTCTATTCACCCCGGCCAAGAGGCCTATTCCCCGGCCCGCACCCCGCCATTGAGACTGCATGGGAATTATTATTTTTTTATCTCTCAACCTGTCCAAGAGGCCTGCTGCCCGCCGCAATCGCCGCCGGGCCGGCCCGCACCCTGCCATTGAGACTGAACGGGGATTATTTATTTTTTTAACTTGGCCGCCGGGCCGGGGCGGGCATCGCCCCCGGTACCTCCAGCCGCTACTATTTCCGCGGGCCGTGTTCCAACACTATTCACCCCGGCCAAGAGGCCTATTCCCCGGCCCGCACCCCGCCATTGAGACTGCACGGGAATTATTATTTTTTTATCTCTCAACCTGTCCAAGAGGCCTGCTACCCGCCGCAATCGCCGCCGGGCCGGCCCGCACCCTGCCATTGAGACTGAACGGGGATTATTTATTTTTTTAACTTGGCCGCCGGGCCGGGGCGGGCATCGCCCCCGGTACCTGCCCGCCGCAATCGCCGCCGGGCCGGCCCGCACCCTGCCATTGAGACTGAACGGGGATTATTTATTTTTTTAACTTGGCCGCCGGGCCGGGGCGGGCATCGCCCCCGGTACCTCCAGCCGCTACTATTTCCGCGGGCCGTGTTCCAACACTATTCACCCCGGCCAAGAGGCCTATTCCCCGGCCCGCACCCCGCCATTGAGACTGCACGGGAATTATTATTTTTTTATCTCTCAACCTGTCCAAGAGGCCTGCTGCCAGCCGCACTCGCCGCCTGGCCGTTCCGCACCCCGCCATTGAGACTGAACGGTGATTATTATTTTTTTTTAATCGGCCTCCGGGCCGGGGCGGGCTTCGCCCCCGGTACCTCCAGCCGCTTCTATTTACGCGCGCCGCGTTCCAACATATTCACCCCGGCCAAGAGGCCTCTTCCCCGGCCACACTCGTCCGCCAGGCCGGCCCGCACCCCGCCATTGAGACTGCACGGGAATTATTATTTTTATATCTCTCAACCTGTCCAAGAGGCCTGCTGCCCGCCGCAATCGCCGCCGGGCCGGCCCGCACCCTGCCATTGAGACTGAACGGGGATTATTTATTTTTTTAACTTGGCCGCTGGGCCGGGGCGGGCATCGCCCCCGGTACCTCCAGCCGCTACTATTTCCGCGGGCCGTGTTCCAACACTATTCACCCCGGCCAAGAGGCCTATTCCCCGGCCCGCACCCCGCCATTGAGACTGCACGGGAATTATTATTTTTTTATCTCTCAACCTGTCCAAGAGGCCTGCTGCCCGCCGCACTCGCCGCCGGGCCGGCCCGCACCCCGCCATTGAGACTGAACGGGGATTATTATTTTTTTTAACTCTGCCTCCGGGCCGGGGCGGGCTACGCCCCCGGTACCTCCAGCCGCTTCTATTTACGCGCGCCGCGTTCCAACATATTCACCCCGGCCAAGAGGCCTATTCCCCGGCCCGCACCCCGCCATTGAGACTGCATGGGAATTATTATTTTTTTTATCTCTCAACCTGTCCAAGAGGCCTGCTGCCCGCCGCACTCGCCGCCGGGCCGGCCCGCACCCTGCCATTGAGACTGAACGGGAATTATTATTTTTTTATCTCTCAACCTGTCCAAGAGGCCTGCTGCCCGCCGCACTCGCCGCCGGGCCGGCCCGCACCCTGCCATTGAGACTGAACGGGGATTATTTATTTTTTTAACTTGGCCGCCGGGCCGGGGCGGGCATCGCCCCCGGTACCTCCAGCCGCTACTATTTCCGCGGGCCGTGTTCCAACACTATTCACCCCGGCCAAGAGGCCTATTCCCCGGCCCGCACCCCGCCATTGAGACTGCATGGGAATTATTATTTTTTTATCTCTCAACCTGTCCAAGAGGCCTGCTGCCGGCCGCAATCGCCGCCGGGCCGGCCCGCACCCTGCCATTGAGACTGAACGGGGATTATTTATTTTTTTAACTCCTCCGCCGGGCCGGGGCGGGCATCGCCCCCGGTACCTCCAGCCGCTACTATTTCCGCGGGCCGTGTTCCAACACTATTCACCCCGGCCAAGAGGCCTCTTCCGCCGGGCCGGCCCGCACCCCGCCATTGAGACTGCACGGGAATTATTATTTTTTTATCTCTCAACCTGTCCAAGAGGCCTGCTGCCCGCCGCACTCGCCGCTGGGCCGGCCCGCACCCCGCCATTGAGACTGAACGGGGATTATTATTTTTTTTAACTCGGCCTCCGGGCCGGGGCGGGCTTCGCCCCCGGTACCTCCAGCCGCTTCTATTTACGCGCGCCGCGTTCCAACATATTCACCCCGGCCAAGAGGCCTCTTCCCCGGCCACACTCGTCCGCCGGGCCGGCCCGCACCCCGCCATTGAGACTGCACGGGAATTATTATTTTTATATCTCTCAACCTGTCCAAGAGGCCTGCTGCCCGCCGCAATCGCCGCCGGGCCGGCCCGCACCCTGCCATTGAGACTGAACGGGGATTATTTATTTTTTTAACTTGGCCGCCGGGCCGGGGCGGGCATCGCCCCCGGTACCTCCAGCCGCTACTATTTCCGCGGGCTGTGTTCCAACACTATTCACCCCGGCCAAGAGGCCTATTCCCCGGCCCGCACCCCGCCATTGAGACTGCATGGGAATTATTATTTTTTTATCTCTCAACCTGTCCAAGAGGCCTGCTGCCCGCCGCACTCGCCGCCGGGCCGGCCCGCACCCCGCCATTGAGACTGAACGGGGATTATTATTTTTTTTAACTCGGCCTCCGGGCCGGGGCGGGCTTCGCCCCCGGTACCTCCAGCCGCTTCTATTTACGCGCGCCGCGTTCCAACATATTCACCCCGGCCAAGAGGCCTATTCCCCGGCCCGCACCCCGCCATTGAGACTGCATGGGAATTATTATTTTTTTATCTCTCAACCTGTCCAAGAGGCCTGCTGCCCGCCGCAATCGCCGCCGGGCCGGCCCGCACCCTGCCATTGAGACTGAACGGGAATTATTATTTTTTTATCTCTCAACCTGTCCAAGAGGCCTGCTGCCCGCCGCACTCGCCGCCGGGCCGGCCCGCACCCTGCCATTGAGGCTGAACGGGGATTATTTATTTTTTTAACTTGGCCGCCGGCCCGGGGCGGGCATCGCCCCCGGTACCTCCAGCCGCTACTATTTCCGCGGGCCGTGTTCCAACTCTATTCACCCCGGCCAAGAGGCCTATTCCCCGGCCCGCACCCCGCCATTGAGACTGCATGGGAATTATTATTTTTTTATCTCTCAACCTGTCCAAGAGGCCTGCTGCCCGCCGCACTCGCCGCCGGGCCGGCCCTCACCCCGCCATTGAGACTGAACGGGGATTATTATTTTTTTTAACTCGGCCTCCGGGCCGGGGCGGGCTTCGCCCCCGGTACCTCCAGCCACTTCTATTTACGCGCGCCGCGTTCCAACATATTCACCCCGGCCAAGAGGCCTCTTCCCCGGCCACACTCGTCCGCCGGGCCGGCCCGCACCCCGCCATTGAGACTGCACGGGAATTATTATTTTTTTATCTCTCAACCTGTCCAAGAGGCCTGCTGCCCGCCGCACTCGCCGCCGGGCCGGCCCGCACCCCGCCATTGAGACTGAACGGGGATCATTATTTTTTTTAACTCGGCCTCCGGGCCGGGGCGGGCTTCGCCCCCGGTACCTCCAGCCGCTTCTATTTACGCGCGCCGCGTTCCAACATATTCACCCCGGCCAAGAGGCCTATTCCCCGGCCCGCACCCCGCCATTGAGACTGCATGGGAATTATTATTTTTTTATCTCTCAACCTGTCCAAGAGGCCTGCTGCCCGCCGCAATCGCCGCCGGGCCGGCCCGCACCCTGCCATTGAGACTGAACGGGAATTATTATTTTTTTATCTCTCAACCTGTCCAAGAGGCCTGCTGCCCGCCGCACTCGCCGCCGGGCCGGCCCGCACCCTGCCATTGAGACTGAACGGGGATTATTTATTTTTTTAACTTGGCCGCCGGCCCGGGGCGGGCATCGCCCCCGGTACCTCCAGCCGCTACTATTTCCGCGGGCCGTGTTCCAACTCTATTCACCCCGGCCAAGAGGCCTATTCCCCGGCCCGCACCCCGCCATTGAGACTGCATGGGAATTATTATTTTTTTATCTCTCAACCTGTCCAAGAGGCCTGCTGCCCGCCGCAATCGCCGCCGGGCCGGCCCGCACCCTGCCATTGAGACTGAACGGGGATTATTTATTTTTTTAACTCGGCCTCCGGGCCGGGGCGGGCTTCGCCCCCGGTACCTCCAGCCACTTCTATTTACGCGCGCCGCGTTCCAACATATTCACCCCGGCCAAGAGGCCTCTTCCCCGGCCACACTCGTCCGCCGGGCCGGCCCGCACCCCGCCATTGAGACTGCACGGGAATTATTATTTTTTTATCTCTCAACCTGTCCAAGAGGCCTGCTGCCCGCCGCACTCGCCGCCGGGCCGGCCCGCACCCCGCCATTGAGACTGAACGGGGATTATTATTTTTTTTAACTCGGCCTCCGGGCCGGGGCGGGCTTCGCCCCCGGTACCTCCAGCCGCTTCTATTTACGCGCGCCGCGTTCCAACATATTCACCCCGGCCAAGAGGCCTATTCCCCGGCCCGCACCCCGCCATTGAGACTGCATGGGAATTATTATTTTTTTATCTCTCAACCTGTCCAAGAGGCCTGCTGCCCGCCGCAATCGCCGCCGGGCCGGCCCGCACCCTGCCATTGAGACTGAACGGGAATTATTATTTTTTTATCTCTCAACCTGTCCAAGAGGCCTGCTGCCCGCCGCACTCGCCGCCGGGCCGGCCCGCACCCTGCCATTGAGACTGAACGGGGATTATTTATTTTTTTAACTTGGCCGCCGGCCCGGGGCGGGCATCGCCCCCGGTACCTCCAGCCGCTACTATTTCCGCGGGCCGTGTTCCAACTCTATTCACCCCGGCCAAGAGGCCTATTCCCCGGCCCGCACCCCGCCATTGAGACTGCATGGGAATTATTATTTTTTTATCTCTCAACCTGTCCAAGAGGCCTGCTGCCCGCCGCAATCGCCGCCGGGCCGGCCCGCACCCTGCCATTGAGACTGAACGGGGATTATTTATTTTTTTAACTTGGCCGCCGGGCCGGGGCGGGCATCGCCCCCGGTACCTCCAGCCGCTACTATTTCCGCGGGCCGTGTTCCAACACTATTCACCCCGGCCAAGAGGCCTATTCCCCGGCCCGCACCCCGCCATTGAGACTGCACGGGAATTATTATTTTTTTATCTCTCAACCTGTCCAAGAGGCCTGCTGCCCGCCGCAATCGCCGCCGGGCCGGCCCGCACCCTGCCATTGAGACTGAACGGGGATTATTTATTTTTTTAACTTGGCCGCCGGGCCGGGGCGGGCATCGCCCCCGGTACCTGCCCGCCGCAATCGCCGCCGGGCCGGCCCGCACCCTGCCATTGAGACTGAACGGGGATTATTTATTTTTTTAACTTGGCCGCCGGGCCGGGGCGGGCATCGCCCCCGGTACCTCCAGCCGCTACTATTTCCGCGGGCCGTGTTCCAACACTATTCACCCCGGCCAAGAGGCCTATTCCCCGGCCCGCACCCCGCCATTGAGACTGCACGGGAATTATTATTTTTTTATCTCTCAACCTGTCCAAGAGGCCTGCTGCCCGCCGCACTCGCCGCCGGGCCGGCCCGCACCCCGCCATTGAGACTGAACGGGGATTATTATTTTTTTTAACTCGGCCTCCGGGCCGGGGCGGGCTTCGCCCCCGGTACCTCCAGCCGCTTCTATTTACGCGCGCCGCGTTCCAACATATTCACCCCGGCCAAGAGGCCTCTTCCCCGGCCACACTCGTCCGCCGGGCCGGCCCGCACCCCGCCATTGAGACTGAACGGGAATTATTATTTTTTTATCTCTCAACCTGTCCAAGAGGCCTGCTGCCCACCGCACTCGCCGCCGGGCCGGCCCGCACCCCGCCATTGAGACTGAACGGGGATTATTATTTTTTTTAACTCGGCCTCCGGGCCGGGGCGGGCTTCACCCCCGGTACCTCCAGCCGCTTCTATTTACGCGCGCCGCGTTCCAACATATTCACCCCGGCCAAGAGGCCTCTTCCCCGGCCACACTCGTCCGCCGGGCCGGCCCGCACCCCGCCATTGAGACTGCACGGGAATTATTATTTTTTTATCTCTCAACCTGTCCAAGAGGCCTGCTGCCCGCCGCACTCGCCGCCGGGCCGGCCCGCACCCTGCCATTGAGACTGAACGGGGATTATTTATTTTTTTAACTTGGCCGCCGGGCCGGGGCGGGCATCGCCCCCGGTACCTCCAGCCGCTACTATTTCCGCGGGCTGTGTTCCAACACTATTCACCCCGGCCAAGAGGCCTATTCCCCGGCCCGCACCCCGCCATTGAGACTGCATGGGAATTATTATTTTTTTATCTCTCAACCTGTCCAAGAGGCCTGCTGCCCGCCGCAATCGCCGCCGGGCCGGCCCGCACCCTGCCATTGAGACTGAACGGGGATTATTTATTTTTTTAACTTGGCCGCCGGGCCGGGGCGGGCATCGCCCCCGGTACCTCCAGCCGCTACTATTTCCGCGGGCTGTGTTCCAACACTATTCACCCCGGCCAAGAGGCCTATTCCCCGGCCCGCACCCCGCCATTGAGACTGCATGGGAATTATTATTTTTTTATCTCTCAACCTGTCCAAGAGGCCTGCTGCCCGCCGCAATCGCCGCCGGGCCGGCCCGCACCCTGCCATTGAGACTGAACGGGGATTATTTATTTTTTTAACTTGGCCGCCGGGCCGGGGCGGGCATCGCCCCCGGTAACTCCAGCCGCTACTATTTCCGCGGGCCGTGTTCCAACACTATTCACCCCGGCCAAGAGGCCTATTCCCCGGCCCGCACCCCGCCATTGAGACTGCACGGGAATTATTATTTTTTTATCTCTCAACCTGTCCAAGAGGCCTGCTGCCCGCCGCACTCGCCGCCGGGCCGGCCCGCACCCTGCCATTGAGACTGAACGGGGATTATTTATTTTTTTAACTTGGCCGCCGGCCCGGGGCGGGCATCGCCCCCGGTACCTCCAGCCGCTACTATTTCCGCGGGCCGTGTTCCAACACTATTCACCCCGGCCAAGAGGCCTATTCCCCGGCCCGCACCCCGCCATTGAGACTGCACGGGAATTATTATTTTTTTATCTCTCAACCTGTCCAAGAGGCCTGCTGCCCGCCGCACTCGCCGCCGGGCCGGCCCGCACCCCGCCATTGAGACTGAACGGGGATTATTATTTTTTTTAACTCGGCCTCCGGGCCGGGGCGGGCTTCGCCCCCGGTACCTCCAGCCGCTTCTATTTACGCGCGCCGCGTTCCAACATATTCACCCCGGCCAAGAGGCCTATTCCCCGGCCCGCACCCCGCCATTGAGACTGCATGGGAATTATTATTTTTTTATCTCTCAACCTGTCCAAGAGGCCTGCTGCCCGCCGCAATCGCCGCCGGGCCGGCCCGCACCCTGCCATTGAGACTGAACGGGAATTATTATTTTTTTATCTCTCAACCTGTCCAAGAGGCCTGCTGCCCGCCGCACTCGCCGCCGGGCCGGCCCGCACCCTGCCATTGAGACTGAACGGGGATTATTTATTTTTTTAACTTGGCCGCCGGCCCGGGGCGGGCATCGCCCCCGGTACCTCCAGCCGCTACTATTTCCGCGGCCCGTGTTCCAACACTATTCACCCCGGCCAAGAGGCCTATTCCCCGGCCCGCACCCCGCCATTGAGACTGCACGGGAATTATTATTTTTTTATCTCTCAACCTGTCCAAGAGGCCTGCTGCCCGCCGCAATCGCCGCCGGGCCGGCCCGCACCCTGCCATTGAGACTGAACGGGGATTATTTATTTTTTTAACTTGGCCGCCGGGCCGGGGCGGGCATCGCCCCCGGTACCTCCAGCCGCTACTATTTCCGCGGGCCGTGTTCCAACACTATTCACCCCGGCCAAGAGGCCTATTCCCGGGCCCGCACCCCGCCATTGAGACTGCACGGGAATTATTATTTTTTTATCTCTCAACCTGTCCAAGAGGCCTGCTGCCCGCCGCACTCGCCGCCGGGCCGGCCCGCACCCCGCCATTGAGACTGAACGGGGATTATTATTTTTTTTAACTCGGCCTCCGGGCCGGGGCGGGCTTCGCCCCCGGTACCTCCAGCCGCTTCTATTTACGCGCGCCGCGTTCCAACATATTCACCCCGGCCAAGAGGCCTATTCCCCGGCCCGCACCCCGCCATTGAGACTGCATGGGAATTATTATTTTTTTATCTCTCAACCTGTCCAAGAGGCCTGCTGCCCGCCGCAATCGCCGCCGGGCCGGCCCGCACCCTGCCATTGAGACTGAACGGGAATTATTATTTTTTTATCTCTCAACCTGTCCAAGAGGCCTGCTGCCCGCCGCACTCGCCGCCGGGCCGGCCCGCACCCTGCCATTGAGACTGAACGGGGATTATTTATTTTTTTAACTTGGCCGCCGGCCCGGGGCGGGCATCGCCCCCGGTACCTCCAGCCGCTACTATTTCCGCGGGCCGTGTTCCAACACTATTCACCCCGGCCAAGAGGCCTATTCCCCGGCCCGCACCCCGCCATTGAGACTGCACGGGAATTATTATTTTTTTTATCTCTCAACCTGTCCAAGAGGCCTGCTGCCCGCCGCACTCGCCGCCGGGCCGGCCCGCACCCCGCCATTAAGACTGAACGGGGATTATTATTTTTTTTAACTCGGCCTCCGGGCCGGGGCGGGCTTCGCCCCCGGTACCTCCAGCCGCTTCTATTTACGCGCGCCGCGTTCCAACATATTCACCCCGGCCAAGAGGCCTATTCCCCGGCCCGCACCCCGCCATTGAGACTGCATGGGAATTATTATTTTTTTATCTCTCAACCTGTCCAAGAGGCCTGCTGCCCGCCGCAATCGCCGCCGGGCCGGCCCGCACCCTGCCATTGAGACTGAACGGGAATTATTATTTTTTTATCTCTCAACCTGTCCAAGAGGCCTGCTGCCCGCCGCACTCGCCGCCGGGCCGGCCCGCACCCTGCCATTGAGACTGAACGGGATTATTTATTTTTTTAACTTGGCCGCCGGCCCGGGGCGGGCATCGCCCCCGGTACCTCCAGCCGCTACTATTTCCGCGGGCCGTGTTCCAACACTATTCACCCCGGCCAAGAGGCCTATTCCCCGGCCCGCACCCCGCCATTGAGACTGCACGGGAATTATTATTTTTTTTATCTCTCAACCTGTCCAAGAGGCCTGCTGCCCGCCGCACTCGCCGCCGGGCCGGCCCGCACCCCGCCATTAAGACTGAACGGGGATTATTATTTTTTTTAACTCGGCCTCCGGGCCGGGGCGGGCTTCGCCCCCGGTACCTCCAGCCGCTTCTATTTACGCGCGCCGCGTTCCAACATATTCACCCCGGCCAAGAGGCCTATTCCCCGGCCCGCACCCCGCCATTGAGACTGCATGGGAATTATTATTTTTTTATCTCTCAACCTGTCCAAGAGGCCTGCTGCCCGCCGCAATCGCCGCCGGGCCGGCCCGCACCCTGCCATTGAGACTGAACGGGAATTATTATTTTTTTATCTCTCAACCTGTCCAAGAGGCCTGCTGCCCGCCGCACTCGCCGCCGGGCCGGCCCGCACCCTGCCATTGAGACTGAACGGGGATTATTTATTTTTTTAACTTGTCCGCAGGGCGGGGGCGGGCATCGCCCCCGGTACCTCCAGCCGCTACTATTTCCGCGGGCCGTGTTCCAACACTATTCACCCCGGCCAAGAGGCCTATTCCCCGGCCCGCACCCCGCCATTGAGACTGCATGGGAATTATTATTTTTTTATCTCTCAACCTGTCCAAGAGGCCTGCTGCCCGCCGCAATCGCCGCCGGGCCGGCCCGCACCCTGCCATTGAGACTGAACGGGGATTATTTATTTTTTTAACTTGGCCGCCGGGCCGGGGCGGGCATCGCCCCCGGTACCTCCAGCCGCTACTATTTCCGCGGGCCGTGTTCCAACACTATTCACCCCGGCCAAGAGGCCTATTCCCCGGCCCGCACCCCGCCATTGAGACTACACGGGAATTATTATTTTTTTATCTCTCAACCTGTCCAAGAGGCCTGCTGCCCGCCGCACTCGCCGCCGGGCCGGCCCGCACCCCGCCATTGAGACTGAACGGGGATTATTATTTTTTTTAACTCGGCCTCCGGGCCGGGGCGGGCTTCGCCCCCGGTACCTCCAGCCGCTTCTATTTACGCGCGCCGCGTTCCAACATATTCACCCCGGCCAAGAGGCCTATTCCCCGGCCCGCACCCCGCCATTGAGACTGCATGGGAATTATTATTTTTTTATCTCTCAACCTGTCCAAGAGGCCTGCTGCCCGCCGCAATCGCCGCCGGGCCGGCCCGCACCCTGCCATTGAGACTGAACGGGATTATTTATTTTTTTAACTTGGCCGCCGGGCCGGGGCGGGCATCGCCCCCGGTACCTCCAGCCGCTACTATTTCCGCGGGCCGTGTTCCAACACTATTCACCCCGGCCAAGACGCCTATTCCCCGGCCCGCACCCCGCCATTGAGACTGCACGGGAATTATTATTTTTTTATCTCTCAACCTGTCCAAGAGGCCTGCTGCCCGCCGCACTCGCCGCCGGGCCGGCCCGCACCCCGCCATTAAGACTGAACGGGGATTATTATTTTTTTTAACTCGGCCTCCGGGCCGGGGCGGGCTTCGCCCCCGGTACCTCCAGCCGCTTCTATTTACGCGCGCCGCGTTCCAACATATTCACCCCGGCCAAGAGGCCTATTCCCCGGCCCGCACCCCGCCATTGAGACTGCATGGGAATTATTATTTTTTTATCTCTCAACCTGTCCAAGAGGCCTGCTGCCCGCCGCAATCGCCGCCGGGCCGGCCCGCACCCTGCCATTGAGACTGAACGGGATTATTTATTTTTTTAACTTGGCCGCCGGGCCGGGGCGGGCATCGCCCCCGGTACCTCCAGCCGCTACTATTTCCGCGGGCCGTGTTCCAACACTATTCACCCCGGCCAAGAGGCCTATTCCCCGGCCCGCACCCCGCCATTGAGACTGCACGGGAATTATTATTTTTTTATCTCTCAACCTGTCCAAGAGGCCTGCTGCCCGCCGCACTCGCCGCCGGGCCGGCCCGCACCCTGCCATTGAGACTGAACGGGGATTATTTATTTTTTTAACTTGGCCGCCGGGCCGGGGCGGGCATCGCCCCCGGTACCTCCAGCCGCTACTATTTCCGCGGGCCGTGTTCCAACACTATTCACCCCGGCCAAGAGCCCTATTCCCCGGCCCGCACCCCGCCATTGAGACTGGACGGGAATTATTATTTTTTTTATCTCTCAACCTGTCCAAGAGGCCTGCTGCCCGCCGCAATCGCCGCCGGGCCGGCCCGCACCCTGCCATTGAGCCTGAACGGGGATTATTTATTTTTTTAACTTGGCCGCCGGGCCGGGGCGGGCATCGCCCCCGGTACCTCCAGCCGCTACTATTTCCGCGGGCCGTGTTCCAACACTATTCACCCCGGCCAAGAGGCCTATTCCCCGGCCCGCACCCCGCCATTGAGACTGCACGGGAATTATTATTTTTTTATCTCTCAACCTGTCCAAGAGGCCTGCTGCCCGCCGCACTCGCCGCCGGGCCGGCCCGCACCCCGCCATTGAGACTGAACGGGGATTATTATTTTTTTTTAACTCGGCCTCCGGGCCGGGGCGGGCTTCGCCCCCGGTACCTCCAGCCGCTTCTATTTACGCGCGCCGCGTTCCAACATATTCACCCCGGCCAAGAGGCCTATTCCCCGGCCCGCACCCCGCCATTGAGACTGCATGGGAATTATTATTTTTTTATCTCTCAACCTGTCCAAGAGGCCTGCTGCCCGCCGCAATCGCCGCCGGGCCGGCCCGCACCCTGCCATTGAGACTGAACGGGAATTATTATTTTTTTATCTCTCAACCTGTCCAAGAGGCCTGCTGCCCGCCGCACTCGCCGCCGGGCCGGCCCGCACCCTGCCATTGAGACTGAACGGGGATTATTTATTTTTTTAACTTGGCCGCCGGCCCGGGGCGGGCATCGCCCCCGGTACCTCCAGCCGCTACTATTTCCGCGGGCCGTGTTCCAACACTATTCACCCCGGCCAAGAGGCCTATTCCCCGGCCCGCACCCCGCCATTGAGACTGCACGGGAATTATTATTTTTTTATCTCTCAACCTGTCCAAGAGGCCTGCTGCCCGCCGCAATCGCCGCCGGGCCGGCCCGCACCCCGCCATTGAGACTGAACGGGGATTATTTATTTTTTTAACTTGGCCGCAGGGGCGGGCATCGCCCCCGGTACCTCCAGCCGCTACTATTTCCGCGGGCCGTGTTCCAACACTATTCACCCCGGCCAAGAGAAATATTCCCCGGCCCGCACCCCGCCATTGAGACTGCACGGGAATTATTATTTTTTTATCTCTCAACCTGTCCAAGAGGCCTGCTGCCCGCCGCACTCGCCGCCGGGCCGGCCCGCACCCCGCCATTGAGACTGAACGGGGATTATTATTTTTTTTAACTCGGCCTCCGGGCCGGGGCGGGCTTCGCCCCCGGTACCTCCAGCCGCTTCTATTTACGCGCGCCGCGTTCCAACATATTCACCCCGGCCAAGAGGCCTATTCCCCGGCCCGCACCCCGCCATTGAGACTGCATGGGAATTATTATTTTTTTATCTCTCAACCTGTCCAAGAGGCCTGCTGCCCGCCGCAATCGCCGCCGGGCCGGCCCGCACCCTGCCATTGAGACTGAACGGGAATTATTATTTTTTTATCTCTCAACCTGTCCAAGAGGCCTGCTGCCCGCCGCACTCGCCGCCGGGCCGGCCCGCACCCTGCCATTGAGACTGAACGGGGATTATTTATTTTTTTAACTTGGCCGCCGGCCCGGGGCGGGCATCGCCCCCGGTACCTCCAGCCGCTACTATTTCCGCGGGCCGTGTTCCAACACTATTCACCCCGGCCAAGAGGCCTATTCCCCGGCCCGCACCCCGCCATTGAGACTGCACGGGAATTATTATTTTTTTATCTCTCAACCTGTCCAAGAGGCCTGCTGCCCGCCGCAATCGCCGCCGGGCCCGCCCGCACCCTGCCATTGAGACTGAACGGGATTATTTATTTTTTTAACTTGGCCGCCGGGCCGGGGCGGGCATCGCCCCCGGTACCTCCAGCCGCTACTATTTCCGCGGGCCGTGTTCCAACACTATTCACCCCGGCCAAGAGGCCTATTCCCCGGCCCGCACCCCGCCATTGAGACTGCACGGGAATTATTATTTTTTTATCTCTCAACCTGTCCAAGAGGCCTGCTGCCCGCCGCACTCGCCGCCGGGCCGGCCCGCACCCCGCCATTGAGACTGGAACGGGGATTATTATTTTTTTTAACTCGGCCTCCGGGCCGGGGCGGGCTTCGCCCCCGGTACCTCCAGCTGCTTCTATTTACGCGCGCCGCGTTCCAACATATTCACCCCGGCCAAGAGGCCTATTCCCCGGCCCGCACCCCGCCATTGAGACTGCATGGGAATTATTATTTTTTTATCTCTCAACCTGTCCAAGAGGCCTGCTGCCCGCCGCAATCGCCGCCGGGCCGGCCCGCACCCTGCCATTGAGACTGAACGGGAATTATTATTTTTTTATCTCTCAACCTGTCCAAGAGGCCTGATGCCCGCCGCACTCGCCGCCGGGCCGGCCCGCACCCTGCCATTGAGACTGAACGGGGATTATTTATTTTTTTAACTTGTCCGCCGGGCCGGGACGGGCATCGCCCCCGGTACCTCCAGCCGCTACTATTTCCGCGGGCCGTGTTCCAACACTATTCACCCCGGCCAAGAGGCCTATTCCCCGGCCCGCACCCCGCCATTGAGACTTCACGGGAATTATTATTTTTTTATCTCTCAACCTGTCCAAGAGGCCTGCTGCCCGCCGCACTCGCCGCCGGGCCGGCCCGCACCCCGCCATTGAGACTGAACGGGGATTATTATTTTTTTTAACTCGGCCTCCGGGCCGGGGCGGGCTTCGCCCCCGGTACCTCCAGCCGCTTCTATTTACGCGCGCCGCGTTCCAACATATTCACCCCGGCCAAGAGGCCTATTCCCCGGCCCGCACCCCGCCATTGAGACTGCATGGGAATTATTATTTTTTTATCTCTCAACCTGTCCAAGAGGCCTGCTGCCCGCCGCAATCGCCGCCGGGCCGGCCCGCACCCTGCCATTGAGACTGAACGGGAATTATTATTTTTTTATCTCTCAACCTGTCCAAGAGGCCTGCTGCCCGCCGCACTCGCCGCCGGGCCGGCCCGCACCCTGCCATTGAGACTGAACGGGGATTATTTATTTTTTTAACTTGTCCGCCGGGCGGGGGCGGGCATCGCCCCCGGTACCTCCAGCCGCTACTATTTCCGCGGGCCGTGTTCCAACACTATTCACCCCGGCCAAGAGGCCTATTCCCCGGCCCGCACCCCGCCATTGAGACTGCATGGGAATTATTATTTTTTTATCTCTCAACCTGTCCAAGAGGCCTGCTGCCCGCCGCAATCGACGCCGGGCCGGCCCGCACCCTGCCATTGAGACTGAACGGGGATT
This sequence comes from Hippocampus zosterae, assembly GCF_025434085.1. NCBI lineage: Eukaryota > Metazoa > Chordata > Actinopteri > Syngnathiformes > Syngnathidae > Hippocampus > Hippocampus zosterae. Next base: position 17,633,748 of record NC_067467.1, read on the forward strand.
ATTTATTTTTTTAACTTGGCCGCCGGGCCGGGGCGGGCATCGCCCCCGGTACCTCCAGCCGCTACTATTTCCGCGGGCCGTGTTCCAACACTATTCACCCCGGCCAAGAGGCCTATTCCCCGGCCCGCACCCCGCCATTGAGACTACACGGGAATTATTATTTTTTTATCTCTCAACCTGTCCAAGAGGCCTGCTGCCCGCCGCACTCGCCGCCGGGCCGGCCCGCACCCCGCCATTGAGACTGAACGGGGATTATTATTTTTTTTAACTCGGCCTCCGGGCCGGGGCGGGCTTCGCCCCCGGTACCTCCAGCCGCTTCTATTTACGCGCGCCGCGTTCCAACATATTCACCCCGGCCAAGAGGCCTATTCCCCGGCCCGCACCCCGCCATTGAGACTGCATGGGAATTATTATTTTTTTATCTCTCAACCTGTCCAAGAGGCCTGCTGCCCGCCGCAATCGCCGCCGGGCCGGCCCGCACCCTGCCATTGAGACTGAACGGGGATTATTTATTTTTTTAACTTGGCCGCCGGGCCGGGGCGGGCATCGCCCCCGGTACCTCCAGCCGCTACTATTTCCGCGGGCCGTGTTCCAACACTATTCACCCCGGCCAAGAGGCCTATTCCCCGGCCCGCACCCCGCCATTGAGACTGCACGGGAATTATTATTTTTTTATCTCTCAACCTGTCCAAGAGGCCTGCTGCCCGCCGCACTCGCCGCCGGGCCGGCCCGCACCCTGCCATTGAGACTGAACGGGGATTATTTATTTTTTTAACTTGGCCGCCGGGCCGGGGCGGGCATCGCCCCCGGTACCTCCAGCCGCTACTATTTCCGCGGGCCGTGTTCCAACACTATTCACCCCGGCCAAGAGCCCTATTCCCCGGCCCGCACCCCGCCATTGAGACTGCACGGGAATTATTATTTTTTTTATCTCTCAACCTGTCCAAGAGGCCTGCTGCCCGCCGCAATCGCCGCCGGGCCGGCCCGCACCCTGCCATTGAGCCTGAACGGGGATTATTTATTTTTTTAACTTGGCCGCCGGGCCGGGGCGGGCATCGCCCCCGGTACCTCCAGCCGCTACTATTTCCGCGGGCCGTGTTCCAACACTATTCACCCCGGCCAAGAGGCCTATTCCCCGGCCCGCACCCCGCCATTGAGACTGCACGGGAATTATTATTTTTTTATCTCTCAACCTGTCCAAGAGGCCTGCTGCCCGCCGCAATCGCCGCCGGGCCGGCCCGCACCCTGCCATTGAGACTGAACGGGAATTATTATTTTTTTATCTCTCAACCTGTCCAAGAGGCCTGCTGCCCGCCGCACTCGCCGCCGGGCCGGCCCGCACCCTGCCATTGAGACTGAACGGGGATTATTTATTTTTTTAACTTGGCCGCCGGCCCGGGGCGGGCATCGCCCCCGGTACCTCCAGCCGCTACTATTTCCGCGGGCCGTGTTCCAACACTATTCACCCCGGCCAAGAGGCCTATTCCCCGGCCCGCACCCCGCCATTGAGACTGCACGGGAATTATTATTTTTTTATCTCTCAACCTGTCCAAGAGGCCTGCTGCCCGCCGCAATCGCCGCCGGGCCCGCCCGCACCCTGCCATTGAGACTGAACGGGATTATTTATTTTTTTAACTTGGCCGCCGGGCCGGGGCGGGCATCGCCCCCGGTACCTCCAGCCGCTACTATTTCCGCGGGCCGTGTTCCAACACTATTCACCCCGGCCAAGAGGCCTATTCCCCGGCCCGCACCCCGCCATTGAGACTGCACGGGAATTATTATTTTTTTATCTCTCAACCTGTCCAAGAGGCCTGCTGCCCGCCGCACTCGCCGCCGGGCCGGCCCGCACCCCGCCATTGAGACTGGAACGGGGATTATTATTTTTTTTAACTCGGCCTCCGGGCCGGGGCGGGCTTCGCCCCCGGTACCTCCAGCTGCTTCTATTTACGCGCGCCGCGTTCCAACATATTCACCCCGGCCAAGAGGCCTATTCCCCGGCCCGCACCCCGCCATTGAGACTGCATGGGAATTATTATTTTTTTATCTCTCAACCTGTCCAAGAGGCCTGCTGCCCGCCGCAATCGCCGCCGGGCCGGCCCGCACCCTGCCATTGAGACTGAACGGGAATTATTATTTTTTTATCTCTCAACCTGTCCAAGAGGCCTGATGCCCGCCGCACTCGCCGCCGGGCCGGCCCGCACCCTGCCATTGAGACTGAACGGGGATTATTTATTTTTTTAACTTGTCCGCCGGGCCGGGACGGGCATCGCCCCCGGTACCTCCAGCCGCTACTATTTCCGCGGGCCGTGTTCCAACACTATTCACCCCGGCCAAGAGGCCTATTCCCCGGCCCGCACCCCGCCATTGAGACTTCACGGGAATTATTATTTTTTTATCTCTCAACCTGTCCAAGAGGCCTGCTGCCCGCCGCACTCGCCGCCGGGCCGGCCCGCACCCCGCCATTGAGACTGAACGGGGATTATTATTTTTTTTAACTCGGCCTCCGGGCCGGGGCGGGCTTCGCCCCCGGTACCTCCAGCCGCTTCTATTTACGCGCGCCGCGTTCCAACATATTCACCCCGGCCAAGAGGCCTATTCCCCGGCCCGCACCCCGCCATTGAGACTACACGGGAATTATTATTTTTTTATCTCTCAACCTGTCCAAGAGGCCTGCTGCCCGCCGCACTCGCCGCCGGGCCGGCCCGCACCCCGCCATTGAGACTGAACGGGGATTATTATTTTTTTTAACTCGGCCTCCGGGCCGGGGCGGGCTTCGCCCCCGGTACCTCCAGCCGCTTCTATTTACGCGCGCCGCGTTCCAACATATTCACCCCGGCCAAGAGGCCTATTCCCCGGCCCGCACCCCGCCATTGAGACTGCATGGGAATTATTATTTTTTTATCTCTCAACCTGTCCAAGAGGCCTGCTGCCCGCCGCAATCGCCGCCGGGCCGGCCCGCACCCTGCCATTGAGACTGAACGGGATTATTTATTTTTTTAACTTGGCCGCCGGGCCGGGGCGGGCATCGCCCCCGGTACCTCCAGCCGCTACTATTTCCGCGGGCCGTGTTCCAACACTATTCACCCCGGCCAAGAGGCCTATTCCCCGGCCCGCACCCCGCCATTGAGACTGCACGGGAATTATTATTTTTTTATCTCTCAACCTGTCCAAGAGGCCTGCTGCCCGCCGCACTCGCCGCCGGGCCGGCCCGCACCCTGCCATTGAGACTGAACGGGGATTATTTATTTTTTTAACTTGGCCGCCGGGCCGGGGCGGGCATCGCCCCCGGTACCTCCAGCCGCTACTATTTCCGCGGGCCGTGTTCCAACACTATTCACCCCGGCCAAGAGCCCTATTCCCCGGCCCGCACCCCGCCATTGAGACTGCACGGGAATTATTATTTTTTTTATCTCTCAACCTGTCCAAGAGGCCTGCTGCCCGCCGCAATCGCCGCCGGGCCGGCCCGCACCCTGCCATTGAGCCTGAACGGGGATTATTTATTTTTTTAACTTGGCCGCCGGGCCGGGGCGGGCATCGCCCCCGGTACCTCCAGCCGCTACTATTTCCGCGGGCCGTGTTCCAACACTATTCACCCCGGCCAAGAGGCCTATTCCCCGGCCCGCACCCCGCCATTGAGACTGCACGGGAATTATTATTTTTTTATCTCTCAACCTGTCCAAGAGGCCTGCTGCCCGCCGCACTCGCCGCCGGGCCGGCCCGCACCCCGCCATTGAGACTGAACGGGGATTATTATTTTTTTTTAACTCGGCCTCCGGGCCGGGGCGGGCTTCGCCCCCGGTACCTCCAGCCGCTTCTATTTACGCGCGCCGCGTTCCAACATATTCACCCCGGCCAAGAGGCCTATTCCCCGGCCCGCACCCCGCCATTGAGACTGCATGGGAATTATTATTATTTTATCTCTCAACCTGTCCAAGAGGCCTGCTGCCCGCCGCAATCGCCGCCGGGCCGGCCCGCACCCTGCCATTGAGACTGAACGGGAATTATTATTTTTTTATCTCTCAACCTGTCCAAGAGGCCTGCTGCCCGCCGCACTCGCCGCCGGGCCGGCCCGCACCCTGCCATTGAGACTGAACGGGGATTATTTATTTTTTTAACTTGGCCGCCGGCCCGGGGCGGGCATCGCCCCCGGTACCTCCAGCCGCTACTATTTCCGCGGGCCGTGTTCCAACACTATTCACCCCGGCCAAGAGGCCTATTCCCCGGCCCGCACCCCGCCATTGAGACTGCACGGGAATTATTATTTTTTTATCTCTCAACCTGTCCAAGAGGCCTGCTGCCCGCCGCAATCGCCGCCGGGCCGGCCCGCACCCCGCCATTGAGACTGAACGGGGATTATTTATTTTTTTAACTTGGCCGCAGGGGCGGGCATCGCCCCCGGTACCTCCAGCCGCTACTATTTCCGCGGGCCGTGTTCCAACACTATTCACCCCGGCCAAGAGAAATATTCCCCGGCCCGCACCCCGCCATTGAGACTGCACGGGAATTATTATTTTTTTATCTCTCAACCTGTCCAAGAGGCCTGCTGCCCGCCGCACTCGCCGCCGGGCCGGCCCGCACCCCGCCATTGAGACTGAACGGGGATTATTATTTTTTTTAACTCGGCCTCCGGGCCGGGGCGGGCTTCGCCCCCGGTACCTCCAGCCGCTTCTATTTACGCGCGCCGCGTTCCAACATATTCACCCCGGCCAAGAGGCCTATTCCCCGGCCCGCACCCCGCCATTGAGACTGCATGGGAATTATTATTTTTTTATCTCTCAACCTGTCCAAGAGGCCTGCTGCCCGCCGCAATCGCCGCCGGGCCGGCCCGCACCCTGCCATTGAGACTGAACGGGGATTATTTATTTTTTTAACTTGGCCGCCGGGCCGGGGCGGGCATCGCCCCCGGTACCTCCAGCCGCTACTATTTCCGCGGGCCGTGTTCCAACACTATTCACCCCGGCCAAGAGCCCTATTCCCCGGCCCGCACCCCGCCATTGAGACTGCACGGGAATTATTATTTTTTTTATCTCTCAACCTGTCCAAGAGGCCTGCTGCCCGCCGCAATCGCCGCCGGGCCGGCCCGCACCCTGCCATTGAGCCTGAACGGGGATTATTTATTTTTTTAACTTGGCCGCCGGGCCGGGGCGGGCATCGCCCCCGGTACCTCCAGCCGCTACTATTTCCGCGGGCCGTGTTCCAACACTATTCACCCCGGCCAAGAGGCCTATTCCCCGGCCCGCACCCCGCCATTGAGACTGCACGGGAATTATTATTTTTTTATCTCTCAACCTGTCCAAGAGGCCTGCTGCCCGCCGCACTCGCCGCCGGGCCGGCCCGCACCCCGCCATTGAGACTGAACGGGGATTATTATTTTTTTTTAACTCGGCCTCCGGGCCGGGGCGGGCTTCGCCCCCGGTACCTCCAGCCGCTTCTATTTACGCGCGCCGCGTTCCAACATATTCACCCCGGCCAAGAGGCCTATTCCCCGGCCCGCACCCCGCCATTGAGACTGCATGGGAATTATTATTTTTTTATCTCTCAACCTGTCCAAGAGGCCTGCTGCCCGCCGCAATCGCCGCCGGGCCGGCCCGCACCCTGCCATTGAGACTGAACGGGAATTATTATTTTTTTATCTCTCAACCTGTCCAAGAGGCCTGCTGCCCGCCGCACTCGCCGCCGGGCCGGCCCGCACCCTGCCATTGAGACTGAACGGGGATTATTTATTTTTTTAACTTGGCCGCCGGCCCGGGGCGGGCATCGCCCCCGGTACCTCCAGCCGCTACTATTTCCGCGGGCCGTGTTCCAACACTATTCACCCCGGCCAAGAGGCCTATTCCCCGGCCCGCACCCCGCCATTGAGACTGCACGGGAATTATTATTTTTTTATCTCTCAACCTGTCCAAGAGGCCTGCTGCCCGCCGCAATCGCCGCCGGGCCGGCCCGCACCCCGCCATTGAGACTGAACGGGGATTATTTATTTTTTTAACTTGGCCGCAGGGGCGGGCATCGCCCCCGGTACCTCCAGCCGCTACTATTTCCGCGGGCCGTGTTCCAACACTATTCACCCCGGCCAAGAGAAATATTCCCCGGCCCGCACCCCGCCATTGAGACTGCACGGGAATTATTATTTTTTTATCTCTCAACCTGTCCAAGAGGCCTGCTGCCCGCCGCACTCGCCGCCGGGCCGGCCCGCACCCCGCCATTGAGACTGAACGGGGATTATTATTTTTTTTAACTCGGCCTCCGGGCCGGGGCGGGCTTCGCCCCCGGTACCTCCAGCCGCTTCTATTTACGCGCGCCGCGTTCCAACATATTCACCCCGGCCAAGAGGCCTATTCCCCGGCCCGCACCCCGCCATTGAGACTGCATGGGAATTATTATTTTTTTATCTCTCAACCTGTCCAAGAGGCCTGCTGCCCGCCGCAATCGCCGCCGGGCCGGCCCGCACCCTGCCATTGAGACTGAACGGGAATTATTATTTTTTTATCTCTCAACCTGTCCAAGAGGCCTGCTGCCCGCCGCACTCGCCGCCGGGCCGGCCCGCACCCTGCCATTGAGACTGAACGGGGATTATTTATTTTTTTAACTTGGCCGCCGGCCCGGGGCGGGCATCGCCCCCGGTACCTCCAGCCGCTACTATTTCCGCGGGCCGTGTTCCAACACTATTCACCCCGGCCAAGAGGCCTATTCCCCGGCCCGCACCCCGCGATTGAGACTGCACGGGAATTATTATTTTTTTATCTCTCAACCTGTCCAAGAGGCCTGCTGCCCGCCGCAATCGCCGCCGGGCCCGCCCGCACCCTGCCATTGAGACTGAACGGGATTATTTATTTTTTTAACTTGGCCGCCGGGCCGGGGCGGGCATCGCCCCCGGTACCTCCAGCCGCTACTATTTCCGCGGGCCGTGTTCCAACACTATTCACCCCGGCCAAGAGGCCTATTCCCCGGCCCGCACCCCGCCATTGAGACTGCACGGGAATTATTATTTTTTTATCTCTCAACCTGTCCAAGAGGCCTGCTGCCCGCCGCACTCGCCGCCGGGCCGGCCCGCACCCCGCCATTGAGACTGGAACGGGGATTATTATTTTTTTTAACTCGGCCTCCGGGCCGGGGCGGGCTTCGCCCCCGGTACCTCCAGCTGCTTCTATTTACGCGCGCCGCGTTCCAACATATTCACCCCGGCCAAGAGGCCTATTCCCCGGCCCGCACCCCGCCATTGAGACTGCATGGGAATTATTATTTTTTTATCTCTCAACCTGTCCAAGAGGCCTGCTGCCCGCCGCAATCGCCGCCGGGCCGGCCCGCACCCTGCCATTGAGACTGAACGGGAATTATTATTTTTTTATCTCTCAACCTGTCCAAGAGGCCTGATGCCCGCCGCACTCGCCGCCGGGCCGGCCCGCACCCTGCCATTGAGACTGAACGGGGATTATTTATTTTTTTAACTTGTCCGCCGGGCCGGGACGGGCATCGCCCCCGGTACCTCCAGCCGCTACTATTTCCGCGGGCCGTGTTCCAACACTATTCACCCCGGCCAAGAGGCCTATTCCCCGGCCCGCACCCCGCCATTGAGACTTCACGGGAATTATTATTTTTTTATCTCTCAACCTGTCCAAGAGGCCTGCTGCCCGCCGCACTCGCCGCCGGGCCGGCCCGCACCCCGCCATTGAGACTGAACGGGGATTATTATTTTTTTTAACTCGGCCTCCGGGCCGGGGCGGGCTTCGCCCCCGGTACCTCCAGCCGCTTCTATTTACGCGCGCCGCGTTCCAACATATTCACCCCGGCCAAGAGGCCTATTCCCCGGCCCGCACCCCGCCATTGAGACTGCATGGGAATTATTATTTTTTTATCTCTCAACCTGTCCAAGAGCCCTGCTGCCCTGCCGCAATCGCCGCCGGGCCGGCCCGCACCCTGCCATTGAGACTGAACGGGATTATTTATTTTTTTAACTTGGCCGCCGGGCCGGGGCGGGCATCGCCCCCGGTACCTCCAGCCGCTACTATTTCCGCGGGCCGTGTTCCAACACTATTCACCCCGGCCAAGAGGCCTATTCCCCGGCCCGCACCCCGCCATTGAGACTGCACGGGAATTATTATTTTTTTATCTCTCAACCTGTCCAAGAGGCCTGCTGCCCGCCGCAATCGCCGCCGGGCCGGCCCGCACCCTGCCATTGAGACTGAACGGGATTATTTATTTTTTTAACTTGGCCGCCGGGCCGGGGCGGGCATCGCCCCCGGTACCTCCAGCCGCTACTATTTCCGCGGGCCGTGTTCCAACACTATTCACCCCGGCCAAGAGGCCTATTCCCCGGCCCGCACCCCGCCATTGAGACTGCACGGGAATTATTATTTTTTTATCTCTCAACCTGTCCAAGAGGCCTGCTGCCCGCCGCAATCGCCGCCGGGCCGGCCCGCACCCCTCCATTGAGACTGAACGGGGATTATTTATTTTTTTAACTTGGCCGCAGGGGCGGGCATCGCCCCCGGTACCTCCAGCCGCTACTATTTCCGCGGGCCGTGTTCCAACACTATTCACCCCGGCCAAGAGGCCTATTCCCCGGCCCGCACCCCGCCATTGAGACTGCACGGGAATTATTATTTTTTTATCTCTCAACCTGTCCAAGAGGCCTGCTGCCCGCCGCACTCGCCGCCGGGCCGGCCCGCACCCCGCCATTGAGACTGAACGGGGATTATTATTTTTTTTAACTCGGCCTCCGGGCCGGGGCGGGCTTCGCCCCCGGTACCTCCAGCCGCTTCTATTTACGCGCGGCGCGCTCCAACATATTCACCCCGGCCAAGAGGCCTATTCCCCGGCCCGCACCCCGCCATTGAGACTGCATGGGAATTATTATTTTTTTATCTCTCAACCTGTCCAAGAGGCCTGCTGCCCGCCGCAATCGCCGCCGGGCCGGCCCGCACCCTGCCATTGATACTGAACGGGAATTATTATTTTTTTATCTCTCAACCTGTCCAAGAGGCCTGCTGCCCGCCGCACTCGCCGCCGGGCCGGCCCGCACCCTGCCATTGAGACTGAACGGGGATTATTTATTTTTTTAACTTGGCCGCCGGCCCGGGGCGGGCATCGCCCCCGGTACCTCCAGCCGCTACTATTTCCGCGGGCCGTGTTCCAACACTATTCACCCCGGCCAAGAGGCCTATTCCCCGGCCCGCACCCCGCCATTGAGACTGCACGGGAATTATTATTTTTTTATCTCTCAACCTGTCCAAGAGGCCTGCTGCCCGCCGCAATCGCCGCCGGGCCGGCCCGCACCCTGCCATTGAGACTGAACGGGATTATTTATTTTTTTAACTTGGCCGCCGGGCCGGGGCGGGCATCGCCCCCGGTACCTCCAGCCGCTACTATTTCCGCGGGCCGTGTTCCAACACTATTCACCCCGGCCAAGAGGCCTATTCCCCGGCCCGCACCCCGCCATTGAGACTGCACGGGAATTATTATTTTTTTATCTCTCAACCTGTCCAAGAGGCCTGCTGCCCGCCGCACTCGCCGCCGGACCGGCCCGCACCCCGCCATTGAGACTGGAACGGGGATTATTTTTTTTTTTAACTCGGCCTCCGGGCCGGGGCGGGCTTCGCCCCCGGTACCTCCAGCCGCTTCTATTTACGCGCGCCGCGTTCCAACATATTCACCCCGGCCAAGAGGCCTATTCCCCGGCCCGCACCCCGCCATTGAGACTGCATGGGAATTATTATTTTTTTATCTCTCAACCTGTCCAAGAGGCCTGATGCCCGCCGCACTCGCCGCCGGGCCGGCCCGCACCCTGCCATTGAGACTGAACGGGGATTATTTATTTTTTTAACTTGTCCGCCGGGCCGGGACGGGCATCGCCCCCGGTACCTCCAGCCGCTACTATTTCCGCGGGCCGTGTTCCAACACTATTCACCCCGGCCAAGAGGCCTATTCCCCGGCCCGCACCCCGCCATTGAGACTTCACGGGAATTATTATTTTTTTATCTCTCAACCTGTCCAAGAGGCCTGCTGCCCGCCGCACTCGCCGCCGGGCCGGCCCGCACCCCGCCATTGAGACTGAACGGGGATTATTATTTTTTTTAACTCGGCCTCCGGGCCGGGGCGGGCTTCGCCCCCGGTACCTCCAGCCGCTTCTATTTACGCGCGCCGCGTTCCAACATATTCACCCCGGCCAAGAGGCCTATTCCCCGGCCCGCACCCCGCCATTGAGACTGCATGGGAATTATTATTTTTTTATCTCTCAACCTGTCCAAGAGGCCTGCTGCCCGCCGCAATCGCCGCCGGGCCGGCCCGCACCCTGCCATTGAGACTGAACGGGATTATTTATTTTTTTAACTTGGCCGCCGGGCCGGGGCGGGCATCGCCCCCGGTACCTCCAGCCGCTACTATTTCCGCGGGCCGTGTTCCAACACTATTCACCCCGGCCAAGAGGCCTATTCCCCGGCCCGCACCCCGCCATTGAGACTGCACGGGAATTATTATTTTTTTATCTCTCAACCTGTCCAAGAGGCCTGCTGCCCGCCGCAATCGCCGCCGGGCCGGCCCGCACCCTGCCATTGAGACTGAACGGGATTATTTATTTTTTTAACTTGGCCGCCGGGCCGGGGCGGGCATCGCCCCCGGTACCTCCAGCCGCTACTATTTCCGCGGGCCGTGTTCCAACACTATTCACCCCGGCCAAGAGGCCTATTCCCCGGCCCGCACCCCGCCATTGAGACTGCACGGGAATTATTATTTTTTTATCTCTCAACCTGTCCAAGAGGCCTGCTGCCCGCCGCAATCGCCGCCGGGCCGGCCCGCACCCCGCCATTGAGACTGAACGGGGATTATTTATTTTTTTAACTTGGCCGCAGGGGCGGGCATCGCCCCCGGTACCTCCAGCCGCTACTATTTCCGCGGGCCGTGTTCCAACACTATTCACCCCGGCCAAGAGAAATATTCCCCGGCCCGCACCCCGCCATTGAGACTGCACGGGAATTATTATTTTTTTATCTCTCAACCTGTCCAAGAGGCCTGCTGCCCGCCGCACTCGCCGCCGGGCCGGCCCGCACCCCGCCATTGAGACTGAACGGGGATTATTATTTTTTTTAACTCGGCCTCCGGGCCGGGGCGGGCTTCGCCCCCGGTACCTCCAGCCGCTTCTATTTACGCGCGCCGCGTTCCAACATATTCACCCCGGCCAAGAGGCCTATTCCCCGGCCCGCACCCCGCCATTGAGACTGCATGGGAATTATTATTTTTTTATCTCTCAACCTGTCCAAGAGGCCTGCTGCCCGCCGCAATCGCCGCCGGGCCGGCCCGCACCCTGCCATTGAGACTGAACGGGAATTATTATTTTTTTATCTCTCAACCTGTCCAAGAGGCCTGCTGCCCGCCGCACTCGCCGCCGGGCCGGCCCGCACCCTGCCATTGAGACTGAACGGGGATTATTTATTTTTTTAACTTGGCCGCCGGCCCGGGGCGGGCATCGCCCCCGGTACCTCCAGCCGCTACTATTTCCGCGGGCCGTGTTCCAACTCTATTCACCCCGGCCAAGAGGCCTATTCCCCGGCCCGCACCCCGCCATTGAGACTGCATGGGAATTATTATTTTTTTATCTCTCAACCTGTCCAAGAGGCCTGCTGCCCGCCGCACTCGCCGCCGGGCCGGCCCTCACCCCGCCATTGAGACTGAACGGGGATTATTATTTTTTTTAACTCGGCCTCCGGGCCGGGGCGGGCTTCGCCCCCGGTACCTCCAGCCACTTCTATTTACGCGCGCCGCGTTCCAACATATTCACCCCGGCCAAGAGGCCTATTCCCCGGCCCGCACCCCGCCATTGAGACTGCACGGGAATTATTATTTTTTTATCTCTCAACCTGTCCAAGAGGCCTGCTGCCCGCCGCACTCGCCGCCGGGCCGGCCCGCACCCCGCCATTGAGACTGAACGGGGATTATTTTTTTTTTTAACTCGGCCTCCGGGCCGGGGCGGGCTTCGCCCCCGGTACCTCCAGCCGCTTCTATTTACGCGCGCCGCGTTCCAACATATTCACCCCGGCCAAGAGGCCTATTCCCCGGCCCGCACCCCGCCATTGAGACTGCATGGGAATTATTATTTTTTTATCTCTCAACCTGTCCAAGAGGCCTGCTGCCCGCCGCAATCGCCGCCGGGCCGGCCCGCACCCTGCCATTGAGACTGAACGGGAATTATTATTTTTTTATCTCTCAACCTGTCCAAGAGGCCTGCTGCCCGCCGCACTCGCCGCCGGGCCGGCCCGCACCCTGCCATTGAGACTGAACGGGGATTATTTATTTTTTTAACTTGGCCGCCGGCCCGGGGCGGGCATCGCCCCCGGTACCTCCAGCCGCTACTATTTCCGCGGGCCGTGTTCCAACTCTATTCACCCCGGCCAAGAGGCCTATTCCCCGGCCCGCACCCCGCCATTGAGACTGCATGGGAATTATTATTTTTTTATCTCTCAACCTGTCCAAGAGGCCTGCTGCCCGCCGCAATCGCCGCCGGGCCGGCCCGCACCCTGCCATTGAGACTGAACGGGGATTATTTATTTTTTTAACTCGGCCTCCGGGCCGGGGCGGGCTTCACCCCCGGTACCTCCAGCCACTTCTATTTACGCGCGCCGCGTTCCAACATATTCACCCCGGCCAAGAGGCCTCTTCCCCGGCCACACTCGTCCGCCGGGCCGGCCCGCACCCCGCCATTGAGACTGCACGGGAATTATTATTTTTTTATCTCTCAACCTGTCCAAGAGGCCTGCTGCCCGCCGCACTCGCCGCCGGGCCGGCCCGCACCCCGCCATTGAGACTGAACGGGGATTATTATTTTTTTTAACTCGGCCTCCGGGCCGGGGCGGGCTTCGCCCCCGGTACCTCCAGCCGCTTCTATTTACGCGCGCCGCGTTCCAACATATTCACCCCGGCCAAGAGGCCTATTCCCCGGCCCGCACCCCGCCATTGAGACTGCATGGGAATTATTATTTTTTTATCTCTCAACCTGTCCAAGAGGCCTGCTGCCCGCCGCAATCGCCGCCGGGCCGGCCCGCACCCTGCCATTGAGACTGAACGGGAATTATTATTTTTTTATCTCTCAACCTGTCCAAGAGGCCTGCTGCCCGCCGCACTCGCCGCCGGGCCGGCCCGCACCCTGCCATTGAGACTGAACGGGGATTATTTATTTTTTTAACTTGGCCGCCGGCCCGGGGCGGGCATCGCCCCCGGTACCTCCAGCCGCTACTATTTCCGCGGGCCGTGTTCCAACTCTATTCACCCCGGCCAAGAGGCCTATTCCCCGGCCCGCACCCCGCCATTGAGACTGCATGGGAATTATTATTTTTTTATCTCTCAACCTGTCCAAGAGGCCTGCTGCCCGCCGCAATCGCCGCCGGGCCGGCCCGCACCCTGCCATTGAGACTGAACGGGGATTATTTATTTTTTTAACTCGGCCTCCGGGCCGGGGCGGGCTTCACCCCCGGTACCTCCAGCCACTTCTATTTACGCGCGCCGCGTTCCAACATATTCACCCCGGCCAAGAGGCCTCTTCCCCGGCCACACTCGTCCGCCGGGCCGGCCCGCACCCCGCCATTGAGACTGCACGGGAATTATTATTTTTTTATCTCTCAACCTGTCCAAGAGGCCTGCTGCCCGCCGCACTCGCCGCCGGGCCGGCCCGCACCCCGCCATTGAGACTGAACGGGGATTATTATTTTTTTTAACTCGGCCTCCGGGCCGGGGCGGGCTTCGCCCCCGGTACCTCCAGCCGCTTCTATTTACGCGCGCCGCGTTCCAACATATTCACCCCGGCCAAGAGGCCTATTCCCCGGCCCGCACCCCGCCATTGAGACTGCATGGGAATTATTATTTTTTTATCTCTCAACCTGTCCAAGAGGCCTGCTGCCCGCCGCAATCGCCGCCGGGCCGGCCCGCACCCTGCCATTGAGACTGAACGGGAATTATTATTTTTTTATCTCTCAACCTGTCCAAGAGGCCTGCTGCCCGCCGCACTCGCCGCCGGGCCGGCCCGCACCCTGCCATTGAGACTGAACGGGGATTATTTATTTTTTTAACTTGGCCGCCGGCCCGGGGCGGGCATCGCCCCCGGTACCTCCAGCCGCTACTATTTCCGCGGGCCGTGTTCCAACTCTATTCACCCCGGCCAAGAGGCCTATTCCCCGGCCCGCACCCCGCCATTGAGACTGCATGGGAATTATTATTTTTTTATCTCTCAACCTGTCCAAGAGGCCTGCTGCCCGCCGCAATCGCCGCCGGGCCGGCCCGCACCCTGCCATTGAGACTGAACGGGGATTATTTATTTTTTTAACTTGGCCGCCGGGCCGGGGCGGGCATCGCCCCCGGTACCTCCAGCCGCTACTATTTCCGCGGGCCGTGTTCCAACACTATTCACCCCGGCCAAGAGGCCTATTCCCCGGCCCGCACCCCGCCATTGAGACTGCACGGGAATTATTATTTTTTTATCTCTCAACCTGTCCAAGAGGCCTGCTACCCGCCGCAATCGCCGCCGGGCCGGCCCGCACCCTGCCATTGAGACTGAACGGGGATTATTTATTTTTTTAACTTGGCCGCCGGGCCGGGGCGGGCATCGCCCCCGGTACCTGCCCGCCGCAATCGCCGCCGGGCCGGCCCGCACCCTGCCATTGAGACTGAACGGGGATTATTTATTTTTTTAACTTGGCCGCCGGGCCGGGGCGGGCATCGCCCCCGGTACCTCCAGCCGCTACTATTTCCGCGGGCCGTGTTCCAACACTATTCACCCCGGCCAAGAGGCCTATTCCCCGGCCCGCACCCCGCCATTGAGACTGCACGGGAATTATTATTTTTTTATCTCTCAACCTGTCCAAGAGGCCTGCTGCCCACCGCACTCGCCGCCGGGCCGGCCCGCACCCCGCCATTGAGACTGAACGGGGATTATTATTTTTTTTAACTCGGCCTCCGGGCCGGGGCGGGCTTCACCCCCGGTACCTCCAGCCGCTTCTATTTACGCGCGCCGCGTTCCAACATATTCACCCCGGCCAAGAGGCCTCTTCCCCGGCCACACTCGTCCGCCGGGCCGGCCCGCACCCCGCCATTGAGACTGCACGGGAATTATTATTTTTTTATCTCTCAACCTGTCCAAGAGGCCTGCTGCCCACCGCACTCGCCGCCGGGCCGGCCCGCACCCCGCCATTGAGACTGAACGGGGATTATTATTTTTTTTAACTCGGCCTCCGGGCCGGGGCGGGCTTCACCCCCGGTACCTCCAGCCGCTTCTATTTACGCGCGCCGCGTTCCAACATATTCACCCCGGCCAAGAGGCCTCTTCCCCGGCCACACTCGTCCGCCGGGCCGGCCCGCACCCCGCCATTGAGACTGCACGGGAATTATTATTTTTTTATCTCTCAACCTGTCCAAGAGGCCTGCTGCCAGCCGCACTCGCCGCCGGGCCGTTCCGCACCCCGCCATTGAGACTGAACGGTGATTATTATTTTTTTTTAATCGGCCTCCGGGCCGGGGCGGGCTTCGCCCCCGGTACCTCCAGCCGCTTCTATTTACGCGCGCCGCGTTCCAACATATTCACCCCGGCCAAGAGGCCTCTTCCCCGGCCACACTCGTCCGCCGGGCCGGCCCGCACCCCGCCATTGAGACTGCACGGGAATTATTATTTTTATATCTCTCAACCTGTCCAAGAGGCCTGCTGCCCGCCGCAATCGCCGCCGGGCCGGCCCGCACCCTGCCATTGAGACTGAACGGGGATTATTTATTTTTTTAACTTGGCCGCTGGGCCGGGGCGGGCATCGCCCCCGGTACCTCCAGCCGCTACTATTTCCGCGGGCCGTGTTCCAACACTATTCACCCCGGCCAAGAGGCCTATTCCCCGGCCCGCACCCCGCCATTGAGACTGCACGGGAATTATTATTTTTTTATCTCTCAACCTGTCCAAGAGGCCTGCTGCCCGCCGCACTCGCCGCCGGGCCGGCCCGCACCCCGCCATTGAGACTGAACGGGGATTATTATTTTTTTTAACTCTGCCTCCGGGCCGGGGCGGGCTACGCCCCCGGTACCTCCAGCCGCTTCTATTTACGCGCGCCGCGTTCCAACATATTCACCCCGGCCAAGAGGCCTATTCCCCGGCCCGCACCCCGCCATTGAGACTGCATGGGAATTATTATTTTTTTTATCTCTCAACCTGTCCAAGAGGCCTGCTGCCCGCCGCAATCGCCGCCGGGCCGGCCCGCACCCTGCCATTGAGACTGAACGGGAATTATTATTTTTTTATCTCTCAACCTGTCCAAGAGGCCTGCTGCCCGCCGCACTCGCCGCCGGGCCGGCCCGCACCCTGCCATTGAGACTGAACGGGATTATTTATTTTTTTAACTTGGCCGCCGGGCCGGGGCGGGCATCGCCCCCGGTACCTCCAGCCGCTACTATTTCCGCGGGCCGTGTTCCAACACTATTCACCCCGGCCAAGAGGCCTATTCCCCGGCCCGCACCCCGCCATTGAGACTGCACGGGAATTATTATTTTTTTATCTCTCAACCTGTCCAAGAGGCCTGCTGCCCGCCGCACTCGCCGCCGGGCCGGCCCGCACCCCGCCATTGAGACTGAACGGGGATTATTATTTTTTTTAACTCTGCCTCCGGGCCGGGGCGGGCTACGCCCCCGGTACCTCCAGCCGCTTCTATTTACGCGCGCCGCGTTCCAACATATTCACCCCGGCCAAGAGGCCTATTCCCCGGCCCGCACCCCGCCATTGAGACTGCATGGGAATTATTATTTTTTTTATCTCTCAACCTGTCCAAGAGGCCTGCTGCCCGCCGCAATCGCCGCCGGGCCGGCCCGCACCCTGCCATTGAGACTGAACGGGAATTATTATTTTTTTATCTCTCAACCTGTCCAAGAGGCCTGCTGCCCGCCGCACTCGCCGCCGGGCCGGCCCGCACCCTGCCATTGAGACTGAACGGGGATTATTTATTTTTTTAACTTGGCCGCCGGGCCGGGGCGGGCATCGCCCCCGGTACCTCCAGCCGCTACTATTTCCGCGGGCCGTGTTCCAACACTATTCACCCCGGCCAAGAGGCCTATTCCCCGGCCCGCACCCCGCCATTGAGACTGCATGGGAATTATTATTTTTTTATCTCTCAACCTGTCCAAGAGGCCTGCTGCCGGCCGCAATCGCCGCCGGGCCGGCCCGCACCCTGCCATTGAGACTGAACGGGGATTATTTATTTTTTTAACTTGGCCGCCGGGCCGGGGCGGGCATCGCCCCCGGTACCTCCAGCCGCTACTATTTCCGCGGGCCGTGTTCCAACACTATTCACCCCGGCCAAGAGGCCTCTTCCCCGGCCACACTCGTCCGCCGGGCCGGCCCGCACCCCGCCATTGAGACTGCACGGGAATTATTATTTTTTTATCTCTCAACCTGTCCAAGAGGCCTGCTGCCCGCCGCACTCGCCGCTGGGCCGGCCCGCACCCCGCCATTGAGACTGAACAGGGATTATTATTTTTTTTAACTCGGCCTCCGGGCCGGGGCGGGCTTCGCCCCCGGTACCTCCAGCCGCTTCTATTTACGCGCGCCGCGTTCCAACATATTCACCCCGGCCAAGAGGCCTCTTCCCCGGCCACACTCGTCCGCCGGGCCGGCCCGCACCCCGCCATTGAGACTGCACGGGAATTATTATTTTTATATCTCTCAACCTGTCCAAGAGGCCTGCTGCCCGCCGCAATCGCCGCCGGGCCGGCCCGCACCCTGCCATTGAGACTGAACGGGGATTATTTATTTTTTTAACTTGGCCGCCGGGCCGGGGCGGGCATCGCCCCCGGTACCTCCAGCCGCTACTATTTCCGCGGGCTGTGTTCCAACACTATTCACCCCGGCCAAGAGGCCTATTCCCCGGCCCGCACCCCGCCATTGAGACTGCATGGGAATTATTATTTTTTTTATCTCTCAACCTGTCCAAGAGGCCTGCTGCCCGCCGCACTCGCCGCCGGGCCGGCCCGCACCCCGCCATTGAGACTGAACGGGGATTATTATTTTTTTTAACTCGGCCTCCGGGCCGGGGCGGGCTTCGCCCCCGGTACCTCCAGCCGCTTCTATTTACGCGCGCCGCGTTCCAACATATTCACCCCGGCCAAGAGGCCTATTCCCCGGCCCGCACCCCGCCATTGAGACTGCATGGGAATTATTATTTTTTTATCTCTCAACCTGTCCAAGAGGCCTGCTGCCCGCCGCAATCGCCGCCGGGCCGGCCCGCACCCTGCCATTGAGACTGAACGGGAATTATTATTTTTTTATCTCTCAACCTGTCCAAGAGGCCTGCTGCCCGCCGCACTCGCCGCCGGGCCGGCCCGCACCCTGCCATTGAGACTGAACGGGGATTATTTATTTTTTTAACTTGGCCGCCGGCCCGGGGCGGGCATCGCCCCCGGTACCTCCAGCCGCTACTATTTCCGCGGGCCGTGTTCCAACTCTATTCACCCCGGCCAAGAGGCCTATTCCCCGGCCCGCACCCCGCCATTGAGACTGCATGGGAATTATTATTTTTTTATCTCTCAACCTGTCCAAGAGGCCTGCTGCCCGCCGCACTCGCCGCCGGGCCGGCCCTCACCCCGCCATTGAGACTGAACGGGGATTATTATTTTTTTTAACTCGGCCTCCGGGCCGGGGCGGGCTTCGCCCCCGGTACCTCCAGCCACTTCTATTTACGCGCGCCGCGTTCCAACATATTCACCCCGGCCAAGAGGCCTCTTCCCCGGCCACACTCGTCCGCCGGGCCGGCC
Organism: Hippocampus zosterae; assembly: GCF_025434085.1. Lineage (NCBI taxonomy): Eukaryota > Metazoa > Chordata > Actinopteri > Syngnathiformes > Syngnathidae > Hippocampus > Hippocampus zosterae. The sequence continues at coordinate 17,652,507 of NC_067467.1, forward strand.
CGCACCCCGCCATTGAGACTGCACGGGAATTATTATTTTTTTATCTCTCAACCTGTCCAAGAGGCCTGCTGCCCGCCGCACTCGCCGCCGGGCCGGCCCGCACCCCGCCATTGAGACTGAACGGGGATCATTATTTTTTTTAACTCGGCCTCCGGGCCGGGGCGGGCTTCGCCCCCGGTACCTCCAGCCGCTTCTATTTACGCGCGCCGCGTTCCAACATATTCACCCCGGCCAAGAGGCCTATTCCCCGGCCCGCACCCCGCCATTGAGACTGCATGGGAATTATTATTTTTTTATCTCTCAACCTGTCCAAGAGGCCTGCTGCCCGCCGCAATCGCCGCCGGGCCGGCCCGCACCCTGCCATTGAGACTGAACGGGAATTATTATTTTTTTATCTCTCAACCTGTCCAAGAGGCCTGCTGCCCGCCGCACTCGCCGCCGGGCCGGCCCGCACCCTGCCATTGAGACTGAACGGGGATTATTTATTTTTTTAACTTGGCCGCCGGCCCGGGGCGGGCATCGCCCCCGGTACCTCCAGCCGCTACTATTTCCGCGGGCCGTGTTCCAACTCTATTCACCCCGGCCAAGAGGCCTATTCCCCGGCCCGCACCCCGCCATTGAGACTGCATGGGAATTATTATTTTTTTATCTCTCAACCTGTCCAAGAGGCCTGCTGCCCGCCGCAATCGCCGCCGGGCCGGCCCGCACCCTGCCATTGAGACTGAACGGGGATTATTTATTTTTTTAACTCGGCCTCCGGGCCGGGGCGGGCTTCGCCCCCGGTACCTCCAGCCACTTCTATTTACGCGCGCCGCGTTCCAACATATTCACCCCGGCCAAGAGGCCTCTTCCCCGGCCACACTCGTCCGCCGGGCCGGCCCGCACCCCGCCATTGAGACTGCACGGGAATTATTATTTTTTTATCTCTCAACCTGTCCAAGAGGCCTGCTGCCCGCCGCACTCGCCGCCGGGCCGGCCCGCACCCCGCCATTGAGACTGAACGGGGATTATTATTTTTTTTAACTCGGCCTCCGGGCCGGGGCGGGCTTCGCCCCCGGTACCTCCAGCCGCTTCTATTTACGCGCGCCGCGTTCCAACATATTCACCCCGGCCAAGAGGCCTATTCCCCGGCCCGCACCCTGCCATTGAGACTGAACGGGGATTATTTATTTTTTTAACTTGGCCGCCGGCCCGGGGCGGGCATCGCCCCCGGTACCTCCAGCCGCTACTATTTCCGCGGGCCGTGTTCCAACACTATTCACCCCGGCCAAGAGGCCTATTCCCCGGCCCGCACCCCGCCATTGAGACTGCACGGGAATTATTATTTTTTTATCTCTCAACCTGTCCAAGAGGCCTGCTACCCGCCGCAATCGCCGCCGGGCCGGCCCGCACCCTGCCATTGAGACTGAACGGGGATTATTTATTTTTTTAACTTGGCCGCCGGGCCGGGGCGGGCATCGCCCCCGGTACCTGCCCGCCGCAATCGCCGCCGGGCCGGCCCGCACCCTGCCATTGAGACTGAACGGGGATTATTTATTTTTTTAACTTGGCCGCCGGGCCGGGGCGGGCATCGCCCCCGGTACCTCCAGCCGCTACTATTTCCGCGGGCCGTGTTCCAACACTATTCACCCCGGCCAAGAGGCCTATTCCCCGGCCCGCACCCCGCCATTGAGACTGCACGGGAATTATTATTTTTTTATCTCTCAACCTGTCCAAGAGGCCTGCTGCCCGCCGCACTCGCCGCCGGGCCGGCCATTGAGACTGAACGGGGATCCAACATATTCACCCCGGCCAAGAGGCCTCTTCCCCGGCCACACTCGTCCGCCGGGCCGGCCCGCACCCCGCCATTGAGACTGAACGGGAATTATTATTTTTTTATCTCTCAACCTGTCCAAGAGGCCTGCTGCCCACCGCACTCGCCGCCGGGCCGGCCCGCACCCCGCCATTGAGACTGAACGGGGATTATTATTTTTTTTAACTCGGCCTCCGGGCCGGGGCGGGCTTCACCCCCGGTACCTCCAGCCGCTTCTATTTACGCGCGCCGCGTTCCAACATATTCACCCCGGCCAAGAGGCCTCTTCCCCGGCCACACTCGTCCGCCGGGCCGGCCCGCACCCCGCCATTGAGACTGCACGGGAATTATTATTTTTTTATCTCTCAACCTGTCCAAGAGGCCTGCTGCCCGCCGCACTCGCCGCCGGACCGGCCCGCACCCCGCCATTGAGACTGGAACGGGGATTATTATTTTTTTAACTTGGCCGCCGGGCCGGGGCGGGCATCGCCCCCGGTACCTCCAGCCGCTACTATTTCCGCGGGCTGTGTTCCAACACTATTCACCCCGGCCAAGAGGCCTATTCCCCGGCCCGCACCCCGCCATTGAGACTGCATGGGAATTATTATTTTTTTATCTCTCAACCTGTCCAAGAGGCCTGCTGCCCGCCGCAATCGCCGCCGGGCCGGCCCGCACCCTGCCATTGAGACTGAACGGGGATTATTTATTTTTTTAACTTGGCCGCCGGGCCGGGGCGGGCATCGCCCCCGGTACCTCCAGCCGCTACTATTTCCGCGGGCTGTGTTCCAACACTATTCACCCCGGCCAAGAGGCCTATTCCCCGGCCCGCACCCCGCCATTGAGACTGCATGGGAATTATTATTTTTTTATCTCTCAACCTGTCCAAGAGGCCTGCTGCCCGCCGCAATCGCCGCCGGGCCGGCCCGCACCCTGCCATTGAGACTGAACGGGGATTATTTATTTTTTTAACTTGGCCGCCGGGCCGGGGCGGGCATCGCCCCCGGTAACTCCAGCCGCTACTATTTCCGCGGGCCGTGTTCCAACACTATTCACCCCGGCCAAGAGGCCTATTCCCCGGCCCGCACCCCGCCATTGAGACTGCACGGGAATTATTATTTTTTTATCTCTCAACCTGTCCAAGAGGCCTGCTGCCCGCCGCACTCGCCGCCGGGCCGGCCCGCACCCTGCCATTGAGACTGAACGGGGATTATTTATTTTTTTAACTTGGCCGCCGGCCCGGGGCGGGCATCGCCCCCGGTACCTCCAGCCGCTACTATTTCCGCGGGCCGTGTTCCAACACTATTCACCCCGGCCAAGAGGCCTATTCCCCGGCCCGCACCCCGCCATTGAGACTGCACGGGAATTATTATTTTTTTATCTCTCAACCTGTCCAAGAGGCCTGCTGCCCGCCGCACTCGCCGCCGGGCCGGCCCGCACCCCGCCATTGAGACTGAACGGGGATTATTATTTTTTTTAACTCGGCCTCCGGGCCGGGGCGGGCTTCGCCCCCGGTACCTCCAGCCGCTTCTATTTACGCGCGCCGCGTTCCAACATATTCACCCCGGCCAAGAGGCCTATTCCCCGGCCCGCACCCCGCCATTGAGACTGCATGGGAATTATTATTTTTTTATCTCTCAACCTGTCCAAGAGGCCTGCTGCCCGCCGCAATCGCCGCCGGGCCGGCCCGCACCCTGCCATTGAGACTGAACGGGAATTATTATTTTTTTATCTCTCAACCTGTCCAAGAGGCCTGCTGCCCGCCGCACTCGCCGCCGGGCCGGCCCGCACCCTGCCATTGAGACTGAACGGGGATTATTTATTTTTTTAACTTGGCCGCCGGCCCGGGGCGGGCATCGCCCCCGGTACCTCCAGCCGCTACTATTTCCGCGGCCCGTGTTCCAACACTATTCACCCCGGCCAAGAGGCCTATTCCCCGGCCCGCACCCCGCCATTGAGACTGCACGGGAATTATTATTTTTTTATCTCTCAACCTGTCCAAGAGGCCTGCTGCCCGCCGCAATCGCCGCCGGGCCGGCCCGCACCCTGCCATTGAGACTGAACGGGGATTATTTATTTTTTTAACTTGGCCGCCGGGCCGGGGCGGGCATCGCCCCCGGTACCTCCAGCCGCTACTATTTCCGCGGGCCGTGTTCCAACACTATTCACCCCGGCCAAGAGGCCTATTCCCCGGCCCGCACCCCGCCATTGAGACTGCACGGGAATTATTATTTTTTTATCTCTCAACCTGTCCAAGAGGCCTGCTGCCCGCCGCACTCGCCGCCGGGCCGGCCCGCACCCCGCCATTGAGACTGAACGGGGATTATTATTTTTTTTAACTCGGCCTCCGGGCCGGGGCGGGCTTCGCCCCCGGTACCTCCAGCCGCTTCTATTTACGCGCGCCGCGTTCCAACATATTCACCCCGGCCAAGAGGCCTATTCCCCGGCCCGCACCCCGCCATTGAGACTGCATGGGAATTATTATTTTTTTATCTCTCAACCTGTCCAAGAGGCCTGCTGCCCGCCGCAATCGCCGCCGGGCCGGCCCGCACCCTGCCATTGAGACTGAACGGGAATTATTATTTTTTTATCTCTCAACCTGTCCAAGAGGCCTGCTGCCCGCCGCACTCGCCGCCGGGCCGGCCCGCACCCTGCCATTGAGACTGAACGGGGATTATTTATTTTTTTAACTTGGCCGCCGGCCCGGGGCGGGCATCGCCCCCGGTACCTCCAGCCGCTACTATTTCCGCGGGCCGTGTTCCAACACTATTCACCCCGGCCAAGAGGCCTATTCCCCGGCCCGCACCCCGCCATTGAGACTGCACGGGAATTATTATTTTTTTTATCTCTCAACCTGTCCAAGAGGCCTGCTGCCCGCCGCACTCGCCGCCGGGCCGGCCCGCACCCCGCCATTAAGACTGAACGGGGATTATTATTTTTTTTAACTCGGCCTCCGGGCCGGGGCGGGCTTCGCCCCCGGTACCTCCAGCCGCTTCTATTTACGCGCGCCGCGTTCCAACATATTCACCCCGGCCAAGAGGCCTATTCCCCGGCCCGCACCCCGCCATTGAGACTGCATGGGAATTATTATTTTTTTATCTCTCAACCTGTCCAAGAGGCCTGCTGCCCGCCGCAATCGCCGCCGGGCCGGCCCGCACCCTGCCATTGAGACTGAACGGGAATTATTATTTTTTTATCTCTCAACCTGTCCAAGAGGCCTGCTGCCCGCCGCACTCGCCGCCGGGCCGGCCCGCACCCTGCCATTGAGACTGAACGGGATTATTTATTTTTTTAACTTGGCCGCCGGCCCGGGGCGGGCATCGCCCCCGGTACCTCCAGCCGCTACTATTTCCGCGGGCCGTGTTCCAACACTATTCACCCCGGCCAAGAGGCCTATTCCCCGGCCCGCACCCCGCCATTGAGACTGCACGGGAATTATTATTTTTTTTATCTCTCAACCTGTCCAAGAGGCCTGCTGCCCGCCGCACTCGCCGCCGGGCCGGCCCGCACCCCGCCATTAAGACTGAACGGGGATTATTATTTTTTTTAACTCGGCCTCCGGGCCGGGGCGGGCTTCGCCCCCGGTACCTCCAGCCGCTTCTATTTACGCGCGCCGCGTTCCAACATATTCACCCCGGCCAAGAGGCCTATTCCCCGGCCCGCACCCCGCCATTGAGACTGCATGGGAATTATTATTTTTTTATCTCTCAACCTGTCCAAGAGGCCTGCTGCCCGCCGCAATCGCCGCCGGGCCGGCCCGCACCCTGCCATTGAGACTGAACGGGAATTATTATTTTTTTATCTCTCAACCTGTCCAAGAGGCCTGCTGCCCGCCGCACTCGCCGCCGGGCCGGCCCGCACCCTGCCATTGAGACTGAACGGGGATTATTTATTTTTTTAACTTGTCCGCAGGGCGGGGGCGGGCATCGCCCCCGGTACCTCCAGCCGCTACTATTTCCGCGGGCCGTGTTCCAACACTATTCACCCCGGCCAAGAGGCCTATTCCCCGGCCCGCACCCCGCCATTGAGACTGCATGGGAATTATTATTTTTTTATCTCTCAACCTGTCCAAGAGGCCTGCTGCCCGCCGCAATCGCCGCCGGGCCGGCCCGCACCCTGCCATTGAGACTGAACGGGGATTATTTATTTTTTTAACTTGGCCGCCGGGCCGGGGCGGGCATCGCCCCCGGTACCTCCAGCCGCTACTATTTCCGCGGGCCGTGTTCCAACACTATTCACCCCGGCCAAGAGGCCTATTCCCCGGCCCGCACCCCGCCATTGAGACTACACGGGAATTATTATTTTTTTATCTCTCAACCTGTCCAAGAGGCCTGCTGCCCGCCGCACTCGCCGCCGGGCCGGCCCGCACCCCGCCATTGAGACTGAACGGGGATTATTATTTTTTTTAACTCGGCCTCCGGGCCGGGGCGGGCTTCGCCCCCGGTACCTCCAGCCGCTTCTATTTACGCGCGCCGCGTTCCAACATATTCACCCCGGCCAAGAGGCCTATTCCCCGGCCCGCACCCCGCCATTGAGACTGCATGGGAATTATTATTTTTTTATCTCTCAACCTGTCCAAGAGGCCTGCTGCCCGCCGCAATCGCCGCCGGGCCGGCCCGCACCCTGCCATTGAGACTGAACGGGATTATTTATTTTTTTAACTTGGCCGCCGGGCCGGGGCGGGCATCGCCCCCGGTACCTCCAGCCGCTACTATTTCCGCGGGCCGTGTTCCAACACTATTCACCCCGGCCAAGACGCCTATTCCCCGGCCCGCACCCCGCCATTGAGACTGCACGGGAATTATTATTTTTTTATCTCTCAACCTGTCCAAGAGGCCTGCTGCCCGCCGCACTCGCCGCCGGGCCGGCCCGCACCCCGCCATTAAGACTGAACGGGGATTATTATTTTTTTTAACTCGGCCTCCGGGCCGGGGCGGGCTTCGCCCCCGGTACCTCCAGCCGCTTCTATTTACGCGCGCCGCGTTCCAACATATTCACCCCGGCCAAGAGGCCTATTCCCCGGCCCGCACCCCGCCATTGAGACTGCATGGGAATTATTATTTTTTTATCTCTCAACCTGTCCAAGAGGCCTGCTGCCCGCCGCAATCGCCGCCGGGCCGGCCCGCACCCTGCCATTGAGACTGAACGGGATTATTTATTTTTTTAACTTGGCCGCCGGGCCGGGGCGGGCATCGCCCCCGGTACCTCCAGCCGCTACTATTTCCGCGGGCCGTGTTCCAACACTATTCACCCCGGCCAAGAGGCCTATTCCCCGGCCCGCACCCCGCCATTGAGACTGCACGGGAATTATTATTTTTTTATCTCTCAACCTGTCCAAGAGGCCTGCTGCCCGCCGCACTCGCCGCCGGGCCGGCCCGCACCCTGCCATTGAGACTGAACGGGGATTATTTATTTTTTTAACTTGGCCGCCGGGCCGGGGCGGGCATCGCCCCCGGTACCTCCAGCCGCTACTATTTCCGCGGGCCGTGTTCCAACACTATTCACCCCGGCCAAGAGCCCTATTCCCCGGCCCGCACCCCGCCATTGAGACTGCACGGGAATTATTATTTTTTTTATCTCTCAACCTGTCCAAGAGGCCTGCTGCCCGCCGCAATCGCCGCCGGGCCGGCCCGCACCCTGCCATTGAGCCTGAACGGGGATTATTTATTTTTTTAACTTGGCCGCCGGGCCGGGGCGGGCATCGCCCCCGGTACCTCCAGCCGCTACTATTTCCGCGGGCCGTGTTCCAACACTATTCACCCCGGCCAAGAGGCCTATTCCCCGGCCCGCACCCCGCCATTGAGACTGCACGGGAATTATTATTTTTTTATCTCTCAACCTGTCCAAGAGGCCTGCTGCCCGCCGCACTCGCCGCCGGGCCGGCCCGCACCCCGCCATTGAGACTGAACGGGGATTATTATTTTTTTTTAACTCGGCCTCCGGGCCGGGGCGGGCTTCGCCCCCGGTACCTCCAGCCGCTTCTATTTACGCGCGCCGCGTTCCAACATATTCACCCCGGCCAAGAGGCCTATTCCCCGGCCCGCACCCCGCCATTGAGACTGCATGGGAATTATTATTTTTTTATCTCTCAACCTGTCCAAGAGGCCTGCTGCCCGCCGCAATCGCCGCCGGGCCGGCCCGCACCCTGCCATTGAGACTGAACGGGAATTATTATTTTTTTATCTCTCAACCTGTCCAAGAGGCCTGCTGCCCGCCGCACTCGCCGCCGGGCCGGCCCGCACCCTGCCATTGAGACTGAACGGGGATTATTTATTTTTTTAACTTGGCCGCCGGCCCGGGGCGGGCATCGCCCCCGGTACCTCCAGCCGCTACTATTTCCGCGGGCCGTGTTCCAACACTATTCACCCCGGCCAAGAGGCCTATTCCCCGGCCCGCACCCCGCCATTGAGACTGCACGGGAATTATTATTTTTTTATCTCTCAACCTGTCCAAGAGGCCTGCTGCCCGCCGCAATCGCCGCCGGGCCGGCCCGCACCCCGCCATTGAGACTGAACGGGGATTATTTATTTTTTTAACTTGGCCGCAGGGGCGGGCATCGCCCCCGGTACCTCCAGCCGCTACTATTTCCGCGGGCCGTGTTCCAACACTATTCACCCCGGCCAAGAGAAATATTCCCCGGCCCGCACCCCGCCATTGAGACTGCACGGGAATTATTATTTTTTTATCTCTCAACCTGTCCAAGAGGCCTGCTGCCCGCCGCACTCGCCGCCGGGCCGGCCCGCACCCCGCCATTGAGACTGAACGGGGATTATTATTTTTTTTAACTCGGCCTCCGGGCCGGGGCGGGCTTCGCCCCCGGTACCTCCAGCCGCTTCTATTTACGCGCGCCGCGTTCCAACATATTCACCCCGGCCAAGAGGCCTATTCCCCGGCCCGCACCCCGCCATTGAGACTGCATGGGAATTATTATTTTTTTATCTCTCAACCTGTCCAAGAGGCCTGCTGCCCGCCGCAATCGCCGCCGGGCCGGCCCGCACCCTGCCATTGAGACTGAACGGGAATTATTATTTTTTTATCTCTCAACCTGTCCAAGAGGCCTGCTGCCCGCCGCACTCGCCGCCGGGCCGGCCCGCACCCTGCCATTGAGACTGAACGGGGATTATTTATTTTTTTAACTTGGCCGCCGGCCCGGGGCGGGCATCGCCCCCGGTACCTCCAGCCGCTACTATTTCCGCGGGCCGTGTTCCAACACTATTCACCCCGGCCAAGAGGCCTATTCCCCGGCCCGCACCCCGCCATTGAGACTGCACGGGAATTATTATTTTTTTATCTCTCAACCTGTCCAAGAGGCCTGCTGCCCGCCGCAATCGCCGCCGGGCCCGCCCGCACCCTGCCATTGAGACTGAACGGGATTATTTATTTTTTTAACTTGGCCGCCGGGCCGGGGCGGGCATCGCCCCCGGTACCTCCAGCCGCTACTATTTCCGCGGGCCGTGTTCCAACACTATTCACCCCGGCCAAGAGGCCTATTCCCCGGCCCGCACCCCGCCATTGAGACTGCACGGGAATTATTATTTTTTTATCTCTCAACCTGTCCAAGAGGCCTGCTGCCCGCCGCACTCGCCGCCGGGCCGGCCCGCACCCCGCCATTGAGACTGGAACGGGGATTATTATTTTTTTTAACTCGGCCTCCGGGCCGGGGCGGGCTTCGCCCCCGGTACCTCCAGCTGCTTCTATTTAACGCGCGCCGCGTTCCAACATATTCACCCCGGCCAAGAGGCCTATTCCCCGGCCCGCACCCCGCCATTGAGACTGCATGGGAATTATTATTTTTTTATCTCTCAACCTGTCCAAGAGGCCTGCTGCCCGCCGCAATCGCCGCCGGGCCGGCCCGCACCCTGCCATTGAGACTGAACGGGAATTATTATTTTTTTATCTCTCAACCTGTCCAAGAGGCCTGATGCCCGCCGCACTCGCCGCCGGGCCGGCCCGCACCCTGCCATTGAGACTGAACGGGGATTATTTATTTTTTTAACTTGTCCGCCGGGCCGGGACGGGCATCGCCCCCGGTACCTCCAGCCGCTACTATTTCCGCGGGCCGTGTTCCAACACTATTCACCCCGGCCAAGAGGCCTATTCCCCGGCCCGCACCCCGCCATTGAGACTTCACGGGAATTATTATTTTTTTATCTCTCAACCTGTCCAAGAGGCCTGCTGCCCGCCGCACTCGCCGCCGGGCCGGCCCGCACCCCGCCATTGAGACTGAACGGGGATTATTATTTTTTTTAACTCGGCCTCCGGGCCGGGGCGGGCTTCGCCCCCGGTACCTCCAGCCGCTTCTATTTACGCGCGCCGCGTTCCAACATATTCACCCCGGCCAAGAGGCCTATTCCCCGGCCCGCACCCCGCCATTGAGACTGCATGGGAATTATTATTTTTTTATCTCTCAACCTGTCCAAGAGGCCTGCTGCCCGCCGCAATCGCCGCCGGGCCGGCCCGCACCCTGCCATTGAGACTGAACGGGAATTATTATTTTTTTATCTCTCAACCTGTCCAAGAGGCCTGCTGCCCGCCGCACTCGCCGCCGGGCCGGCCCGCACCCTGCCATTGAGACTGAACGGGGATTATTTATTTTTTTAACTTGTCCGCCGGGCGGGGGCGGGCATCGCCCCCGGTACCTCCAGCCGCTACTATTTCCGCGGGCCGTGTTCCAACACTATTCACCCCGGCCAAGAGGCCTATTCCCCGGCCCGCACCCCGCCATTGAGACTGCATGGGAATTATTATTTTTTTATCTCTCAACCTGTCCAAGAGGCCTGCTGCCCGCCGCAATCGCCGCCGGGCCGGCCCGCACCCTGCCATTGAGACTGAACGGGGATTATTTATTTTTTTAACTTGGCCGCCGGGCCGGGGCGGGCATCGCCCCCGGTACCTCCAGCCGCTACTATTTCCGCGGGCCGTGTTCCAACACTATTCACCCCGGCCAAGAGGCCTATTCCCCGGCCCGCACCCCGCCATTGAGACTACACGGGAATTATTATTTTTTTATCTCTCAACCTGTCCAAGAGGCCTGCTGCCCGCCGCACTCGCCGCCGGGCCGGCCCGCACCCCGCCATTGAGACTGAACGGGGATTATTATTTTTTTTAACTCGGCCTCCGGGCCGGGGCGGGCTTCGCCCCCGGTACCTCCAGCCGCTTCTATTTACGCGCGCCGCGTTCCAACATATTCACCCCGGCCAAGAGGCCTATTCCCCGGCCCGCACCCCGCCATTGAGACTGCATGGGAATTATTATTTTTTTATCTCTCAACCTGTCCAAGAGGCCTGCTGCCCGCCGCAATCGCCGCCGGGCCGGCCCGCACCCTGCCATTGAGACTGAACGGGATTATTTATTTTTTTAACTTGGCCGCCGGGCCGGGGCGGGCATCGCCCCCGGTACCTCCAGCCGCTACTATTTCCGCGGGCCGTGTTCCAACACTATTCACCCCGGCCAAGAGGCCTATTCCCCGGCCCGCACCCCGCCATTGAGACTGCACGGGAATTATTATTTTTTTATCTCTCAACCTGTCCAAGAGGCCTGCTGCCCGCGGCACTCGCCGCCGGGCCGGCCCGCACCCTGCCATTGAGACTGAACGGGGATTATTTATTTTTTTAACTTGGCCGCCGGGCCGGGGCGGGCATCGCCCCCGGTACCTCCAGCCGCTACTATTTCCGCGGGCCGTGTTCCAACACTATTCACCCCGGCCAAGAGCCCTATTCCCCGGCCCGCACCCCGCCATTGAGACTGCACGGGAATTATTATTTTTTTTATCTCTCAACCTGTCCAAGAGGCCTGCTGCCCGCCGCAATCGCCGCCGGGCCGGCCCGCACCCTGCCATTGAGCCTGAACGGGGATTATTTATTTTTTTAACTTGGCCGCCGGGCCGGGGCGGGCATCGCCCCCGGTACCTCCAGCCGCTACTATTTCCGCGGGCCGTGTTCCAACACTATTCACCCCGGCCAAGAGGCCTATTCCCCGGCCCGCACCCCGCCATTGAGACTGCACGGGAATTATTATTTTTTTATCTCTCAACCTGTCCAAGAGGCCTGCTGCCCGCCGCACTCGCCGCCGGGCCGGCCCGCACCCCGCCATTGAGACTGAACGGGGATTATTTTTTTTTTTTAACTCGGCCTCCGGGCCGGGGCGGGCTTCGCCCCCGGTACCTCCAGCCGCTTCTATTTACGCGCGCCGCGTTCCAACATATTCACCCCGGCCAAGAGGCCTATTCCCCGGCCCGCACCCCGCCATTGAGACTGCATGGGAATTATTATTTTTTTATCTCTCAACCTGTCCAAGAGGCCTGCTGCCCGCCGCAATCGCCGCCGGGCCGGCCCGCACCCTGCCATTGAGACTGAACGGGAATTATTATTTTTTTATCTCTCAACCTGTCCAAGAGGCCTGCTGCCCGCCGCACTCGCCGCCGGGCCGGCCCGCACCCTGCCATTGAGACTGAACGGGGATTATTTATTTTTTTAACTTGGCCGCCGGCCCGGGGCGGGCATCGCCCCCGGTACCTCCAGCCGCTACTATTTCCGCGGGCCGTGTTCCAACACTATTCACCCCGGCCAAGAGGCCTATTCCCCGGCCCGCACCCCGCCATTGAGACTGCACGGGAATTATTATTTTTTTATCTCTCAACCTGTCCAAGAGGCCTGCTGCCCGCCGCAATCGCCGCCGGGCCCGCCCGCACCCTGCCATTGAGACTGAACGGGATTATTTATTTTTTTAACTTGGCCGCCGGGCCGGGGCGGGCATCGCCCCCGGTACCTCCAGCCGCTACTATTTCCGCGGGCCGTGTTCCAACACTATTCACCCCGGCCAAGAGGCCTATTCCCCGGCCCGCACCCCGCCATTGAGACTGCACGGGAATTATTATTTTTTTATCTCTCAACCTGTCCAAGAGGCCTGCTGCCCGCCGCACTCGCCGCCGGGCCGGCCCGCACCCCGCCATTGAGACTGGAACGGGGATTATTATTTTTTTTAACTCGGCCTCCGGGCCGGGGCGGGCTTCGCCCCCGGTACCTCCAGCTGCTTCTATTTACGCGCGCCGCGTTCCAACATATTCACCCCGGCCAAGAGGCCTATTCCCCGGCCCGCACCCCGCCATTGAGACTGCATGGGAATTATTATTTTTTTATCTCTCAACCTGTCCAAGAGGCCTGCTGCCCGCCGCAATCGCCGCCGGGCCGGCCCGCACCCTGCCATTGAGACTGAACGGGAATTATTATTTTTTTATCTCTCAACCTGTCCAAGAGGCCTGATGCCCGCCGCACTCGCCGCCGGGCCGGCCCGCACCCTGCCATTGAGACTGAACGGGGATTATTTATTTTTTTAACTTGTCCGCCGGGCCGGGACGGGCATCGCCCCCGGTACCTCCAGCCGCTACTATTTCCGCGGGCCGTGTTCCAACACTATTCACCCCGGCCAAGAGGCCTATTCCCCGGCCCGCACCCCGCCATTGAGACTTCACGGGAATTATTATTTTTTTATCTCTCAACCTGTCCAAGAGGCCTGCTGCCCGCCGCACTCGCCGCCGGGCCGGCCCGCACCCCGCCATTGAGACTGAACGGGGATTATTATTTTTTTTAACTCGGCCTCCGGGCCGGGGCGGGCTTCGCCCCCGGTACCTCCAGCCGCTTCTATTTACGCGCGCCGCGTTCCAACATATTCACCCCGGCCAAGAGGCCTATTCCCCGGCCCGCACCCCGCCATTGAGACTACACGGGAATTATTATTTTTTTATCTCTCAACCTGTCCAAGAGGCCTGCTGCCCGCCGCACTCGCCGCCGGGCCGGCCCGCACCCCGCCATTGAGACTGAACGGGGATTATTATTTTTTTTAACTCGGCCTCCGGGCCGGGGCGGGCTTCGCCCCCGGTACCTCCAGCCGCTTCTATTTACGCGCGCCGCGTTCCAACATATTCACCCCGGCCAAGAGGCCTATTCCCCGGCCCGCACCCCGCCATTGAGACTGCATGGGAATTATTATTTTTTTATCTCTCAACCTGTCCAAGAGGCCTGCTGCCCGCCGCAATCGCCGCCGGGCCGGCCCGCACCCTGCCATTGAGACTGAACGGGATTATTTATTTTTTTAACTTGGCCGCCGGGCCGGGGCGGGCATCGCCCCCGGTACCTCCAGCCGCTACTATTTCCGCGGGCCGTGTTCCAACACTATTCACCCCGGCCAAGAGGCCTATTCCCCGGCCCGCACCCCGCCATTGAGACTGCACGGGAATTATTATTTTTTTATCTCTCAACCTGTCCAAGAGGCCTGCTGCCCGCCGCACTCGCCGCCGGGCCGGCCCGCACCCTGCCATTGAGACTGAACGGGGATTATTTATTTTTTTAACTTGGCCGCCGGGCCGGGGCGGGCATCGCCCCCGGTACCTCCAGCCGCTACTATTTCCGCGGGCCGTGTTCCAACACTATTCACCCCGGCCAAGAGCCCTATTCCCCGGCCCGCACCCCGCCATTGAGACTGCACGGGAATTATTATTTTTTTTATCTCTCAACCTGTCCAAGAGGCCTGCTGCCCGCCGCAATCGCCGCCGGGCCGGCCCGCACCCCGCCATTGAGACTGAACGGGGATTATTATTTTTTTTTAACTCGGCCTCCGGGCCGGGGCGGGCTTCGCCCCCGGTACCTCCAGCCGCTTCTATTTACGCGCGCCGCGTTCCAACATATTCACCCCGGCCAAGAGGCCTATTCCCCGGCCCGCACCCCGCCATTGAGACTGCATGGGAATTATTATTTTTTTATCTCTCAACCTGTCCAAGAGGCCTGCTGCCCGCCGCAATCGCCGCCGGGCCGGCCCGCACCCTGCCATTGAGACTGAACGGGAATTATTATTTTTTTATCTCTCAACCTGTCCAAGAGGCCTGCTGCCCGCCGCACTCGCCGCCGGGCCGGCCCGCACCCTGCCATTGAGACTGAACGGGGATTATTTATTTTTTTAACTTGGCCGCCGGCCCGGGGCGGGCATCGCCCCCGGTACCTCCAGCCGCTACTATTTCCGCGGGCCGTGTTCCAACACTATTCACCCCGGCCAAGAGGCCTATTCCCCGGCCCGCACCCCGCCATTGAGACTGCACGGGAATTATTATTTTTTTATCTCTCAACCTGTCCAAGAGGCCTGCTGCCCGCCGCAATCGCCGCCGGGCCGGCCCGCACCCCGCCATTGAGACTGAACGGGGATTATTTATTTTTTTAACTTGGCCGCAGGGGCGGGCATCGCCCCCGGTACCTCCAGCCGCTACTATTTCCGCGGGCCGTGTTCCAACACTATTCACCCCGGCCAAGAGAAATATTCCCCGGCCCGCACCCCGCCATTGAGACTGCACGGGAATTATTATTTTTTTATCTCTCAACCTGTCCAAGAGGCCTGCTGCCCGCCGCACTCGCCGCCGGGCCGGCCCGCACCCCGCCATTGAGACTGAACGGGGATTATTATTTTTTTTAACTCGGCCTCCGGGCCGGGGCGGGCTTCGCCCCCGGTACCTCCAGCCGCTTCTATTTACGCGCGCCGCGTTCCAACATATTCACCCCGGCCAAGAGGCCTATTCCCCGGCCCGCACCCCGCCATTGAGACTGCATGGGAATTATTATTTTTTTATCTCTCAACCTGTCCAAGAGGCCTGCTGCCCGCCGCAATCGCCGCCGGGCCGGCCCGCACCCTGCCATTGAGACTGAACGGGAATTATTATTTTTTTATCTCTCAACCTGTCCAAGAGGCCTGCTGCCCGCCGCACTCGCCGCCGGGCCGGCCCGCACCCTGCCATTGAGACTGAACGGGGATTATTTATTTTTTTAACTTGGCCGCCGGCCCGGGGCGGGCATCGCCCCCGGTACCTCCAGCCGCTACTATTTCCGCGGGCCGTGTTCCAACACTATTCACCCCGGCCAAGAGGCCTATTCCCCGGCCCGCACCCCGCCATTGAGACTGCACGGGAATTATTATTTTTTTATCTCTCAACCTGTCCAAGAGGCCTGCTGCCCGCCGCAATCGCCGCCGGGCCCGCCCGCACCCTGCCATTGAGACTGAACGGGATTATTTATTTTTTTAACTTGGCCGCCGGGCCGGGGCGGGCATCGCCCCCGGTACCTCCAGCCGCTACTATTTCCGCGGGCCGTGTTCCAACACTATTCACCCCGGCCAAGAGGCCTATTCCCCGGCCCGCACCCCGCCATTGAGACTGCACGGGAATTATTATTTTTTTATCTCTCAACCTGTCCAAGAGGCCTGCTGCCCGCCGCACTCGCCGCCGGGCCGGCCCGCACCCCGCCATTGAGACTGGAACGGGGATTATTATTTTTTTTAACTCGGCCTCCGGGCCGGGGCGGGCTTCGCCCCCGGTACCTCCAGCTGCTTCTATTTACGCGCGCCGCGTTCCAACATATTCACCCCGGCCAAGAGGCCTATTCCCCGGCCCGCACCCCGCCATTGAGACTGCATGGGAATTATTATTTTTTTATCTCTCAACCTGTCCAAGAGGCCTGCTGCCCGCCGCAATCGCCGCCGGGCCGGCCCGCACCCTGCCATTGAGACTGAACGGGAATTATTATTTTTTTATCTCTCAACCTGTCCAAGAGGCCTGATGCCCGCCGCACTCGCCGCCGGGCCGGCCCGCACCCTGCCATTGAGACTGAACGGGGATTATTTATTTTTTTAACTTGTCCGCCGGGCCGGGACGGGCATCGCCCCCGGTACCTCCAGCCGCTACTATTTCCGCGGGCCGTGTTCCAACACTATTCACCCCGGCCAAGAGGCCTATTCCCCGGCCCGCACCCCGCCATTGAGACTTCACGGGAATTATTATTTTTTTATCTCTCAACCTGTCCAAGAGGCCTGCTGCCCGCCGCACTCGCCGCCGGGCCGGCCCGCACCCCGCCATTGAGACTGAACGGGGATTATTATTTTTTTTAACTCGGCCTCCGGGCCGGGGCGGGCTTCGCCCCCGGTACCTCCAGCCGCTTCTATTTACGCGCGCCGCGTTCCAACATATTCACCCCGGCCAAGAGGCCTATTCCCCGGCCCGCACCCCGCCATTGAGACTGCATGGGAATTATTATTTTTTTATCTCTCAACCTGTCCAAGAGCCCTGCTGCCCTGCCGCAATCGCCGCCGGGCCGGCCCGCACCCTGCCATTGAGACTGAACGGGATTATTTATTTTTTTAACTTGGCCGCCGGGCCGGGGCGGGCATCGCCCCCGGTACCTCCAGCCGCTACTATTTCCGCGGGCCGTGTTCCAACACTATTCACCCCGGCCAAGAGGCCTATTCCCCGGCCCGCACCCCGCCATTGAGACTGCACGGGAATTATTATTTTTTTATCTCTCAACCTGTCCAAGAGGCCTGCTGCCCGCCGCAATCGCCGCCGGGCCGGCCCGCACCCTGCCATTGAGACTGAACGGGATTATTTATTTTTTTAACTTGGCCGCCGGGCCGGGGCGGGCATCGCCCCCGGTACCTCCAGCCGCTACTATTTCCGCGGGCCGTGTTCCAACACTATTCACCCCGGCCAAGAGGCCTATTCCCCGGCCCGCACCCCGCCATTGAGACTGCACGGGAATTATTATTTTTTTATCTCTCAACCTGTCCAAGAGGCCTGCTGCCCGCCGCAATCGCCGCCGGGCCGGCCCGCACCCCTCCATTGAGACTGAACGGGGATTATTTATTTTTCTAACTTGGCCGCAGGGGCGGGCATCGCCCCCGGTACCTCCAGCCGCTACTATTTCCGCGGGCCGTGTTCCAACACTATTCACCCCGGCCAAGAGGCCTATTCCCCGGCCCGCACCCCGCCATTGAGACTGCACGGGAATTATTATTTTTTTATCTCTCAACCTGTCCAAGAGGCCTGCTGCCCGCCGCACTCGCCGCCGGGCCGGCCCGCACCCCGCCATTGAGACTGAACGGGGATTATTATTTTTTTTAACTCGGCCTCCGGGCCGGGGCGGGCTTCGCCCCCGGTACCTCCAGCCGCTTCTATTTACGCGCGGCGCGCTCCAACATATTCACCCCGGCCAAGAGGCCTATTCCCCGGCCCGCACCCCGCCATTGAGACTGCATGGGAATTATTATTTTTTTATCTCTCAACCTGTCCAAGAGGCCTGCTGCCCGCCGCACTCGCCGCCGGGCCGGCCCGCACCCCGCCATTGAGACTGAACGGGGATTATTATTTTTTTTAACTCGGCCTCCGGGCCGGGGCGGGCTTCGCCCCCGGTACCTCCAGCCGCTTCTATTTACGCGCGCCGCGTTCCAACATATTCACCCCGGCCAAGAGGCCTATTCCCCGGCCCGCACCCCGCCATTGAGACTGCATGGGAATTATTATTTTTTTATCTCTCAACCTGTCCAAGAGGCCTGCTGCCCGCCGCAATCGCCGCCGGGCCGGCCCGCACCCTGCCATTGAGACTGAACGGGGATTATTTATTTTTTTAACTTGGCCGCCGGGCCGGGGCGGGCATCGCCCCCGGTACCTCCAGCCGCTACTATTTCCGCGGGCCGTGTTCCAACACTATTCACCCCGGCCAAGAGGCCTATTCCCCGGCCCGCACCCCGCCATTGAGACTGCACGGGAATTATTATTTTTTTATCTCTCAACCTGTCCAAGAGGCCTGCTGCCCGCCGCAATCGCCGCCGGGCCGGCCCGCACCCTGCCATTGAGACTGAACGGGATTATTTATTTTTTTAACTTGGCCGCCGGGCCGGGGCGGGCATCGCCCCCGGTACCTCCAGCCGCTACTATTTCCGCGGGCCGTGTTCCAACACTATTCACCCCGGCCAAGAGGCCTATTCCCCGGCCCGCACCCCGCCATTGAGACTGCACGGGAATTATTATTTTTTTATCTCTCAACCTGTCCAAGAGGCCTGCTGCCCGCCGCAATCGCCGCCGGGCCGGCCCGCACCCCGCCATTGAGACTGAACGGGGATTATTTATTTTTTTAACTTGGCCGCAGGGGCGGGCATCGCCCCCGGTACCTCCAGCCGCTACTATTTCCGCGGGCCGTGTTCCAACACTATTCACCCCGGCCAAGAGGCCTATTCCCCGGCCCGCACCCCGCCATTGAGACTGCACGGGAATTATTATTTTTTTATCTCTCAACCTGTCCAAGAGGCCTGCTGCCCGCCGCACTCGCCGCCGGGCCGGCCCGCACCCCGCCATTGAGACTGAACGGGGATTATTATTTTTTTTAACTCTGCCTCCGGGCCGGGGCGGGCTACGCCCCCGGTACCTCCAGCCGCTTCTATTTACGCGCGCCGCGTTCCAACATATTCACCCCGGCCAAGAGGCCTATTCCCCGGCCCGCACCCCGCCATTGAGACTGCATGGGAATTATTATTTTTTTTATCTCTCAACCTGTCCAAGAGGCCTGCTGCCCGCCGCAATCGCCGCCGGGCCGGCCCGCACCCTGCCATTGAGACTGAACGGTAATTATTATTTTTTTATCTCTCAACCTGTCCAAGAGGCCTGCTGCCCGCCGCACTCGCCGCCGGGCCGGCCCGCACCCTGCCATTGAGACTGAACGGGGATTATTTATTTTTTTAACTTGGCCGCCGGGCCGGGGCGGGCATCGCCCCCGGTACCTCCAGCCGCTACTATTTCCGCGGGCCGTGTTCCAACACTATTCACCCCGGCCAAGAGGCCTATTCCCCGGCCCGCACCCCGCCATTGAGACTGCACGGGAATTATTATTTTTTTATCTCTCAACCTGTCCAAGAGGCCTGCTGCCCGCCGCACTCGCCGCCGGGCCGGCCCGCACCCCGCCATTGAGACTGAACGGGGATTATTATTTTTTTTAACTCTGCCTCCGGGCCGGGGCGGGCTACGCCCCCGGTACCTCCAGCCGCTTCTATTTACGCGCGCCGCGTTCCAACATATTCACCCCGGCCAAGAGGCCTATTCCCCGGCCCGCACCCCGCCATTGAGACTGCATGGGAATTATTATTTTTTTTATCTCTCAACCTGTCCAAGAGGCCTGCTGCCCGCCGCAATCGCCGCCGGGCCGGCCCGCACCCTGCCATTGAGACTGAACGGGAATTATTATTTTTTTATCTCTCAACCTGTCCAAGAGGCCTGCTGCCCGCCGCACTCGCCGCCGGGCCGGCCCGCACCCTGCCATTGAGACTGAACGGGGATTATTTATTTTTTTAACTTGGCCGCCGGGCCGGGGCGGGCATCGCCCCCGGTACCTCCAGCCGCTACTATTTCCGCGGGCCGTGTTCCAACACTATTCACCCCGGCCAAGAGGCCTATTCCCCGGCCCGCACCCCGCCATTGAGACTGCATGGGAATTATTATTTTTTTATCTCTCAACCTGTCCAAGAGGCCTGCTGCCGGCCGCAATCGCCGCCGGGCCGGCCCGCACCCTGCCATTGAGACTGAACGGGGATTATTTATTTTTTTAACTTGGCCGCCGGGCCGGGGCGGGCATCGCCCCCGGTACCTCCAGCCGCTACTATTTCCGCGGGCCGTGTTCCAACACTATTCACCCCGGCCAAGAGGCCTATTCCCCGGCCCGCACCCCGCCATTGAGACTGCACGGGAATTATTATTTTTTTATCTCTAAACCTGTCCAAGAGGCCTACTGCCCGCCGCAATCGCCGCCGGGCCGGCCCGCACCCTGCCATTGAGACTGAACGGGGATTATTTATTTTTTTAACTTGGCCGCCGGCCCGGGGCGGGCATCGCCCCCGGTACCTCCAGCCGCTACTATTTCCGCGGGCCGTGTTCCAACACTATTCACCCCGGCCAAGAGGCCTATTCCCCGGCCCGCACCCCGCCATTGAGACTGCATGGGAATTATTATTTTTTTATCTCTCAACCTGTCCAAGAGGCCTGCTGCCCGCCGCAATTGCCGCCGGGCCGGCCCGCACCCTGCCATTGAGACTGAACGGGAATTATTATTTTTTTATCTCTCAACCTGTCCAAGAGGCCTGCTGCCCGCCGCACTCGCCGCCGGGCCGGCCCGCACCCCGCCATTGAGACTGAACGGGGATTATTATTTTTTTTAACTCGGCCTCCGGGCCGGGGCGGGCTTCGCCCCCGGTACCTCCAGCCGCTTCTATTTACGCGCGCCGTTCCAACATATTCACCCCGGCCAAGAGGCCTCTTCCCCGGCCACACTCGTCCGCCGGGCCGGCCCGCACCCCGCCATTGAGACTGCACGGGAATTATTATTTTTATATCTCTCAACCTGTCCAAGAGGCCTGCTGCCCGCCGCAATCGCCGCCGGGCCGGCCCGCACCCTGCCATTGAGACTGAACGGGGATTATTTATTTTTTTAACTTGGCCGCCGGGCCGGGGCGGGCATCGCCCCCGGTACCTCCAGCCGCTACTATTTCCGCGGGCTGTGTTCCAACACTATTCACCCCGGCCAAGAGGCCTATTCCCCGGCCCGCACCCCGCCATTGAGACTGCATGGGAATTATTATTTTTTTATCTCTCAACCTGTCCAAGAGGCCTGCTGCCCGCCGCAATCGCCGCCGGGCCGGCCCGCACCCTGCCATTGAGACTGAACGGGGATTATTTATTTTTTTAACTTGGCCGCCGGGCCGGGGCGGGCATCGCCCCCGGTACCTCCAGCCGCTACTATTTCCGCGGGCTGTGTTCCAACACTATTCACCCCGGCCAAGAGGCCTATTCCCCGGCCCGCACCCCGCCATTGAGACTGCATGGGAATTATTATTTTTTTATCTCTCAACCTGTCCAAGAGGCCTGCTGCCCGCCGCAATCGCCGCCGGGCCGGCCCGCACCCTGCCATTGAGACTGAACGGGGATTATTTATTTTTTTAACTTGGCCGCCGGGCCGGGGCGGGCATCGCCCCCGGTAACTCCAGCCGCTACTATTTCCGCGGGCCGTGTTCCAACACTATTCACCCCGGCCAAGAGGCCTATTCCCCGGCCCGCACCCCGCCATTGAGACTGCACGGGAATTATTATTTTTTTATCTCTCAACCTGTCCAAGAGGCCTGCTGCCCGCCGCACTCGCCGCCGGGCCGGCCCGCACCCTGCCATTGAGACTGAACGGGGATTATTTATTTTTTTAACTTGGCCGCCGGCCCGGGGCGGGCATCGCCCCCGGTACCTCCAGCCGCTACTATTTCCGCGGGCCGTGTTCCAACACTATTCACCCCGGCCAAGAGGCCTATTCCCCGGCCCGCACCCCGCCATTGAGACTGCACGGGAATTATTATTTTTTTATCTCTCAACCTGTCCAAGAGGCCTGCTGCCCGCCGCACTCGCCGCCGGGCCGGCCCGCACCCCGCCATTGAGACTGAACGGGGATTATTATTTTTTTTAACTCGGCCTCCGGGCCGGGGCGGGCTTCGCCCCCGGTACCTCCAGCCGCTTCTATTTACGCGCGCCGCGTTCCAACATATTCACCCCGGCCAAGAGGCCTATTCCCCGGCCCGCACCCCGCCATTGAGACTGCATGGGAATTATTATTTTTTTATCTCTCAACCTGTCCAAGAGGCCTGCTGCCCGCCGCACTCGCCGCCGGGCCGGCCCGCACCCCGCCATTGAGACTGAACGGGGATTATTATTTTTTTTAACTCTGCCTCCGGGCCGGGGCGGGCTTCGCCCCCGGTACCTCCAGCCGCTTCTATTTACGCGCGCCGCGTTCCAACATATTCACCCCGGCCAAGAGGCCTCTTCCCCGGCCACACTCGTCCGCCGGGCCGGCCCGCACCCCGCCATTGAGACTGCACGGGAATTATTATTTTTATATCTCTCAACCTGTCCAAGAGGCCTGCTGCCCGCCGCAATCGCCGCCGGGCCGGCCCGCACCCTGCCATTGAGACTGAACGGGGATTATTTATTTTTTTAACTTGGCCGCCGGGCCGGGGCGGGCATCGCCCCCGGTACCTCCAGCCGCTACTATTTCCGCGGGCTGTGTTCCAACACTATTCACCCCGGCCAAGAGGCCTATTCCCCGGCCCGCACCCCGCCATTGAGACTGCATGGGAATTATTATTTTTTTATCTCTCAACCTGTCCAAGAGGCCTGCTGCCCGCCGCAATCGCCGCCGGGCCGGCCCGCACCCTGCCATTGAGACTGAACGGGGATTATTTATTTTTTTAACTTGGCCGCCGGGCCGGGGCGGGCATCGCCCCCGGTACCTCCAGCCGCTACTATTTCCGCGGGCTGTGTTCCAACACTATTCACCCCGGCCAAGAGGCCTATTCCCCGGCCCGCACCCCGCCATTGAGACTGCATGGGAATTATTATTTTTTTATCTCTCAACCTGTCCAAGAGGCCTGCTGCCCGCCGCAATCGCCGCCGGGCCGGCCCGCACCCTGCCATTGAGACTGAACGGGGATTATTTATTTTTTTAACTTGGCCGCCGGGCCGGGGCGGGCATCGCCCCCGGTAACTCCAGCCGCTACTATTTCCGCGGGCCGTGTTCCAACACTATTCACCCCGGCCAAGAGGCCTATTCCCCGGCCCGCACCCCGCCATTGAGACTGCACGGGAATTATTATTTTTTTATCTCTCAACCTGTCCAAGAGGCCTGCTGCCCGCCGCACTCGCCGCCGGGCCGGCCCGCACCCTGCCATTGAGACTGAACGGGGATTATTTATTTTTTTAACTTGGCCGCCGGCCCGGGGCGGGCATCGCCCCCGGTACCTCCAGCCGCTACTATTTCCGCGGCCCGTGTTCCAACACTATTCACCCCGGCCAAGAGGCCTATTCCCCGGCCCGCACCCCGCCATTGAGACTGCACGGGAATTATTATTTTTTTATCTCTCAACCTGTCCAAGAGGCCTGCTGCCCGCCGCACTCGCCGCCGGGCCGGCCCGCACCCCGCCATTGAGACTGAACGGGGATTATTATTTTTTTTAACTCGGCCTCCGGGCCGGGGCGGGCTTCGCCCCCGGTACCTCCAGCCGCTTCTATTTACGCGCGCCGCGTTCCAACATATTCACCCCGGCCAAGAGGCCTATTCCCCGGCCCGCACCCCGCCATTGAGACTGCATGGGAATTATTATTTTTTTATCTCTCAACCTGTCCAAGAGGCCTGCTGCCCGCCGCAATCGCCGCCGGGCCGGCCCGCACCCTGCCATTGAGACTGAACGGGAATTATTATTTTTTTATCTCTCAACCTGTCCAAGAGGCCTGCTGCCCGCCGCACTCGCCGCCGGGCCGGCCCGCACCCTGCCATTGAGACTGAACGGGGATTATTTATTTTTTTAACTTGGCCGCCGGCCCGGGGCGGGCATCGCCCCCGGTACCTCCAGCCGCTACTATTTCCGCGGCCCGTGTTCCAACACTATTCACCCCGGCCAAGAGGCCTATTCCCCGGCCCGCACCCCGCCATTGAGACTGCACGGGAATTATTATTTTTTTATCTCTCAACCTGTCCAAGAGGCCTGCTGCCCGCCGCAATCGCCGCCGGGCCGGCCCGCACCCTGCCATTGAGACTGAACGGGGATTATTTATTTTTTTAACTTGGCCGCCGGGCCGGGGCGGGCATCGCCCCCGGTACCTCCAGCCGCTACTATTTCCGCGGGCCGTGTTCCAACACTATTCACCCCGGCCAAGAGGCCTATTCCCCGGCCCGCACCCCGCCATTGAGACTGCACGGGAATTATTATTTTTTTATCTCTCAACCTGTCCAAGAGGCCTGCTGCCCGCCGCACTCGCCGCCGGGCCGGCCCGCACCCCGCCATTGAGACTGAACGGGGATTATTATTTTTTTTAACTCGGCCTCCGGGCCGGGGCGGGCTTCGCCCCCGGTACCTCCAGCCGCTTCTATTTACGCGCGCCGCGTTCCAACATATTCACCCCGGCCAAGAGGCCTATTCCCCGGCCCGCACCCCGCCATTGAGACTGCATGGGAATTATTATTTTTTTATCTCTCAACCTGTCCAAGAGGCCTGCTGCCCGCCGCAATCGCCGCCGGGCCGGCCCGCACCCTGCCATTGAGACTGAACGGGAATTATTATTTTTTTATCTCTCAACCTGTCCAAGAGGCCTGCTGCCCGCCGCACTCGACGCCGGGCCGGCCCGCACCCTGCCATTGAGACTGAACGGGGATTATTTATTTTTTTAACTTGGCCGCCGGGCCGGGGCGGGCATCGCCCCCGGTACCTCCAGCCGCTACTATTTCCGCGGGCCGTGTTCCAACACTATTCACCCCGGCCAAGAGGCCTATTCCCCGGCCCGCACCCCGCCATTGAGACTACACGGGAATTATTATTTTTTTATCTCTCAACCTGTCCAAGAGGCCTGCTGCCCGCCGCACTCGCCGCCGGGCCGGCCCGCACCCCGCCATTGAGACTGAACGGGGATTATTATTTTTTTTAACTCGGCCTCCGGGCCGGGGCGGGCTTCGCCCCCGGTACCTCCAGCCGCTTCTATTTACGCGCGCCGCGTTCCAACATATTCACCCCGGCCAAGAGGCCTATTCCCCGGCCCGCACCCCGCCATTGAGACTGCATGGGAATTATTATTTTTTTATCTCTCAACCTGTCCAAGAGGCCTGCTGCCCGCCGCAATCGCCGCCGGGCCGGCCCGCACCCTGCCATTGAGACTGAACGGGGATTATTTATTTTTTTAACTTGTCCGCCGGGCGGGGGCGGGCATCGCCCCCGGTACCTCCAGCCGCTACTATTTCCGCGGGCCGTGTTCCAACACTATTCACCCCGGCCAAGAGGCCTATTCCCCGGCCCGCACCCCGCCATTGAGACTGCACGGGAATTATTATTTTTTTATCTCTCAACCTGTCCAAGAGGCCTGCTGCCCGCCGCACTCGCCGCCGGGCCGGCCCGCACCCTGCCATTGAGACTGAACGGGGATTATTTATTTTTTTAACTTGGCCGCCGGCCCGGGGCGGGCATCGCCCCCGGTACCTCCAGCCGCTACTATTTCCGCGGGCCGTGTTCCAACACTATTCACCCCGGCCAAGAGGCCTATTCCCCGGCCCGCACCCCGCCATTGAGACTACACGGGAATTATTATTTTTTTATCTCTCAACCTGTCCAAGAGGCCTGCTGCCCGCCGCACTCGCCGCCGGGCCGGCCCGCACCCCGCCATTGAGACTGAACGGGGATTATTATTTTTTTTAACTCGGCCTCCGGGCCGGGGCGGGCTTCGCCCCCGGTACCTCCAGCCGCTTCTATTTACGCGCGCCGCGTTCCAACATATTCACCCCGGCCAAGAGGCCTATTCCCCGGCCCGCACCCCGCCATTGAGACTGCATGGGAATTATTATTTTTTTATCTCTCAACCTGTCCAAGAGGCCTGCTGCCCGCCGCAATCGCCGCCGGGCCGGCCCGCACCCTGCCATTGAGACTGAACGGGGATTATTTATTTTTTTAACTTGTCCGCCGGGCGGGGGCGGGCATCGCCCCCGGTACCTCCAGCCGCTACTATTTCCGCGGGCCGTGTTCCAACACTATTCACCCCGGCCAAGACGCCTATTCCCCGGCCCGCACCCCGCCATTGAGACTGCACGGGAATTATTATTTTTTTATCTCTCAACCTGTCCAAGAGGCCTGCTGCCCGCCGCACTCGCCGCCGGGCCGGCCCGCACCCCGCCATTAAGACTGAACGGGGATTATTATTTTTTTTAACTCGGCCTCCGGGCCGGGGCGGGCTTCGCCCCCGGTACCTCCAGCCGCTTCTATTTACGCGCGCCGCGTTCCAACATATTCACCCCGGCCAAGAGGCCTATTCCCCGGCCCGCACCCCGCCATTGAGACTGCATGGGAATTATTATTTTTTTATCTCTCAACCTGTCCAAGAGGCCTGCTGCCCGCCGCAATCGCCGCCGGGCCGGCCCGCACCCTGCCATTGAGACTGAACGGGATTATTTATTTTTTTAACTTGGCCGCTGGGCCGGGGCGGGCATCGCCCCCGGTACCTCCAGCCGCTACTATTTCCGCGGGCCGTGTTCCAACACTATTCACCCCGGCCAAGAGGCCTATTCCCCGGCCCGCACCCCGCCATTGAGACTGCACGGGAATTATTATTTTTTTATCTCTCAACCTGTCCAAGAGGCCTGCTGCCCGCCGCACTCGCCGCCGGGCCGGCCCGCACCCTGCCATTGAGACTGAACGGGGATTATTTATTTTTTTAACTTGGCCGCCGGGCCGGGGCGGGCATCGCCCCCGGTACCTCCAGCCGCTACTATTTCCGCGGGCCGTGTTCCAACACTATTCACCCCGGCCAAGAGCCCTATTCCCCGGCCCGCACCCCGCCATTGAGACTGCACGGGAATTATTATTTTTTTTATCTCTCAACCTGTCCAAGAGGCCTGCTGCCCGCCGCAATCGCCGCCGGGCCGGCCCGCACCCTGCCATTGAGCCTGAACGGGGATTATTTATTTTTTTAACTTGGCCGCCGGGCCGGGGCGGGCATCGCCCCCGGTACCTCCAGCCGCTACTATTTCCGCGGGCCGTGTTCCAACACTATTCACCCCGGCCAAGAGGCCTATTCCCCGGCCCGCACCCCGCCATTGAGACTGCACGGGAATTATTATTTTTTTATCTCTCAACCTGTCCAAGAGGCCTGCTGCCCGCCGCACTCGCCGCCGGGCCGGCCCGCACCCCGCCATTGAGACTGAACGGGGATTATTATTTTTTTTTAACTCGGCCTCCGGGCCGGGGCGGGCTTCGCCCCCGGTACCTCCAGCCGCTTCTATTTACGCGCGCCGCGTTCCAACATATTCACCCCGGCCAAGAGGCCTATTCCCCGGCCCGCACCCTGCCATTGAGACTGAACGGGAATTATTATTTTTTTATCTCTCAACCTGTCCAAGAGGCCTGCTGCCCGCCGCACTCGCCGCCGGGCCGGCCCGCACCCTGCCATTGAGACTGAACGGGGATTATTTATTTTTTTAACTTGGCCGCCGGCCCGGGGCGGGCATCGCCCCCGGTACCTCCAGCCGCTACTATTTCCGCGGGCCGTGTTCCAACACTATTCACCCCGGCCAAGAGGCCTATTCCCCGGCCCGCACCCCGCCATTGAGACTGCACGGGAATTATTATTTTTTTATCTCTCAACCTGTCCAAGAGGCCTGCTGCCCGCCGCAATCGCCGCCGGGCCGGCCCGCACCCCGCCATTGAGACTGAACGGGGATTATTTATTTTTTTAACTTGGCCGCAGGGGCGGGCATCGCCCCCGGTACCTCCAGCCGCTACTATTTCCGCGGGCCGTGTTCCAACACTATTCACCCCGGCCAAGAGAAATATTCCCCGGCCCGCACCCCGCCATTGAGACTGCACGGGAATTATTATTTTTTTATCTCTCAACCTGTCCAAGAGGCCTGCGGCCCGCCGCACTCGCCGCCGGGCCGGCCCGCACCCCGCCATTGAGACTGAACGGGGATTATTATTTTTTTTAACTCGGCCTCCGGGCCGGGGCGGGCTTCGCCCCCGGTACCTCCAGCCGCTTCTATTTACGCGCGCCGCGTTCCAACATATTCACCCCGGCCAAGAGGCCTATTCCCCGGCCCGCACCCCGCCATTGAGACTGCATGGGAATTATTATTTTTTTATCTCTCAACCTGTCCAAGAGGCCTGCTGCCCGCCGCAATCGCCGCCGGGCCGGCCCGCACCCTGCCATTGAGACTGAACGGGGATTATTTATTTTTTTAACTTGTCCGCCGGGCGGGGGCGGGCATCGCCCCCGGTACCTCCAGCCGCTACTATTTCCGCGGGCCGTGTTCCAACACTATTCACCCCGGCCAAGACGCCTATTCCCCGGCCCGCACCCCGCCATTGAGACTGCACGGGAATTATTATTTTTTTATCTCTCAACCTGTCCAAGAGGCCTGCTGCCCGCCGCACTCGCCGCCGGGCCGGCCCGCACCCCGCCATTAAGACTGAACGGGGATTATTATTTTTTTTAACTCGGCCTCCGGGCCGGGGCGGGCTTCGCCCCCGGTACCTCCAGCCGCTTCTATTTACGCGCGCCGCGTTCCAACATATTCACCCCGGCCAAGAGGCCTATTCCCCGGCCCGCACCCCGCCATTGAGACTGCATGGGAATTATTATTTTTTTATCTCTCAACCTGTCCAAGAGGCCTGCTGCCCGCCGCAATCGCCGCCGGGCCGGCCCGCACCCTGCCATTGAGACTGAACGGGATTATTTATTTTTTTAACTTGGCCGCTGGGCCGGGGCGGGCATCGCCCCCGGTACCTCCAGCCGCTACTATTTCCGCGGGCCGTGTTCCAACACTATTCACCCCGGCCAAGAGGCCTATTCCCCGGCCCGCACCCCGCCATTGAGACTGCACGGGAATTATTATTTTTTTATCTCTCAACCTGTCCAAGAGGCCTGCTGCCCGCCGCACTCGCCGCCGGGCCGGCCCGCACCCTGCCATTGAGACTGAACGGGGATTATTTATTTTTTTAACTTGGCCGCCGGGCCGGGGCGGGCATCGCCCCCGGTACCTCCAGCCGCTACTATTTCCGCGGGCCGTGTTCCAACACTATTCACCCCGGCCAAGAGCCCTATTCCCCGGCCCGCACCCCGCCATTGAGACTGCACGGGAATTATTATTTTTTTTATCTCTCAACCTGTCCAAGAGGCCTGCTGCCCGCCGCAATCGCCGCCGGGCCGGCCCGCACCCTGCCATTGAGCCTGAACGGGGATTATTTATTTTTTTAACTTGGCCGCCGGGCCGGGGCGGGCATCGCCCCCGGTACCTCCAGCCGCTACTATTTCCGCGGGCCGTGTTCCAACACTATTCACCCCGGCCAAGAGGCCTATTCCCCGGCCCGCACCCCGCCATTGAGACTGCACGGGAATTATTATTTTTTTATCTCTCAACCTGTCCAAGAGGCCTGCTGCCCGCCGCACTCGCCGCCGGGCCGGCCCGCACCCCGCCATTGAGACTGAACGGGGATTATTATTTTTTTTTAACTCGGCCTCCGGGCCGGGGCGGGCTTCGCCCCCGGTACCTCCAGCCGCTTCTATTTACGCGCGCCGCGTTCCAACATATTCACCCCGGCCAAGAGGCCTATTCCCCGGCCCGCACCCTGCCATTGAGACTGAACGGGAATTATTATTTTTTTATCTCTCAACCTGTCCAAGAGGCCTGCTGCCCGCCGCACTCGCCGCCGGGCCGGCCCGCACCCTGCCATTGAGACTGAACGGGGATTATTTATTTTTTTAACTTGGCCGCCGGCCCGGGGCGGGCATCGCCCCCGGTACCTCCAGCCGCTACTATTTCCGCGGGCCGTGTTCCAACACTATTCACCCCGGCCAAGAGGCCTATTCCCCGGCCCGCACCCCGCCATTGAGACTGCACGGGAATTATTATTTTTTTATCTCTCAACCTGTCCAAGAGGCCTGCTGCCCGCCGCAATCGCCGCCGGGCCGGCCCGCACCCCGCCATTGAGACTGAACGGGGATTATTTATTTTTTTAACTTGGCCGCAGGGGCGGGCATCGCCCCCGGTACCTCCAGCCGCTACTATTTCCGCGGGCCGTGTTCCAACACTATTCACCCCGGCCAAGAGAAATATTCCCCGGCCCGCACCCCGCCATTGAGACTGCACGGGAATTATTATTTTTTTATCTCTCAACCTGTCCAAGAGGCCTGCGGCCCGCCGCACTCGCCGCCGGGCCGGCCCGCACCCCGCCATTGAGACTGAACGGGGATTATTATTTTTTTTAACTCGGCCTCCGGGCCGGGGCGGGCTTCGCCCCCGGTACCTCCAGCCGCTTCTATTTACGCGCGCCGCGTTCCAACATATTCACCCCGGCCAAGAGGCCTATTCCCCGGCCCGCACCCCGCCATTGAGACTGCATGGGAATTATTATTTTTTTATCTCTCAACCTGTCCAAGAGGCCTGCTGCCCGCCGCAATCGCCGCCGGGCCGGCCCGCACCCTGCTATTGAGACTGAACGGGAATTATTATTTTTTTATCTCTCAACCTGTCCAAGAGGCCTGCTGCCCGCCGCACTCGCCGCCGGGCCGGCCCGCACCCTGCCATTGAGACTGAACGGGGATTATTTATTTTTTTAACTTGGCCGCCGGCCCGGGGCGGGCATCGCCCCCGGTACCTCCAGCCGCTACTATTTCCGCGGGCCGTGTTCCAACACTATTCACCCCGGCCAAGAGGCCTATTCCCCGGCCCGCACCCCGCCATTGAGACTGCACGGGAATTATTATTTTTTTATCTCTCAACCTGTCCAAGAGGCCTGCTGCCCGCCGCAATCGCCGCCGGGCCCGCCCGCACCCTGCCATTGAGACTGAACGGGATTATTTATTTTTTTAACTTGGCCGCCGGGCCGGGGCGGGCATCGCCCCCGGTACCTCCAGCCGCTACTATTTCCGCGGGCCGTGTTCCAACACTATTCACCCCGGCCAAGAGGCCTATTCCCCGGCCCGCACCCCGCCATTGAGACTGCACGGGAATTATTATTTTTTTATCTCTCAACCTGTCCAAGAGGCCTGCTGCCCGCCGCACTCGCCGCCGGGCCGGCCCGCACCCCGCCATTGAGACTGGAACGGGGATTATTATTTTTTTTAACTCGGCCTCCGGGCCGGGGCGGGCTTCGCCCCACGTACCTCCAGCTGCTTCTATTTACGCGCGCCGCGTTCCAACATATTCACCCCGGCCAAGAGGCCTATTCCCCGGCCCGCACCCCGCCATTGAGACTGCATGGGAATTATTATTTTTTTATCTCTCAACCTGTCCAAGAGGCCTGCTGCCCGCCGCAATCGCCGCCGGGCCGGCCCGCACCCTGCCATTGAGACTGAACGGGAATTATTATTTTTTTATCTCTCAACCTGTCCAAGAGGCCTGATGCCCGCCGCACTCGCCGCCGGGCCGGCCCGCACCCTGCCATTGAGACTGAACGGGGATTATTTATTTTTTTAACTTGTCCGCCGGGCCGGGACGGGCATCGCCCCCGGTACCTCCAGCCGCTACTATTTCCGCGGGCCGTGTTCCAACACTATTCACCCCGGCCAAGAGGCCTATTCCCCGGCCCGCACCCCGCCATTGAGACTTCACGGGAATTATTATTTTTTTATCTCTCAACCTGTCCAAGAGGCCTGCTGCCCGCCGCACTCGCCGCCGGGCCGGCCCGCACCCCGCCATTGAGACTGAACGGGGATTATTATTTTTTTTAACTCGGCCTCCGGGCCGGGGCGGGCTTCGCCCCCGGTACCTCCAGCCGCTTCTATTTACGCGCGCCGCGTTCCAACATATTCACCCCGGCCAAGAGGCCTATTCCCCGGCCCGCACCCCGCCATTGAGACTGCATGGGAATTATTATTTTTTTATCTCTCAACCTGTCCAAGAGCCCTGCTGCCCTGCCGCAATCGCCGCCGGGCCGGCCCGCACCCTGCCATTGAGACTGAACGGGATTATTTATTTTTTTAACTTGGCCGCCGGGCCGGGGCGGGCATCGCCCCCGGTACCTCCAGCCGCTACTATTTCCGCGGGCCGTGTTCCAACACTATTCACCCCGGCCAAGAGGCCTATTCCCCGGCCCGCACCCCGCCATTGAGACTGCACGGGAATTATTATTTTTTTATCTCTCAACCTGTCCAAGAGGCCTGCTGCCCGCCGCAATCGCCGCCGGGCCGGCCCGCACCCTGCCATTGAGACTGAACGGGATTATTTATTTTTTTAACTTGGCCGCCGGGCCGGGGCGGGCATCGCCCCCGGTACCTCCAGCCGCTACTATTTCCGCGGGCCGTGTTCCAACACTATTCACCCCGGCCAAGAGGCCTATTCCCCGGCCCGCACCCCGCCATTGAGACTGCACGGGAATTATTATTTTTTTATCTCTCAACCTGTCCAAGAGGCCTGCTGCCCGCCGCAATCGCCGCCGGGCCGGCCCGCACCCCTCCATTGAGACTGAACGGGGATTATTTATTTTTTTAACTTGGCCGCAGGGGCGGGCATCGCCCCCGGTACCTCCAGCCGCTACTATTTCCGCGGGCCGTGTTCCAACACTATTCACCCCGGCCAAGAGGCCTATTCCCCGGCCCGCACCCCGCCATTGAGACTGCACGGGAATTATTATTTTTTTATCTCTCAACCTGTCCAAGAGGCCTGCTGCCCGCCGCACTCGCCGCCGGGCCGGCCCGCACCCCGCCATTGAGACTGAACGGGGATTATTATTTTTTTTAACTCGGCCTCCGGGCCGGGGCGGGCTTCGCCCCCGGTACCTCCAGCCGCTTCTATTTACGCGCGGCGCGCTCCAACATATTCACCCCGGCCAAGAGGCCTATTCCCCGGCCCGCACCCCGCCATTGAGACTGCATGGGAATTATTATTTTTTTATCTCTCAACCTGTCCAAGAGGCCTGCTGCCCGCCGCAATCGCCGCCGGGCCGGCCCGCACCCTGCCATTGATACTGAACGGGAATTATTATTTTTTTATCTCTCAACCTGTCCAAGAGGCCTGCTGCCCGCCGCACTCGCCGCCGGGCCGGCCCGCACCCTGCCATTGAGACTGAACGGGGATTATTTATTTTTTTAACTTGGCCGCCGGCCCGGGGCGGGCATCGCCCCCGGTACCTCCAGCCGCTACTATTTCCGCGGGCCGTGTTCCAACACTATTCACCCCGGCCAAGAGGCCTATTCCCCGGCCCGCACCCCGCCATTGAGACTGCACGGGAATTATTATTTTTTTATCTCTCAACCTGTCCAAGAGGCCTGCTGCCCGCCGCAATCGCCGCCGGGCCGGCCCGCACCCTGCCATTGAGACTGAACGGGATTATTTATTTTTTTAACTTGGCCGCCGGGCCGGGGCGGGCATCGCCCCCGGTACCTCCAGCCGCTACTATTTCCGCGGGCCGTGTTCCAACACTATTCACCCCGGCCAAGAGGCCTATTCCCCGGCCCGCACCCCGCCATTGAGACTGCACGGGAATTATTATTTTTTTATCTCTCAACCTGTCCAAGAGGCCTGCTGCCCGCCGCACTCGCCGCCGGACCGGCCCGCACCCCGCCATTGAGACTGGAACGGGGATTATTATTTTTTTTAACTCGGCCTCCGGGCCGGGGCGGGCTTCGCCCCCGGTACCTCCAGCCGCTTCTATTTACGCGCGCCGCGTTCCAACATATTCACCCCGGCCAAGAGGCCTATTCCCCGGCCCGCACCCCGCCATTGAGACTGCATGGGAATTATTATTTTTTTATCTCTCAACCTGTCCAAGAGGCCTGATGCCCGCCGCACTCGCCGCCGGGCCGGCCCGCACCCTGCCATTGAGACTGAACGGGGATTATTTATTTTTTTAACTTGTCCGCCGGGCCGGGACGGGCATCGCCCCCGGTACCTCCAGCCGCTACTATTTCCGCGGGCCGTGTTCCAACACTATTCACCCCGGCCAAGAGGCCTATTCCCCGGCCCGCACCCCGCCATTGAGACTTCACGGGAATTATTATTTTTTTATCTCTCAACCTGTCCAAGAGGCCTGCTGCCCGCCGCACTCGCCGCCGGGCCGGCCCGCACCCCGCCATTGAGACTGAACGGGGATTATTATTTTTTTTAACTCGGCCTCCGGGCCGGGGCGGGCTTCGCCCCCGGTACCTCCAGCCGCTTCTATTTACGCGCGCCGCGTTCCAACATATTCACCCCGGCCAAGAGGCCTATTCCCCGGCCCGCACCCCGCCATTGAGACTGCATGGGAATTATTATTTTTTTATCTCTCAACCTGTCCAAGAGGCCTGCTGCCCGCCGCAATCGCCGCCGGGCCGGCCCGCACCCTGCCATTGAGACTGAACGGGATTATTTATTTTTTTAACTTGGCCGCCGGGCCGGGGCGGGCATCGCCCCCGGTACCTCCAGCCGCTACTATTTCCGCGGGCCGTGTTCCAACACTATTCACCCCGGCCAAGAGGCCTATTCCCCGGCCCGCACCCCGCCATTGAGACTGCACGGGAATTATTATTTTTTTATCTCTCAACCTGTCCAAGAGGCCTGCTGCCCGCCGCAATCGCCGCCGGGCCGGCCCGCACCCCGCCATTGAGACTGAACGGGGATTATTTATTTTTTTAACTTGGCCGCAGGGGCGGGCATCGCCCCCGGTACCTCCAGCCGCTACTATTTCCGCGGGCCGTGTTCCAACACTATTCACCCCGGCCAAGAGAAATATTCCCCGGCCCGCACCCCGCCATTGAGACTGCACGGGAATTATTATTTTTTTATCTCTCAACCTGTCCAAGAGGCCTGCTGCCCGCCGCACTCGCCGCCGGGCCGGCCCGCACCCCGCCATTGAGACTGAACGGGGATTATTATTTTTTTTAACTCGGCCTCCGGGCCGGGGCGGGCTTCGCCCCCGGTACCTCCAGCCGCTTCTATTTACGCGCGCCGCGTTCCAACATATTCACCCCGGCCAAGAGGCCTATTCCCCGGCCCGCACCCCGCCATTGAGACTGCATGGGAATTATTATTTTTTTATCTCTCAACCTGTCCAAGAGGCCTGCTGCCCGCCGCAATCGCCGCCGGGCCGGCCCGCACCCTGCCATTGAGACTGAACGGGAATTATTATTTTTTTATCTCTCAACCTGTCCAAGAGGCCTGCTGCCCGCCGCACTCGCCGCCGGGCCGGCCCGCACCCTGCCATTGAGACTGAACGGGGATTATTTATTTTTTTAACTTGGCCGCCGGCCCGGGGCGGGCATCGCCCCCGGTACCTCCAGCCGCTACTATTTCCGCGGGCCGTGTTCCAACTCTATTCACCCCGGCCAAGAGGCCTATTCCCCGGCCCGCACCCCGCCATTGAGACTGCATGGGAATTATTATTTTTTTATCTCTCAACCTGTCCAAGAGGCCTGCTGCCCGCCGCAATCGCCGCCGGGCCGGCCCGCACCCTGCCATTGAGACTGAACGGGGATTACTGTATTTATTTTTTTAACTTGGCCGCCGGGCCGGGGCGGGCATCGCCCCCGGTACCTCCAGCCGCTACTATTTCCGCGGGCCGTGTTCCAACACTATTCACCCCGGCCAAGAGGCCTATTCCCCGGCCCGCACCCCGCCATTGAGACTGCACGGGAATTATTATTTTTTTATCTCTCAACCTGTCCAAGAGGCCTGCTACCCGCCGCAATCGCCGCCGGGCCGGCCCGCACCCTGCCATTGAGACTGAACGGGGATTATTTATTTTTTTAACTTGGCCGCCGGGCCGGGGCGGGCATCGCCCCCGGTACCTGCCCGCCGCAATCGCCGCCGGGCCGGCCCGCACCCTGCCATTGAGACTGAACGGGGATTATTTATTTTTTTAACTTGGCCGCCGGGCCGGGGCGGGCATCGCCCCCGGTACCTCCAGCCGCTACTATTTCCGCGGGCCGTGTTCCAACACTATTCACCCCGGCCAAGAGGCCTATTCCCCGGCCCGCACCCCGCCATTGAGACTGCACGGGAATTATTATTTTTTTATCTCTCAACCTGTCCAAGAGGCCTGCTGCCCGCCGCACTCGCCGCCGGGCCGGCCCGCACCCCGCCATTGAGACTGAACGGGGATTATTATTTTTTTTAACTCGGCCTCCGGGCCGGGGCGGGCTTCGCCCCCGGTACCTCCAGCCGCTTCTATTTACGCGCGCCGCGTTCCAACATATTCACCCCGGCCAAGAGGCCTCTTCCCCGGCCACACTCGTCCGCCGGGCCGGCCCGCACCCCGCCATTGAGACTGAACGGGAATTATTATTTTTTTATCTCTCAACCTGTCCAAGAGGCCTGCTGCCCACCGCACTCGCCGCCGGGCCGGCCCGCACCCCGCCATTGAGACTGAACGGGGATTATTATTTTTTTTAACTCGGCCTCCGGGCCGGGGCGGGCTTCACCCCCGGTACCTCCAGCCGCTTCTATTTACGCGCGCCGCGTTCCAACATATTCACCCCGGCCAAGAGGCCTCTTCCCCGGCCACACTCGTCCGCCGGGCCGGCCCGCACCCCGCCATTGAGACTGCACGGGAATTATTATTTTTTTATCTCTCAACCTGTCCAAGAGGCCTGCTGCCAGCCGCACTCGCCGCCGGGCCGTTCCGCACCCCGCCATTGAGACTGAACGGTGATTATTATTTTTTTTTAATCGGCCTCCGGGCCGGGGCGGGCTTCGCCCCCGGTACCTCCAGCCGCTTCTATTTACGCGCGCCGCGTTCCAACATATTCACCCCGGCCAAGAGGCCTCTTCCCCGGCCACACTCGTCCGCCAGGCCGGCCCGCACCCCGCCATTGAGACTGCACGGGAATTATTATTTTTATATCTCTCAACCTGTCCAAGAGGCCTGCTGCCCGCCGCAATCGCCGCCGGGCCGGCCCGCACCCTGCCATTGAGACTGAACGGGGATTATTTATTTTTTTAACTTGGCCGCTGGGCCGGGGCGGGCATCGCCCCCGGTACCTCCAGCCGCTACTATTTCCGCGGGCCGTGTTCCAACACTATTCACCCCGGCCAAGAGGCCTATTCCCCGGCCCGCACCCCGCCATTGAGACTGCACGGGAATTATTATTTTTTTATCTCTCAACCTGTCCAAGAGGCCTGCTGCCCGCCGCACTCGCCGCCGGGCCGGCCCGCACCCCGCCATTGAGACTGAACGGGGATTATTTTTTTTTTTAACTCTGCCTCCGGGCCGGGGCGGGCTACGCCCCCGGTACCTCCAGCCGCTTCTATTTACGCGCGCCGCGTTCCAACATATTCACCCCGGCCAAGAGGCCTATTCCCCGGCCCGCACCCCGCCATTGAGACTGCATGGGAATTATTATTTTTTTTATCTCTCAACCTGTCCAAGAGGCCTGCTGCCCGCCGCAATCGCCGCCGGGCCGGCCCGCACCCTGCCATTGAGACTGAACGGGAATTATTATTTTTTTATCTCTCAACCTGTCCAAGAGGCCTGCTGCCCGCCGCACTCGCCGCCGGGCCGGCCCGCACCCTGCCATTGAGACTGAACGGGGATTATTTATTTTTTTAACTTGGCCGCCGGGCCGGGGCGGGCATCGCCCCCGGTACCTCCAGCCGCTACTATTTCCGCGGGCCGTGTTCCAACACTATTCACCCCGGCCAAGAGGCCTATTCCCCGGCCCGCACCCCGCCATTGAGACTGCACGGGAATTATTATTTTTTTATCTCTCAACCTGTCCAAGAGGCCTGCTGCCCGCCGCACTCGCCGCCGGGCCGGCCCGCACCCCGCCATTGAGACTGAACGGGGATTATTATTTTTTTTAACTCTGCCTCCGGGCCGGGGCGGGCTACGCCCCCGGTACCTCCAGCCGCTTCTATTTACGCGCGCCGCGTTCCAACATATTCACCCCGGCCAAGAGGCCTATTCCCCGGCCCGCACCCCGCCATTGAGACTGCATGGGAATTATTTTTTTTTTTATCTCTCAACCTGTCCAAGAGGCCTGCTGCCCGCCGCAATCGCCGCCGGGCCGGCCCGCACCCTGCCATTGAGACTGAACGGGAATTATTATTTTTTTATCTCTCAACCTGTCCAAGAGGCCTGCTGCCCGCCGCACTCGCCGCCGGGCCGGCCCGCACCCTGCCATTGAGACTGAACGGGGATTATTTATTTTTTTAACTTGGCCGCCGGGCCGGGGCGGGCATCGCCCCCGGTACCTCCAGCCGCTACTATTTCCGCGGGCCGTGTTCCAACACTATTCACCCCGGCCAAGAGGCCTCTTCCCCGGCCACACTCGTCCGCCGGGCCGGCCCGCACCCCGCCATTGAGACTGCACGGGAATTATTATTTTTTTATCTCTCAACCTGTCCAAGAGGCCTGCTGCCCGCCGCACTCGCCGCTGGGCCGGCCCGCACCCCGCCATTGAGACTGAACGGGGATTATTATTTTTTTTAACTCGGCCTCCGGGCCGGGGCGGGCTTCGCCCCCGGTACCTCCAGCCGCTTCTATTTACGCGCGCCGCGTTCCAACATATTCACCCCGGCCAAGAGGCCTATTCCCCGGCCCGCACCCCGCCATTGAGACTGCATGGGAATTATTATTTTTTTTATCTCTCAACCTGTCCAAGAGGCCTGCTGCCCGCCGCAATCGCCGCCGGGCCGGCCCGCACCCTGCCATTGAGACTGAACGGGAATTATTATTTTTTTATCTCTCAACCTGTCCAAGAGGCCTGCTGCCCGCCGCACTCGCCGCCGGGCCGGCCCGCACCCTGCCATTGAGACTGAACGGGGATTATTTATTTTTTTAACTTGGCCGCCGGGCCGGGGCGGGCTTCGCCCCCGGTACCTCCAGCCGCTACTATTTCCGCGGGCCGTGTTCCAACACTATTCACCCCGGCCAAGAGGCCTATTCCCCGGCCCGCACCCCGCCATTGAGACTGCATGGGAATTATTATTTTTTTATCTCTCAACCTGTCCAAGAGGCCTGCTGCCGGCCGCAATCGCCGCCGGGCCGGCCCGCACCCTGCCATTGAGACTGAACGGGGATTATTTATTTTTTTAACTTGGCCGCCGGGCCGGGGCGGGCATCGCCCCCGGTACCTCCAGCCGCTACTATTTCCGCGGGCCGTGTTCCAACACTATTCACCCCGGCCAAGAGGCCTCTTCCCCGGCCACACTCGTCCGCCGGGCCGGCCCGCACCCCGCCATTGAGACTGCACGGGAATTATTATTTTTTTATCTCTCAACCTGTCCAAGAGGCCTGCTGCCCGCCGCACTCGCCGCTGGGCCGGCCCGCACCCCGCCATTGAGACTGAACGGGGATTATTATTTTTTTTAACTCGGCCTCCGGGCCGGGGCGGGCTTCGCCCCCGGTACCTCCAGCCGCTTCTATTTACGCGCGCCGCGTTCCAACATATTCACCCCGGCCAAGAGGTCTCTTCCCCGGCCACACTCGTCCGCCGGGCCGGCCCGCACCCCGCCATTGAGACTGCACGGGAATTATTATTTTTATATCTCTCAACCTGTCCAAGAGGCCTGCTGCCCGCCGCAATCGCCGCCGGGCCGGCCCGCACCCTGCCATTGAGACTGAACGGGGATTATTTATTTTTTTAACTTGGCCGCCGGGCCGGGGCGGGCATCGCCCCCGGTACCTCCAGCCGCTACTATTTCCGCGGGCTGTGTTCCAACACTATTCACCCCGGCCAAGAGGCCTATTCCCCGGCCCGCACCCCGCCATTGAGACTGCATGGGAATTATTATTTTTTTATCTCTCAACCTGTCCAAGAGGCCTGCTGCCCGCCGCACTCGCCGCCGGGCCGGCCCGCACCCCGCCATTGAGACTGAACGGGGATTATTATTTTTTTTAACTCGGCCTCCGGGCCGGGGCGGGCTTCGCCCCCGGTACCTCCAGCCGCTTCTATTTACGCGCGCCGCGTTCCAACATATTCACCCCGGCCAAGAGGCCTATTCCCCGGCCCGCACCCCGCCATTGAGACTGCATGGGAATTATTATTTTTTTATCTCTCAACCTGTCCAAGAGGCCTGCTGCCCGCCGCAATCGCCGCCGGGCCGGCCCGCACCCTGCCATTGAGACTGAACGGGAATTATTATTTTTTTATCTCTCAACCTGTCCAAGAGGCCTGCTGCCCGCCGCACTCGCCGCCGGGCCGGCCCGCACCCTGCCATTGAGACTGAACGGGGATTATTTATTTTTTTAACTTGGCCGCCGGCCCGGGGCGGGCATCGCCCCCGGTACCTCCAGCCGCTACTATTTCCGCGGGCCGTGTTCCAACTCTATTCACCCCGGCCAAGAGGCCTATTCCCCGGCCCGCACCCCGCCATTGAGACTGCATGGGAATTATTATTTTTTTATCTCTCAACCTGTCCAAGAGGCCTGCTGCCCGCCGCACTCGCCGCCGGGCCGGCCCTCACCCCGCCATTGAGACTGAACGGGGATTATTATTTTTTTTAACTCGGCCTCCGGGCCGGGGCGGGCTTCGCCCCCGGTACCTCCAGCCACTTCTATTTACGCGCGCCGCGTTCCAACATATTCACCCCGGCCAAGAGGCCTCTTCCCCGGCCACACTCGTCCGCCGGGCCGGCCCGCACCCCGCCATTGAGACTGCACGGGAATTATTATTTTTTTATCTCTCAACCTGTCCAAGAGGCCTGCTGCCCGCCGCACTCGCCGCCGGGCCGGCCCGCACCCCGCCATTGAGACTGAACGGGGATCATTATTTTTTTTAACTCGGCCTCCGGGCCGGGGCGGGCTTCGCCCCCGGTACCTCCAGCCGCTTCTATTTACGCGCGCCGCGTTCCAACATATTCACCCCGGCCAAGAGGCCTATTCCCCGGCCCGCACCCCGCCATTGAGACTGCATGGGAATTATTATTTTTTTATCTCTCAACCTGTCCAAGAGGCCTGCTGCCCGCCGCAATCGCCGCCGGGCCGGCCCGCACCCTGCCATTGAGACTGAACGGGAATTATTATTTTTTTATCTCTCAACCTGTCCAAGAGGCCTGCTGCCCGCCGCACTCGCCGCCGGGCCGGCCCGCACCCTGCCATTGAGACTGAACGGGGATTATTTATTTTTTTAACTTGGCCGCCGGCCCGGGGCGGGCATCGCCCCCGGTACCTCCAGCCGCTACTATTTCCGCGGGCCGTGTTCCAACTCTATTCACCCCGGCCAAGAGGCCTATTCCCCGGCCCGCACCCCGCCATTGAGACTGCATGGGAATTATTATTTTTTTATCTCTCAACCTGTCCAAGAGGCCTGCTGCCCGCCGCAATCGCCGCCGGGCCGGCCCGCACCCTGCCATTGAGACTGAACGGGGATTATTTATTTTTTTAACTCGGCCTCCGGGCCGGGGCGGGCTTCGCCCCCGGTACCTCCAGCCACTTCTATTTACGCGCGTCGCGTTCCAACATATTCACCCCGGCCAAGAGGCCTCTTCCCCGGCCACACTCGTCCGCCGGGCCGGCCCGCACCCCGCCATTGAGACTGCACGGGAATTATTATTTTTTTATCTCTCAACCTGTCCAAGAGGCCTGCTGCCCGCCGCACTCGCCGCCGGGCCGGCCCGCACCCCGCCATTGAGACTGAACGGGGATTATTATTTTTTTTAACTCGGCCTCCGGGCCGGGGCGGGCTTCGCCCCCGGTACCTCCAGCCGCTTCTATTTACGCGCGCCGCGTTCCAACATATTCACCCCGGCCAAGAGGCCTATTCCCCGGCCCGCACCCCGCCATTGAGACTGCATGGGAATTATTATTTTTTTATCTCTCAACCTGTCCAAGAGGCCTGCTGCCCGCCGCAATCGCCGCCGGGCCGGCCCGCACCCTGCCATTGAGACTGAACGGGAATTATTATTTTTTTATCTCTCAACCTGTCCAAGAGGCCTGCTGCCCGCCGCACTCGCCGCCGGGCCGGCCCGCA
This sequence comes from Hippocampus zosterae, assembly GCF_025434085.1. Lineage (NCBI taxonomy): Eukaryota > Metazoa > Chordata > Actinopteri > Syngnathiformes > Syngnathidae > Hippocampus > Hippocampus zosterae. Next base: position 17,694,542 of record NC_067467.1, read on the forward strand.
CCCTGCCATTGAGACTGAACGGGGATTATTTATTTTTTTAACTTGGCCGCCGGCCCGGGGCGGGCATCGCCCCCGGTACCTCCAGCCGCTACTATTTCCGCGGGCCGTGTTCCAACTCTATTCACCCCGGCCAAGAGGCCTATTCCCCGGCCCGCACCCCGCCATTGAGACTGCATGGGAATTATTATTTTTTTATCTCTCAACCTGTCCAAGAGGCCTGCTGCCCGCCGCAATCGCCGCCGGGCCGGCCCGCACCCTGCCATTGAGACTGAACGGGGATTATTTATTTTTTTAACTTGGCCGCCGGGCCGGGGCGGGCATCGCCCCCGGTACCTCCAGCCGCTACTATTTCCGCGGGCCGTGTTCCAACACTATTCACCCCGGCCAAGAGGCCTATTCCCCGGCCCGCACCCCGCCATTGAGACTGCACGGGAATTATTATTTTTTTATCTCTCAACCTGTCCAAGAGGCCTGCTACCCGCCGCAATCGCCGCCGGGCCGGCCCGCACCCTGCCATTGAGACTGAACGGGGATTATTTATTTTTTTAACTTGGCCGCCGGGCCGGGGCGGGCATCGCCCCCGGTACCTGCCCGCCGCAATCGCCGCCGGGCCGGCCCGCACCCTGCCATTGAGACTGAACGGGGATTATTTATTTTTTTAACTTGGCCGCCGGGCCGGGGCGGGCATCGCCCCCGGTACCTCCAGCCGCTACTATTTCCGCGGGCCGTGTTCCAACACTATTCACCCCGGCCAAGAGGCCTATTCCCCGGCCCGCACCCCGCCATTGAGACTGCACGGGAATTATTATTTTTTTATCTCTCAACCTGTCCAAGAGGCCTGCTGCCCGCCGCACTCGCCGCCGGGCCGGCCCGCACCCCGCCATTGAGACTGAACGGGGATTATTATTTTTTTTAACTCGGCCTCCGGGCCGGGGCGGGCTTCGCCCCCGGTACCTCCAGCCGCTTCTATTTACGCGCGCCGCGTTCCAACATATTCACCCCGGCCAAGAGGCCTCTTCCCCGGCCACACTCGTCCGCCGGGCCGGCCCGCACCCCGCCATTGAGACTGAACGGGAATTATTATTTTTTTATCTCTCAACCTGTCCAAGAGGCCTGCTGCCCACCGCACTCGCCGCCGGGCCGGCCCGCACCCCGCCATTGAGACTGAACGGGGATTATTATTTTTTTTAACTCGGCCTCCGGGCCGGGGCGGGCTTCACCCCCGGTACCTCCAGCCGCTTCTATTTACGCGCGCCGCGTTCCAACATATTCACCCCGGCCAAGAGGCCTCTTCCCCGGCCACACTCGTCCGCCGGGCCGGCCCGCACCCCGCCATTGAGACTGCACGGGAATTATTATTTTTTTATCTCTCAACCTGTCCAAGAGGCCTGCTGCCCGCCGCACTCGCCGCCGGGCCGGCCCGCACCCTGCCATTGAGACTGAACGGGGATTATTTATTTTTTTAACTTGGCCGCCGGGCCGGGGCGGGCATCGCCCCCGGTACCTCCAGCCGCTACTATTTCCGCGGGCTGTGTTCCAACACTATTCACCCCGGCCAAGAGGCCTATTCCCCGGCCCGCACCCCGCCATTGAGACTGCATGGGAATTATTATTTTTTTATCTCTCAACCTGTCCAAGAGGCCTGCTGCCCGCCGCAATCGCCGCCGGGCCGGCCCGCACCCTGCCATTGAGACTGAACGGGGATTATTTATTTTTTTAACTTGGCCGCCGGGCCGGGGCGGGCATCGCCCCCGGTACCTCCAGCCGCTACTATTTCCGCGGGCTGTGTTCCAACACTATTCACCCCGGCCAAGAGGCCTATTCCCCGGCCCGCACCCCGCCATTGAGACTGCATGGGAATTATTATTTTTTTATCTCTCAACCTGTCCAAGAGGCCTGCTGCCCGCCGCAATCGCCGCCGGGCCGGCCCGCACCCTGCCATTGAGACTGAACGGGGATTATTTATTTTTTTAACTTGGCCGCCGGGCCGGGGCGGGCATCGCCCCCGGTAACTCCAGCCGCTACTATTTCCGCGGGCCGTGTTCCAACACTATTCACCCCGGCCAAGAGGCCTATTCCCCGGCCCGCACCCCGCCATTGAGACTGCACGGGAATTATTATTTTTTTATCTCTCAACCTGTCCAAGAGGCCTGCTGCCCGCCGCACTCGCCGCCGGGCCGGCCCGCACCCTGCCATTGAGACTGAACGGGGATTATTTATTTTTTTAACTTGGCCGCCGGCCCGGGGCGGGCATCGCCCCCGGTACCTCCAGCCGCTACTATTTCCGCGGGCCGTGTTCCAACACTATTCACCCCGGCCAAGAGGCCTATTCCCCGGCCCGCACCCCGCCATTGAGACTGCACGGGAATTATTATTTTTTTATCTCTCAACCTGTCCAAGAGGCCTGCTGCCCGCCGCACTCGCCGCCGGGCCGGCCCGCACCCCGCCATTGAGACTGAACGGGGATTATTATTTTTTTTAACTCGGCCTCCGGGCCGGGGCGGGCTTCGCCCCCGGTACCTCCAGCCGCTTCTATTTACGCGCGCCGCGTTCCAACATATTCACCCCGGCCAAGAGGCCTATTCCCCGGCCCGCACCCCGCCATTGAGACTGCATGGGAATTATTATTTTTTTATCTCTCAACCTGTCCAAGAGGCCTGCTGCCCGCCGCAATCGCCGCCGGGCCGGCCCGCACCCTGCCATTGAGACTGAACGGGAATTATTATTTTTTTATCTCTCAACCTGTCCAAGAGGCCTGCTGCCCGCCGCACTCGCCGCCGGGCCGGCCCGCACCCTGCCATTGAGACTGAACGGGGATTATTTATTTTTTTAACTTGGCCGCCGGCCCGGGGCGGGCATCGCCCCCGGTACCTCCAGCCGCTACTATTTCCGCGGCCCGTGTTCCAACACTATTCACCCCGGCCAAGAGGCCTATTCCCCGGCCCGCACCCCGCCATTGAGACTGCACGGGAATTATTATTTTTTTATCTCTCAACCTGTCCAAGAGGCCTGCTGCCCGCCGCAATCGCCGCCGGGCCGGCCCGCACCCTGCCATTGAGACTGAACGGGGATTATTTATTTTTTTAACTTGGCCGCCGGGCCGGGGCGGGCATCGCCCCCGGTACCTCCAGCCGCTACTATTTCCGCGGGCCGTGTTCCAACACTATTCACCCCGGCCAAGAGGCCTATTCCCCGGCCCGCACCCCGCCATTGAGACTGCACGGGAATTATTATTTTTTTATCTCTCAACCTGTCCAAGAGGCCTGCTGCCCGCCGCACTCGCCGCCGGGCCGGCCCGCACCCCGCCATTGAGACTGAACGGGGATTATTATTTTTTTTAACTCGGCCTCCGGGCCGGGGCGGGCTTCGCCCCCGGTACCTCCAGCCGCTTCTATTTACGCGCGCCGCGTTCCAACATATTCACCCCGGCCAAGAGGCCTATTCCCCGGCCCGCACCCCGCCATTGAGACTGCATGGGAATTATTATTTTTTTATCTCTCAACCTGTCCAAGAGGCCTGCTGCCCGCCGCAATCGCCGCCGGGCCGGCCCGCACCCTGCCATTGAGACTGAACGGGAATTATTATTTTTTTATCTCTCAACCTGTCCAAGAGGCCTGCTGCCCGCCGCACTCGCCGCCGGGCCGGCCCGCACCCTGCCATTGAGACTGAACGGGGATTATTTATTTTTTTAACTTGGCCGCCGGCCCGGGGCGGGCATCGCCCCCGGTACCTCCAGCCGCTACTATTTCCGCGGGCCGTGTTCCAACACTATTCACCCCGGCCAAGAGGCCTATTCCCCGGCCCGCACCCCGCCATTGAGACTGCACGGGAATTATTATTTTTTTTATCTCTCAACCTGTCCAAGAGGCCTGCTGCCCGCCGCACTCGCCGCCGGGCCGGCCCGCACCCCGCCATTAAGACTGAACGGGGATTATTATTTTTTTTAACTCGGCCTCCGGGCCGGGGCGGGCTTCGCCCCCGGTACCTCCAGCCGCTTCTATTTACGCGCGCCGCGTTCCAACATATTCACCCCGGCCAAGAGGCCTATTCCCCGGCCCGCACCCCGCCATTGAGACTGCATGGGAATTATTATTTTTTTATCTCTCAACCTGTCCAAGAGGCCTGCTGCCCGCCGCAATCGCCGCCGGGCCGGCCCGCACCCTGCCATTGAGACTGAACGGGAATTATTATTTTTTTATCTCTCAACCTGTCCAAGAGGCCTGCTGCCCGCCGCACTCGCCGCCGGGCCGGCCCGCACCCTGCCATTGAGACTGAACGGGATTATTTATTTTTTTAACTTGGCCGCCGGCCCGGGGCGGGCATCGCCCCCGGTACCTCCAGCCGCTACTATTTCCGCGGGCCGTGTTCCAACACTATTCACCCCGGCCAAGAGGCCTATTCCCCGGCCCGCACCCCGCCATTGAGACTGCACGGGAATTATTATTTTTTTTATCTCTCAACCTGTCCAAGAGGCCTGCTGCCCGCCGCACTCGCCGCCGGGCCGGCCCGCACCCCGCCATTAAGACTGAACGGGGATTATTATTTTTTTTAACTCGGCCTCCGGGCCGGGGCGGGCTTCGCCCCCGGTACCTCCAGCCGCTTCTATTTACGCGCGCCGCGTTCCAACATATTCACCCCGGCCAAGAGGCCTATTCCCCGGCCCGCACCCCGCCATTGAGACTGCATGGGAATTATTATTTTTTTATCTCTCAACCTGTCCAAGAGGCCTGCTGCCCGCCGCAATCGCCGCCGGGCCGGCCCGCACCCTGCCATTGAGACTGAACGGGAATTATTATTTTTTTATCTCTCAACCTGTCCAAGAGGCCTGCTGCCCGCCGCACTCGCCGCCGGGCCGGCCCGCACCCTGCCATTGAGACTGAACGGGGATTATTTATTTTTTTAACTTGTCCGCAGGGCGGGGGCGGGCATCGCCCCCGGTACCTCCAGCCGCTACTATTTCCGCGGGCCGTGTTCCAACACTATTCACCCCGGCCAAGAGGCCTATTCCCCGGCCCGCACCCCGCCATTGAGACTGCATGGGAATTATTATTTTTTTATCTCTCAACCTGTCCAAGAGGCCTGCTGCCCGCCGCAATCGCCGCCGGGCCGGCCCGCACCCTGCCATTGAGACTGAACGGGGATTATTTATTTTTTTAACTTGGCCGCCGGGCCGGGGCGGGCATCGCCCCCGGTACCTCCAGCCGCTACTATTTCCGCGGGCCGTGTTCCAACACTATTCACCCCGGCCAAGAGGCCTATTCCCCGGCCCGCACCCCGCCATTGAGACTACACGGGAATTATTATTTTTTTATCTCTCAACCTGTCCAAGAGGCCTGCTGCCCGCCGCACTCGCCGCCGGGCCGGCCCGCACCCCGCCATTGAGACTGAACGGGGATTATTATTTTTTTTAACTCGGCCTCCGGGCCGGGGCGGGCTTCGCCCCCGGTACCTCCAGCCGCTTCTATTTACGCGCGCCGCGTTCCAACATATTCACCCCGGCCAAGAGGCCTATTCCCCGGCCCGCACCCCGCCATTGAGACTGCATGGGAATTATTATTTTTTTATCTCTCAACCTGTCCAAGAGGCCTGCTGCCCGCCGCAATCGCCGCCGGGCCGGCCCGCACCCTGCCATTGAGACTGAACGGGATTATTTATTTTTTTAACTTGGCCGCCGGGCCGGGGCGGGCATCGCCCCCGGTACCTCCAGCCGCTACTATTTCCGCGGGCCGTGTTCCAACACTATTCACCCCGGCCAAGACGCCTATTCCCCGGCCCGCACCCCGCCATTGAGACTGCACGGGAATTATTATTTTTTTATCTCTCAACCTGTCCAAGAGGCCTGCTGCCCGCCGCACTCGCCGCCGGGCCGGCCCGCACCCCGCCATTAAGACTGAACGGGGATTATTATTTTTTTTAACTCGGCCTCCGGGCCGGGGCGGGCTTCGCCCCCGGTACCTTCAGCCGCTTCTATTTACGCGCGCCGCGTTCCAACATATTCACCCCGGCCAAGAGGCCTATTCCCCGGCCCGCACCCCGCCATTGAGACTGCATGGGAATTATTATTTTTTTATCTCTCAACCTGTCCAAGAGGCCTGCTGCCCGCCGCAATCGCCGCCGGGCCGGCCCGCACCCTGCCATTGAGACTGAACGGGATTATTTATTTTTTTAACTTGGCCGCCGGGCCGGGGCGGGCATCGCCCCCGGTACCTCCAGCCGCTACTATTTCCGCGGGCCGTGTTCCAACACTATTCACCCCGGCCAAGAGGCCTATTCCCCGGCCCGCACCCCGCCATTGAGACTGCACGGGAATTATTATTTTTTTATCTCTCAACCTGTCCAAGAGGCCTGCTGCCCGCCGCACTCGCCGCCGGGCCGGCCCGCACCCTGCCATTGAGACTGAACGGGGATTATTTATTTTTTTAACTTGGCCGCCGGGCCGGGGCGGGCATCGCCCCCGGTACCTCCAGCCGCTACTATTTCCGCGGGCCGTGTTCCAACACTATTCACCCCGGCCAAGAGCCCTATTCCCCGGCCCGCACCCCGCCATTGAGACTGCACGGGAATTATTATTTTTTTTATCTCTCAACCTGTCCAAGAGGCCTGCTGCCCGCCGCAATCGCCGCCGGGCCGGCCCGCACCCTGCCATTGAGCCTGAACGGGGATTATTTATTTTTTTAACTTGGCCGCCGGGCCGGGGCGGGCATCGCCCCCGGTACCTCCAGCCGCTACTATTTCCGCGGGCCGTGTTCCAACACTATTCACCCCGGCCAAGAGGCCTATTCCCCGGCCCGCACCCCGCCATTGAGACTGCACGGGAATTATTATTTTTTTATCTCTCAACCTGTCCAAGAGGCCTGCTGCCCGCCGCACTCGCCGCCGGGCCGGCCCGCACCCCGCCATTGAGACTGAACGGGGATTATTATTTTTTTTTAACTCGGCCTCCGGGCCGGGGCGGGCTTCGCCCCCGGTACCTCCAGCCGCTTCTATTTACGCGCGCCGCGTTCCAACATATTCACCCCGGCCAAGAGGCCTATTCCCCGGCCCGCACCCCGCCATTGAGACTGCATGGGAATTATTATTTTTTTATCTCTCAACCTGTCCAAGAGGCCTGCTGCCCGCCGCAATCGCCGCCGGGCCGGCCCGCACCCTGCCATTGAGACTGAACGGGAATTATTATTTTTTTATCTCTCAACCTGTCCAAGAGGCCTGCTGCCCGCCGCACTCGCCGCCGGGCCGGCCCGCACCCTGCCATTGAGACTGAACGGGGATTATTTATTTTTTTAACTTGGCCGCCGGCCCGGGGCGGGCATCGCCCCCGGTACCTCCAGCCGCTACTATTTCCGCGGGCCGTGTTCCAACACTATTCACCCCGGCCAAGAGGCCTATTCCCCGGCCCGCACCCCGCCATTGAGACTGCACGGGAATTATTATTTTTTTATCTCTCAACCTGTCCAAGAGGCCTGCTGCCCGCCGCAATCGCCGCCGGGCCGGCCCGCACCCCGCCATTGAGACTGAACGGGGATTATTTATTTTTTTAACTTGGCCGCAGGGGCGGGCATCGCCCCCGGTACCTCCAGCCGCTACTATTTCCGCGGGCCGTGTTCCAACACTATTCACCCCGGCCAAGAGAAATATTCCCCGGCCCGCACCCCGCCATTGAGACTGCACGGGAATTATTATTTTTTTATCTCTCAACCTGTCCAAGAGGCCTGCTGCCCGCCGCACTCGCCGCCGGGCCGGCCCGCACCCCGCCATTGAGACTGAACGGGGATTATTATTTTTTTTAACTCGGCCTCCGGGCCGGGGCGGGCTTCGCCCCCGGTACCTCCAGCCGCTTCTATTTACGCGCGCCGCGTTCCAACATATTCACCCCGGCCAAGAGGCCTATTCCCCGGCCCGCACCCCGCCATTGAGACTGCATGGGAATTATTATTTTTTTATCTCTCAACCTGTCCAAGAGGCCTGCTGCCCGCCGCAATCGCCGCCGGGCCGGCCCGCACCCTGCCATTGAGACTGAACGGGAATTATTATTTTTTTATCTCTCAACCTGTCCAAGAGGCCTGCTGCCCGCCGCACTCGCCGCCGGGCCGGCCCGCACCCTGCCATTGAGACTGAACGGGGATTATTTATTTTTTTAACTTGGCCGCCGGCCCGGGGCGGGCATCGCCCCCGGTACCTCCAGCCGCTACTATTTCCGCGGGCCGTGTTCCAACACTATTCACCCCGGCCAAGAGGCCTATTCCCCGGCCCGCACCCCGCCATTGAGACTGCACGGGAATTATTATTTTTTTATCTCTCAACCTGTCCAAGAGGCCTGCTGCCCGCCGCAATCGCCGCCGGGCCCGCCCGCACCCTGCCATTGAGACTGAACGGGATTATTTATTTTTTTAACTTGGCCGCCGGGCCGGGGCGGGCATCGCCCCCGGTACCTCCAGCCGCTACTATTTCCGCGGGCCGTGTTCCAACACTATTCACCCCGGCCAAGAGGCCTATTCCCCGGCCCGCACCCCGCCATTGAGACTGCACGGGAATTATTATTTTTTTATCTCTCAACCTGTCCAAGAGGCCTGCTGCCCGCCGCACTCGCCGCCGGGCCGGCCCGCACCCCGCCATTGAGACTGGAACGGGGATTATTATTTTTTTTAACTCGGCCTCCGGGCCGGGGCGGGCTTCGCCCCCGGTACCTCCAGCTGCTTCTATTTACGCGCGCCGCGTTCCAACATATTCACCCCGGCCAAGAGGCCTATTCCCCGGCCCGCACCCCGCCATTGAGACTGCATGGGAATTATTATTTTTTTATCTCTCAACCTGTCCAAGAGGCCTGCTGCCCGCCGCAATCGCCGCCGGGCCGGCCCGCACCCTGCCATTGAGACTGAACGGGAATTATTATTTTTTTATCTCTCAACCTGTCCAAGAGGCCTGATGCCCGCCGCACTCGCCGCCGGGCCGGCCCGCACCCTGCCATTGAGACTGAACGGGGATTATTTATTTTTTTAACTTGTCCGCCGGGCCGGGACGGGCATCGCCCCCGGTACCTCCAGCCGCTACTATTTCCGCGGGCCGTGTTCCAACACTATTCACCCCGGCCAAGAGGCCTATTCCCCGGCCCGCACCCCGCCATTGAGACTTCACGGGAATTATTATTTTTTTATCTCTCAACCTGTCCAAGAGGCCTGCTGCCCGCCGCACTCGCCGCCGGGCCGGCCCGCACCCCGCCATTGAGACTGAACGGGGATTATTATTTTTTTTAACTCGGCCTCCGGGCCGGGGCGGGCTTCGCCCCCGGTACCTCCAGCCGCTTCTATTTACGCGCGCCGCGTTCCAACATATTCACCCCGGCCAAGAGGCCTATTCCCCGGCCCGCACCCCGCCATTGAGACTGCATGGGAATTATTATTTTTTTATCTCTCAACCTGTCCAAGAGGCCTGCTGCCCGCCGCAATCGCCGCCGGGCCGGCCCGCACCCTGCCATTGAGACTGAACGGGAATTATTATTTTTTTATCTCTCAACCTGTCCAAGAGGCCTGCTGCCCGCCGCACTCGCCGCCGGGCCGGCCCGCACCCTGCCATTGAGACTGAACGGGGATTATTTATTTTTTTAACTTGTCCGCCGGGCGGGGGCGGGCATCGCCCCCGGTACCTCCAGCCGCTACTATTTCCGCGGGCCGTGTTCCAACACTATTCACCCCGGCCAAGAGGCCTATTCCCCGGCCCGCACCCCGCCATTGAGACTGCATGGGAATTATTATTTTTTTATCTCTCAACCTGTCCAAGAGGCCTGCTGCCCGCCGCAATCGCCGCCGGGCCGGCCCGCACCCTGCCATTGAGACTGAACGGGGATTATTTATTTTTTTAACTTGGCCGCCGGGCCGGGGCGGGCATCGCCCCCGGTACCTCCAGCCGCTACTATTTCCGCGGGCCGTGTTCCAACACTATTCACCCCGGCCAAGAGGCCTATTCCCCGGCCCGCACCCCGCCATTGAGACTGCACGGGAATTATTATTTTTTTATCTCTCAACCTGTCCAAGAGGCCTGCTGCCCGCCGCACTCGCCGCCGGGCCGGCCCGCACCCCGCCATTGAGACTGGAACGGGGATTATTATTTTTTTTAACTCGGCCTCCGGGCCGGGGCGGGCTTCGCCCCCGGTACCTCCAGCTGCTTCTATTTACGCGCGCCGCGTTCCAACATATTCACCCCGGCCAAGAGGCCTATTCCCCGGCCCGCACCCCGCCATTGAGACTGCATGGGAATTATTATTTTTTTATCTCTCAACCTGTCCAAGAGGCCTGCTGCCCGCCGCAATCGCCGCCGGGCCGGCCCGCACCCTGCCATTGAGACTGAACGGGAATTATTATTTTTTTATCTCTCAACCTGTCCAAGAGGCCTGATGCCCGCCGCACTCGCCGCCGGGCCGGCCCGCACCCTGCCATTGAGACTGAACGGGGATTATTTATTTTTTTAACTTGTCCGCCGGGCCGGGACGGGCATCGCCCCCGGTACCTCCAGCCGCTACTATTTCCGCGGGCCGTGTTCCAACACTATTCACCCCGGCCAAGAGGCCTATTCCCCGGCCCGCACCCCGCCATTGAGACTTCACGGGAATTATTATTTTTTTATCTCTCAACCTGTCCAAGAGGCCTGCTGCCCGCCGCACTCGCCGCCGGGCCGGCCCGCACCCCGCCATTGAGACTGAACGGGGATTATTATTTTTTTTAACTCGGCCTCCGGGCCGGGGCGGGCTTCGCCCCCGGTACCTCCAGCCGCTTCTATTTACGCGCGCCGCGTTCCAACATATTCACCCCGGCCAAGAGGCCTATTCCCCGGCCCGCACCCCGCCATTGAGACTGCATGGGAATTATTATTTTTTTATCTCTCAACCTGTCCAAGAGGCCTGCTGCCCGCCGCAATCGCCGCCGGGCCGGCCCGCACCCTGCCATTGAGACTGAACGGGAATTATTATTTTTTTATCTCTCAACCTGTCCAAGAGGCCTGCTGCCCGCCGCACTCGCCGCCGGGCCGGCCCGCACCCTGCCATTGAGACTGAACGGGGATTATTTATTTTTTTAACTTGTCCGCCGGGCGGGGGCGGGCATCGCCCCCGGTACCTCCAGCCGCTACTATTTCCGCGGGCCGTGTTCCAACACTATTCACCCCGGCCAAGAGGCCTATTCCCCGGCCCGCACCCCGCCATTGAGACTGCATGGGAATTATTATTTTTTTATCTCTCAACCTGTCCAAGAGGCCTGCTGCCCGCCGCAATCGCCGCCGGGCCGGCCCGCACCCTGCCATTGAGACTGAACGGGGATTATTTATTTTTTTAACTTGGCCGCCGGGCCGGGGCGGGCATCGCCCCCGGTACCTCCAGCCGCTACTATTTCCGCGGGCCGTGTTCCAACACTATTCACCCCGGCCAAGAGGCCTATTCCCCGGCCCGCACCCCGCCATTGAGACTACACGGGAATTATTATTTTTTTATCTCTCAACCTGTCCAAGAGGCCTGCTGCCCGCCGCACTCGCCGCCGGGCCGGCCCGCACCCCGCCATTGAGACTGAACGGGGATTATTATTTTTTTTAACTCGGCCTCCGGGCCGGGGCGGGCTTCGCCCCCGGTACCTCCAGCCGCTTCTATTTACGCGCGCCGCGTTCCAACATATTCACCCCGGCCAAGAGGCCTATTCCCCGGCCCGCACCCCGCCATTGAGACTGCATGGGAATTATTATTTTTTTATCTCTCAACCTGTCCAAGAGGCCTGCTGCCCGCCGCAATCGCGGCCGGGCCGGCCCGCACCCTGCCATTGAGACTGAACGGGATTATTTATTTTTTTAACTTGGCCGCCGGGCCGGGGCGGGCATCGCCCCCGGTACCTCCAGCCGCTACTATTTCCGCGGGCCGTGTTCCAACACTATTCACCCCGGCCAAGAGGCCTATTCCCCGGCCCGCACCCCGCCATTGAGACTGCACGGGAATTATTATTTTTTTATCTCTCAACCTGTCCAAGAGGCCTGCTGCCCGCCGCACTCGCCGCCGGGCCGGCCCGCACCCTGCCATTGAGACTGAACGGGGATTATTTATTTTTTTAACTTGGCCGCCGGGCCGGGGCGGGCATCGCCCCCGGTACCTCCAGCCGCTACTATTTCCGCGGGCCGTGTTCCAACACTATTCACCCCGGCCAAGAGCCCTATTCCCCGGCCCGCACCCCGCCATTGAGACTGCACGGGAATTATTATTTTTTTTATCTCTCAACCTGTCCAAGAGGCCTGCTGCCCGCCGCAATCGCCGCCGGGCCGGCCCGCACCCTGCCATTGAGCCTGAACGGGGATTATTTATTTTTTTAACTTGGCCGCCGGGCCGGGGCGGGCATCGCCCCCGGTACCTCCAGCCGCTACTATTTCCGCGGGCCGTGTTCCAACACTATTCACCCCGGCCAAGAGGCCTATTCCCCGGCCCGCACCCCGCCATTGAGACTGCACGGGAATTATTATTTTTTTATCTCTCAACCTGTCCAAGAGGCCTGCTGCCCGCCGCAATCGCCGCCGGGCCGGCCCGCACCCTGCCATTGAGACTGAACGGGAATTATTATTTTTTTATCTCTCAACCTGTCCAAGAGGCCTGCTGCCCGCCGCACTCGCCGCCGGGCCGGCCCGCACCCTGCCATTGAGACTGAACGGGGATTATTTATTTTTTTAACTTGGCCGCCGGCCCGGGGCGGGCATCGCCCCCGGTACCTCCAGCCGCTACTATTTCCGCGGGCCGTGTTCCAACACTATTCACCCCGGCCAAGAGGCCTATTCCCCGGCCCGCACCCCGCCATTGAGACTGCACGGGAATTATTATTTTTTTATCTCTCAACCTGTCCAAGAGGCCTGCTGCCCGCCGCAATCGCCGCCGGGCCCGCCCGCACCCTGCCATTGAGACTGAACGGGATTATTTATTTTTTTAACTTGGCCGCCGGGCCGGGGCGGGCATCGCCCCCGGTACCTCCAGCCGCTACTATTTCCGCGGGCCGTGTTCCAACACTATTCACCCCGGCCAAGAGGCCTATTCCCCGGCCCGCACCCCGCCATTGAGACTGCACGGGAATTATTATTTTTTTATCTCTCAACCTGTCCAAGAGGCCTGCTGCCCGCCGCACTCGCCGCCGGGCCGGCCCGCACCCCGCCATTGAGACTGGAACGGGGATTATTATTTTTTTTAACTCGGCCTCCGGGCCGGGGCGGGCTTCGCCCCCGGTACCTCCAGCTGCTTCTATTTACGCGCGCCGCGTTCCAACATATTCACCCCGGCCAAGAGGCCTATTCCCCGGCCCGCACCCCGCCATTGAGACTGCATGGGAATTATTATTTTTTTATCTCTCAACCTGTCCAAGAGGCCTGCTGCCCGCCGCAATCGCCGCCGGGCCGGCCCGCACCCTGCCATTGAGACTGAACGGGAATTATTATTTTTTTATCTCTCAACCTGTCCAAGAGGCCTGATGCCCGCCGCACTCGCCGCCGGGCCGGCCCGCACCCTGCCATTGAGACTGAACGGGGATTATTTATTTTTTTAACTTGTCCGCCGGGCCGGGACGGGCATCGCCCCCGGTACCTCCAGCCGCTACTATTTCCGCGGGCCGTGTTCCAACACTATTCACCCCGGCCAAGAGGCCTATTCCCCGGCCCGCACCCCGCCATTGAGACTTCACGGGAATTATTATTTTTTTATCTCTCAACCTGTCCAAGAGGCCTGCTGCCCGCCGCACTCGCCGCCGGGCCGGCCCGCACCCCGCCATTGAGACTGAACGGGGATTATTATTTTTTTTAACTCGGCCTCCGGGCCGGGGCGGGCTTCGCCCCCGGTACCTCCAGCCGCTTCTATTTACGCGCGCCGCGTTCCAACATATTCACCCCGGCCAAGAGGCCTATTCCCCGGCCCGCACCCCGCCATTGAGACTACACGGGAATTATTATTTTTTTATCTCTCAACCTGTCCAAGAGGCCTGCTGCCCGCCGCACTCGCCGCCGGGCCGGCCCGCACCCCGCCATTGAGACTGAACGGGGATTATTATTTTTTTTAACTCGGCCTCCGGGCCGGGGCGGGCTTCGCCCCCGGTACCTCCAGCCGCTTCTATTTACGCGCGCCGCGTTCCAACATATTCACCCCGGCCAAGAGGCCTATTCCCCGGCCCGCACCCCGCCATTGAGACTGCATGGGAATTATTATTTTTTTATCTCTCAACCTGTCCAAGAGGCCTGCTGCCCGCCGCAATCGCCGCCGGGCCGGCCCGCACCCTGCCATTGAGACTGAACGGGATTATTTATTTTTTTAACTTGGCCGCCGGGCCGGGGCGGGCATCGCCCCCGGTACCTCCAGCCGCTACTATTTCCGCGGGCCGTGTTCCAACACTATTCACCCCGGCCAAGAGGCCTATTCCCCGGCCCGCACCCCGCCATTGAGACTGCACGGGAATTATTATTTTTTTATCTCTCAACCTGTCCAAGAGGCCTGCTGCCCGCCGCACTCGCCGCCGGGCCGGCCCGCACCCTGCCATTGAGACTGAACGGGGATTATTTATTTTTTTAACTTGGCCGCCGGGCCGGGGCGGGCATCGCCCCCGGTACCTCCAGCCGCTACTATTTCCGCGGGCCGTGTTCCAACACTATTCACCCCGGCCAAGAGCCCTATTCCCCGGCCCGCACCCCGCCATTGAGACTGCACGGGAATTATTATTTTTTTTATCTCTCAACCTGTCCAAGAGGCCTGCTGCCCGCCGCAATCGCCGCCGGGCCGGCCCGCACCCTGCCATTGAGCCTGAACGGGGATTATTTATTTTTTTAACTTGGCCGCCGGGCCGGGGCGGGCATCGCCCCCGGTACCTCCAGCCGCTACTATTTCCGCGGGCCGTGTTCCAACACTATTCACCCCGGCCAAGAGGCCTATTCCCCGGCCCGCACCCCGCCATTGAGACTGCACGGGAATTATTATTTTTTTATCTCTCAACCTGTCCAAGAGGCCTGCTGCCCGCCGCACTCGCCGCCGGGCCGGCCCGCACCCCGCCATTGAGACTGAACGGGGATTATTATTTTTTTTTAACTCGGCCTCCGGGCCGGGGCGGGCTTCGCCCCCGGTACCTCCAGCCGCTTCTATTTACGCGCGCCGCGTTCCAACATATTCACCCCGGCCAAGAGGCCTATTCCCCGGCCCGCACCCCGCCATTGAGACTGCATGGGAATTATTATTTTTTTATCTCTCAACCTGTCCAAGAGGCCTGCTGCCCGCCGCAATCGCCGCCGGGCCGGCCCGCACCCTGCCATTGAGACTGAACGGGATTATTTATTTTTTTAACTTGGCCGCCGGGCCGGGGCGGGCATCGCCCCCGGTACCTCCAGCCGCTACTATTTCCGCGGGCCGTGTTCCAACACTATTCACCCCGGCCAAGACGCCTATTCCCCGGCCCGCACCCCGCCATTGAGACTGCACGGGAATTATTATTTTTTTATCTCTCAACCTGTCCAAGAGGCCTGCTGCCCGCCGCACTCGCCGCCGGGCCGGCCCGCACCCCGCCATTAAGACTGAACGGGGATTATTATTTTTTTTAACTCGGCCTCCGGGCCGGGGCGGGCTTCGCCCCCGGTACCTTCAGCCGCTTCTATTTACGCGCGCCGCGTTCCAACATATTCACCCCGGCCAAGAGGCCTATTCCCCGGCCCGCACCCCGCCATTGAGACTGCATGGGAATTATTATTTTTTTATCTCTCAACCTGTCCAAGAGGCCTGCTGCCCGCCGCAATCGCCGCCGGGCCGGCCCGCACCCTGCCATTGAGACTGAACGGGATTATTTATTTTTTTAACTTGGCCGCCGGGCCGGGGCGGGCATCGCCCCCGGTACCTCCAGCCGCTACTATTTCCGCGGGCCGTGTTCCAACACTATTCACCCCGGCCAAGAGGCCTATTCCCCGGCCCGCACCCCGCCATTGAGACTGCACGGGAATTATTATTTTTTTATCTCTCAACCTGTCCAAGAGGCCTGCTGCCCGCCGCACTCGCCGCCGGGCCGGCCCGCACCCTGCCATTGAGACTGAACGGGGATTATTTATTTTTTTAACTTGGCCGCCGGGCCGGGGCGGGCATCGCCCCCGGTACCTCCAGCCGCTACTATTTCCGCGGGCCGTGTTCCAACACTATTCACCCCGGCCAAGAGCCCTATTCCCCGGCCCGCACCCCGCCATTGAGACTGCACGGGAATTATTATTTTTTTTATCTCTCAACCTGTCCAAGAGGCCTGCTGCCCGCCGCAATCGCCGCCGGGCCGGCCCGCACCCTGCCATTGAGCCTGAACGGGGATTATTTATTTTTTTAACTTGGCCGCCGGGCCGGGGCGGGCATCGCCCCCGGTACCTCCAGCCGCTACTATTTCCGCGGGCCGTGTTCCAACACTATTCACCCCGGCCAAGAGGCCTATTCCCCGGCCCGCACCCCGCCATTGAGACTGCACGGGAATTATTATTTTTTTATCTCTCAACCTGTCCAAGAGGCCTGCTGCCCGCCGCACTCGCCGCCGGGCCGGCCCGCACCCCGCCATTGAGACTGAACGGGGATTATTATTTTTTTTTAACTCGGCCTCCGGGCCGGGGCGGGCTTCGCCCCCGGTACCTCCAGCCGCTTCTATTTACGCGCGCCGCGTTCCAACATATTCACCCCGGCCAAGAGGCCTATTCCCCGGCCCGCACCCCGCCATTGAGACTGCATGGGAATTATTATTTTTTTATCTCTCAACCTGTCCAAGAGGCCTGCTGCCCGCCGCAATCGCCGCCGGGCCGGCCCGCACCCTGCCATTGAGACTGAACGGGAATTATTATTTTTTTATCTCTCAACCTGTCCAAGAGGCCTGCTGCCCGCCGCACTCGCCGCCGGGCCGGCCCGCACCCTGCCATTGAGACTGAACGGGGATTATTTATTTTTTTAACTTGGCCGCCGGCCCGGGGCGGGCATCGCCCCCGGTACCTCCAGCCGCTACTATTTCCGCGGGCCGTGTTCCAACACTATTCACCCCGGCCAAGAGGCCTATTCCCCGGCCCGCACCCCGCCATTGAGACTGCACGGGAATTATTATTTTTTTATCTCTCAACCTGTCCAAGAGGCCTGCTGCCCGCCGCAATCGCCGCCGGGCCGGCCCGCACCCCGCCATTGAGACTGAACGGGGATTATTTATTTTTTTAACTTGGCCGCAGGGGCGGGCATCGCCCCCGGTACCTCCAGCCGCTACTATTTCCGCGGGCCGTGTTCCAACACTATTCACCCCGGCCAAGAGAAATATTCCCCGGCCCGCACCCCGCCATTGAGACTGCACGGGAATTATTATTTTTTTATCTCTCAACCTGTCCAAGAGGCCTGCTGCCCGCCGCACTCGCCGCCGGGCCGGCCCGCACCCCGCCATTGAGACTGAACGGGGATTATTATTTTTTTTAACTCGGCCTCCGGGCCGGGGCGGGCTTCGCCCCCGGTACCTCCAGCCGCTTCTATTTACGCGCGCCGCGTTCCAACATATTCACCCCGGCCAAGAGGCCTATTCCCCGGCCCGCACCCCGCCATTGAGACTGCATGGGAATTATTATTTTTTTATCTCTCAACCTGTCCAAGAGGCCTGCTGCCCGCCGCAATCGCCGCCGGGCCGGCCCGCACCCTGCCATTGAGACTGAACGGGAATTATTATTTTTTTATCTCTCAACCTGTCCAAGAGGCCTGCTGCCCGCCGCACTCGCCGCCGGGCCGGCCCGCACCCTGCCATTGAGACTGAACGGGGATTATTTATTTTTTTAACTTGGCCGCCGGCCCGGGGCGGGCATCGCCCCCGGTACCTCCAGCCGCTACTATTTCCGCGGGCCGTGTTCCAACACTATTCACCCCGGCCAAGAGGCCTATTCCCCGGCCCGCACCCCGCCATTGAGACTGCACGGGAATTATTATTTTTTTATCTCTCAACCTGTCCAAGAGGCCTGCTGCCCGCCGCAATCGCCGCCGGGCCCGCCCGCACCCTGCCATTGAGACTGAACGGGATTATTTATTTTTTTAACTTGGCCGCCGGGCCGGGGCGGGCATCGCCCCCGGTACCTCCAGCCGCTACTATTTCCGCGGGCCGTGTTCCAACACTATTCACCCCGGCCAAGAGGCCTATTCCCCGGCCCGCACCCCGCCATTGAGACTGCACGGGAATTATTATTTTTTTATCTCTCAACCTGTCCAAGAGGCCTGCTGCCCGCCGCACTCGCCGCCGGGCCGGCCCGCACCCCGCCATTGAGACTGGAACGGGGATTATTATTTTTTTTAACTCGGCCTCCGGGCCGGGGCGGGCTTCGCCCCCGGTACCTCCAGCTGCTTCTATTTACGCGCGCCGCGTTCCAACATATTCACCCCGGCCAAGAGGCCTATTCCCCGGCCCGCACCCCGCCATTGAGACTGCATGGGAATTATTATTTTTTTATCTCTCAACCTGTCCAAGAGGCCTGCTGCCCGCCGCAATCGCCGCCGGGCCGGCCCGCACCCTGCCATTGAGACTGAACGGGAATTATTATTTTTTTATCTCTCAACCTGTCCAAGAGGCCTGATGCCCGCCGCACTCGCCGCCGGGCCGGCCCGCACCCTGCCATTGAGACTGAACGGGGATTATTTATTTTTTTAACTTGTCCGCCGGGCCGGGACGGGCATCGCCCCCGGTACCTCCAGCCGCTACTATTTCCGCGGGCCGTGTTCCAACACTATTCACCCCGGCCAAGAGGCCTATTCCCCGGCCCGCACCCCGCCATTGAGACTTCACGGGAATTATTATTTTTTTATCTCTCAACCTGTCCAAGAGGCCTGCTGCCCGCCGCACTCGCCGCCGGGCCGGCCCGCACCCCGCCATTGAGACTGAACGGGGATTATTATTTTTTTTAACTCGGCCTCCGGGCCGGGGCGGGCTTCGCCCCCGGTACCTCCAGCCGCTTCTATTTACGCGCGCCGCGTTCCAACATATTCACCCCGGCCAAGAGGCCTATTCCCCGGCCCGCACCCCGCCATTGAGACTGCATGGGAATTATTATTTTTTTATCTCTCAACCTGTCCAAGAGGCCTGCTGCCCGCCGCAATCGCCGCCGGGCCGGCCCGCACCCTGCCATTGAGACTGAACGGGAATTATTATTTTTTTATCTCTCAACCTGTCCAAGAGGCCTGCTGCCCGCCGCACTCGCCGCCGGGCCGGCCCGCACCCTGCCATTGAGACTGAACGGGGATTATTTATTTTTTTAACTTGTCCGCCGGGCGGGGGCGGGCATCGCCCCCGGTACCTCCAGCCGCTACTATTTCCGCGGGCCGTGTTCCAACACTATTCACCCCGGCCAAGAGGCCTATTCCCCGGCCCGCACCCCGCCATTGAGACTGCATGGGAATTATTATTTTTTTATCTCTCAACCTGTCCAAGAGGCCTGCTGCCCGCCGCAATCGCCGCCGGGCCGGCCCGCACCCTGCCATTGAGACTGAACGGGGATTATTTATTTTTTTAACTTGGCCGCCGGGCCGGGGCGGGCATCGCCCCCGGTACCTCCAGCCGCTACTATTTCCGCGGGCCGTGTTCCAACACTATTCACCCCGGCCAAGAGGCCTATTCCCCGGCCCGCACCCCGCCATTGAGACTGCACGGGAATTATTATTTTTTTATCTCTCAACCTGTCCAAGAGGCCTGCTGCCCGCCGCACTCGCCGCCGGGCCGGCCCGCACCCCGCCATTGAGACTGGAACGGGGATTATTATTTTTTTTAACTCGGCCTCCGGGCCGGGGCGGGCTTCGCCCCCGGTACCTCCAGCTGCTTCTATTTACGCGCGCCGCGTTCCAACATATTCACCCCGGCCAAGAGGCCTATTCCCCGGCCCGCACCCCGCCATTGAGACTGCATGGGAATTATTATTTTTTTATCTCTCAACCTGTCCAAGAGGCCTGCTGCCCGCCGCAATCGCCGCCGGGCCGGCCCGCACCCTGCCATTGAGACTGAACGGGAATTATTATTTTTTTATCTCTCAACCTGTCCAAGAGGCCTGATGCCCGCCGCACTCGCCGCCGGGCCGGCCCGCACCCTGCCATTGAGACTGAACGGGGATTATTTATTTTTTTAACTTGTCCGCCGGGCCGGGACGGGCATCGCCCCCGGTACCTCCAGCCGCTACTATTTCCGCGGGCCGTGTTCCAACACTATTCACCCCGGCCAAGAGGCCTATTCCCCGGCCCGCACCCCGCCATTGAGACTTCACGGGAATTATTATTTTTTTATCTCTCAACCTGTCCAAGAGGCCTGCTGCCCGCCGCACTCGCCGCCGGGCCGGCCCGCACCCCGCCATTGAGACTGAACGGGGATTATTATTTTTTTTAACTCGGCCTCCGGGCCGGGGCGGGCTTCGCCCCCGGTACCTCCAGCCGCTTCTATTTACGCGCGCCGCGTTCCAACATATTCACCCCGGCCAAGAGGCCTATTCCCCGGCCCGCACCCCGCCATTGAGACTGCATGGGAATTATTATTTTTTTATCTCTCAACCTGTCCAAGAGGCCTGCTGCCCGCCGCAATCGCCGCCGGGCCGGCCCGCACCCTGCCATTGAGACTGAACGGGAATTATTATTTTTTTATCTCTCAACCTGTCCAAGAGGCCTGCTGCCCGCCGCACTCGCCGCCGGGCCGGCCCGCACCCTGCCATTGAGACTGAACGGGGATTATTTATTTTTTTAACTTGTCCGCCGGGCGGGGGCGGGCATCGCCCCCGGTACCTCCAGCCGCTACTATTTCCGCGGGCCGTGTTCCAACACTATTCACCCCGGCCAAGAGGCCTATTCCCCGGCCCGCACCCCGCCATTGAGACTGCATGGGAATTATTATTTTTTTATCTCTCAACCTGTCCAAGAGGCCTGCTGCCCGCCGCAATCGCCGCCGGGCCGGCCCGCACCCTGCCATTGAGACTGAACGGGGATTATTTATTTTTTTAACTTGGCCGCCGGGCCGGGGCGGGCATCGCCCCCGGTACCTCCAGCCGCTACTATTTCCGCGGGCCGTGTTCCAACACTATTCACCCCGGCCAAGAGGCCTATTCCCCGGCCCGCACCCCGCCATTGAGACTACACGGGAATTATTATTTTTTTATCTCTCAACCTGTCCAAGAGGCCTGCTGCCCGCCGCACTCGCCGCCGGGCCGGCCCGCACCCCGCCATTGAGACTGAACGGGGATTATTATTTTTTTTAACTCGGCCTCCGGGCCGGGGCGGGCTTCGCCCCCGGTACCTCCAGCCGCTTCTATTTACGCGCGCCGCGTTCCAACATATTCACCCCGGCCAAGAGGCCTATTCCCCGGCCCGCACCCCGCCATTGAGACTGCATGGGAATTATTATTTTTTTATCTCTCAACCTGTCCAAGAGGCCTGCTGCCCGCCGCAATCGCGGCCGGGCCGGCCCGCACCCTGCCATTGAGACTGAACGGGATTATTTATTTTTTTAACTTGGCCGCCGGGCCGGGGCGGGCATCGCCCCCGGTACCTCCAGCCGCTACTATTTCCGCGGGCCGTGTTCCAACACTATTCACCCCGGCCAAGAGGCCTATTCCCCGGCCCGCACCCCGCCATTGAGACTGCACGGGAATTATTATTTTTTTATCTCTCAACCTGTCCAAGAGGCCTGCTGCCCGCCGCACTCGCCGCCGGGCCGGCCCGCACCCTGCCATTGAGACTGAACGGGGATTATTTATTTTTTTAACTTGGCCGCCGGGCCGGGGCGGGCATCGCCCCCGGTACCTCCAGCCGCTACTATTTCCGCGGGCCGTGTTCCAACACTATTCACCCCGGCCAAGAGCCCTATTCCCCGGCCCGCACCCCGCCATTGAGACTGCACGGGAATTATTATTTTTTTTATCTCTCAACCTGTCCAAGAGGCCTGCTGCCCGCCGCAATCGCCGCCGGGCCGGCCCGCACCCTGCCATTGAGCCTGAACGGGGATTATTTATTTTTTTAACTTGGCCGCCGGGCCGGGGCGGGCATCGCCCCCGGTACCTCCAGCCGCTACTATTTCCGCGGGCCGTGTTCCAACACTATTCACCCCGGCCAAGAGGCCTATTCCCCGGCCCGCACCCCGCCATTGAGACTGCACGGGAATTATTATTTTTTTATCTCTCAACCTGTCCAAGAGGCCTGCTGCCCGCCGCAATCGCCGCCGGGCCGGCCCGCACCCTGCCATTGAGACTGAACGGGAATTATTATTTTTTTATCTCTCAACCTGTCCAAGAGGCCTGCTGCCCGCCGCACTCGCCGCCGGGCCGGCCCGCACCCTGCCATTGAGACTGAACGGGGATTATTTATTTTTTTAACTTGGCCGCCGGCCCGGGGCGGGCATCGCCCCCGGTACCTCCAGCCGCTACTATTTCCGCGGGCCGTGTTCCAACACTATTCACCCCGGCCAAGAGGCCTATTCCCCGGCCCGCACCCCGCCATTGAGACTGCACGGGAATTATTATTTTTTTATCTCTCAACCTGTCCAAGAGGCCTGCTGCCCGCCGCAATCGCCGCCGGGCCCGCCCGCACCCTGCCATTGAGACTGAACGGGATTATTTATTTTTTTAACTTGGCCGCCGGGCCGGGGCGGGCATCGCCCCCGGTACCTCCAGCCGCTACTATTTCCGCGGGCCGTGTTCCAACACTATTCACCCCGGCCAAGAGGCCTATTCCCCGGCCCGCACCCCGCCATTGAGACTGCACGGGAATTATTATTTTTTTATCTCTCAACCTGTCCAAGAGGCCTGCTGCCCGCCGCACTCGCCGCCGGGCCGGCCCGCACCCCGCCATTGAGACTGGAACGGGGATTATTATTTTTTTTAACTCGGCCTCCGGGCCGGGGCGGGCTTCGCCCCCGGTACCTCCAGCTGCTTCTATTTACGCGCGCCGCGTTCCAACATATTCACCCCGGCCAAGAGGCCTATTCCCCGGCCCGCACCCCGCCATTGAGACTGCATGGGAATTATTATTTTTTTATCTCTCAACCTGTCCAAGAGGCCTGCTGCCCGCCGCAATCGCCGCCGGGCCGGCCCGCACCCTGCCATTGAGACTGAACGGGAATTATTATTTTTTTATCTCTCAACCTGTCCAAGAGGCCTGATGCCCGCCGCACTCGCCGCCGGGCCGGCCCGCACCCTGCCATTGAGACTGAACGGGGATTATTTATTTTTTTAACTTGTCCGCCGGGCCGGGACGGGCATCGCCCCCGGTACCTCCAGCCGCTACTATTTCCGCGGGCCGTGTTCCAACACTATTCACCCCGGCCAAGAGGCCTATTCCCCGGCCCGCACCCCGCCATTGAGACTTCACGGGAATTATTATTTTTTTATCTCTCAACCTGTCCAAGAGGCCTGCTGCCCGCCGCACTCGCCGCCGGGCCGGCCCGCACCCCGCCATTGAGACTGAACGGGGATTATTATTTTTTTTAACTCGGCCTCCGGGCCGGGGCGGGCTTCGCCCCCGGTACCTCCAGCCGCTTCTATTTACGCGCGCCGCGTTCCAACATATTCACCCCGGCCAAGAGGCCTATTCCCCGGCCCGCACCCCGCCATTGAGACTACACGGGAATTATTATTTTTTTATCTCTCAACCTGTCCAAGAGGCCTGCTGCCCGCCGCACTCGCCGCCGGGCCGGCCCGCACCCCGCCATTGAGACTGAACGGGGATTATTATTTTTTTTAACTCGGCCTCCGGGCCGGGGCGGGCTTCGCCCCCGGTACCTCCAGCCGCTTCTATTTACGCGCGCCGCGTTCCAACATATTCACCCCGGCCAAGAGGCCTATTCCCCGGCCCGCACCCCGCCATTGAGACTGCATGGGAATTATTATTTTTTTATCTCTCAACCTGTCCAAGAGGCCTGCTGCCCGCCGCAATCGCCGCCGGGCCGGCCCGCACCCTGCCATTGAGACTGAACGGGATTATTTATTTTTTTAACTTGGCCGCCGGGCCGGGGCGGGCATCGCCCCCGGTACCTCCAGCCGCTACTATTTCCGCGGGCCGTGTTCCAACACTATTCACCCCGGCCAAGAGGCCTATTCCCCGGCCCGCACCCCGCCATTGAGACTGCACGGGAATTATTATTTTTTTATCTCTCAACCTGTCCAAGAGGCCTGCTGCCCGCCGCACTCGCCGCCGGGCCGGCCCGCACCCTGCCATTGAGACTGAACGGGGATTATTTATTTTTTTAACTTGGCCGCCGGGCCGGGGCGGGCATCGCCCCCGGTACCTCCAGCCGCTACTATTTCCGCGGGCCGTGTTCCAACACTATTCACCCCGGCCAAGAGCCCTATTCCCCGGCCCGCACCCCGCCATTGAGACTGCACGGGAATTATTATTTTTTTTATCTCTCAACCTGTCCAAGAGGCCTGCTGCCCGCCGCAATCGCCGCCGGGCCGGCCCGCACCCTGCCATTGAGCCTGAACGGGGATTATTTATTTTTTTAACTTGGCCGCCGGGCCGGGGCGGGCATCGCCCCCGGTACCTCCAGCCGCTACTATTTCCGCGGGCCGTGTTCCAACACTATTCACCCCGGCCAAGAGGCCTATTCCCCGGCCCGCACCCCGCCATTGAGACTGCACGGGAATTATTATTTTTTTATCTCTCAACCTGTCCAAGAGGCCTGCTGCCCGCCGCACTCGCCGCCGGGCCGGCCCGCACCCCGCCATTGAGACTGAACGGGGATTATTATTTTTTTTTAACTCGGCCTCCGGGCCGGGGCGGGCTTCGCCCCCGGTACCTCCAGCCGCTTCTATTTACGCGCGCCGCGTTCCAACATATTCACCCCGGCCAAGAGGCCTATTCCCCGGCCCGCACCCCGCCATTGAGACTGCATGGGAATTATTATTTTTTTATCTCTCAACCTGTCCAAGAGGCCTGCTGCCCGCCGCAATCGCCGCCGGGCCGGCCCGCACCCTGCCATTGAGACTGAACGGGAATTATTATTTTTTTATCTCTCAACCTGTCCAAGAGGCCTGCTGCCCGCCGCACTCGCCGCCGGGCCGGCCCGCACCCTGCCATTGAGACTGAACGGGGATTATTTATTTTTTTAACTTGGCCGCCGGCCCGGGGCGGGCATCGCCCCCGGTACCTCCAGCCGCTACTATTTCCGCGGGCCGTGTTCCAACACTATTCACCCCGGCCAAGAGGCCTATTCCCCGGCCCGCACCCCGCCATTGAGACTGCACGGGAATTATTATTTTTTTATCTCTCAACCTGTCCAAGAGGCCTGCTGCCCGCCGCAATCGCCGCCGGGCCGGCCCGCACCCCGCCATTGAGACTGAACGGGGATTATTTATTTTTTTAACTTGGCCGCAGGGGCGGGCATCGCCCCCGGTACCTCCAGCCGCTACTATTTCCGCGGGCCGTGTTCCAACACTATTCACCCCGGCCAAGAGAAATATTCCCCGGCCCGCACCCCGCCATTGAGACTGCACGGGAATTATTATTTTTTTATCTCTCAACCTGTCCAAGAGGCCTGCTGCCCGCCGCACTCGCCGCCGGGCCGGCCCGCACCCCGCCATTGAGACTGAACGGGGATTATTATTTTTTTTAACTCGGCCTCCGGGCCGGGGCGGGCTTCGCCCCCGGTACCTCCAGCCGCTTCTATTTACGCGCGCCGCGTTCCAACATATTCACCCCGGCCAAGAGGCCTATTCCCCGGCCCGCACCCCGCCATTGAGACTGCATGGGAATTATTATTTTTTTATCTCTCAACCTGTCCAAGAGGCCTGCTGCCCGCCGCAATCGCCGCCGGGCCGGCCCGCACCCTGCCATTGAGACTGAACGGGAATTATTATTTTTTTATCTCTCAACCTGTCCAAGAGGCCTGCTGCCCGCCGCACTCGCCGCCGGGCCGGCCCGCACCCTGCCATTGAGACTGAACGGGGATTATTTATTTTTTTAACTTGGCCGCCGGCCCGGGGCGGGCATCGCCCCCGGTACCTCCAGCCGCTACTATTTCCGCGGGCCGTGTTCCAACACTATTCACCCCGGCCAAGAGGCCTATTCCCCGGCCCGCACCCCGCCATTGAGACTGCACGGGAATTATTATTTTTTTATCTCTCAACCTGTCCAAGAGGCCTGCTGCCCGCCGCAATCGCCGCCGGGCCCGCCCGCACCCTGCCATTGAGACTGAACGGGATTATTTATTTTTTTAACTTGGCCGCCGGGCCGGGGCGGGCATCGCCCCCGGTACCTCCAGCCGCTACTATTTCCGCGGGCCGTGTTCCAACACTATTCACCCCGGCCAAGAGGCCTATTCCCCGGCCCGCACCCCGCCATTGAGACTGCACGGGAATTATTATTTTTTTATCTCTCAACCTGTCCAAGAGGCCTGCTGCCCGCCGCACTCGCCGCCGGGCCGGCCCGCACCCCGCCATTGAGACTGGAACGGGGATTATTATTTTTTTTAACTCGGCCTCCGGGCCGGGGCGGGCTTCGCCCCCGGTACCTCCAGCTGCTTCTATTTACGCGCGCCGCGTTCCAACATATTCACCCCGGCCAAGAGGCCTATTCCCCGGCCCGCACCCCGCCATTGAGACTGCATGGGAATTATTATTTTTTTATCTCTCAACCTGTCCAAGAGGCCTGCTGCCCGCCGCAATCGCCGCCGGGCCGGCCCGCACCCTGCCATTGAGACTGAACGGGAATTATTATTTTTTTATCTCTCAACCTGTCCAAGAGGCCTGATGCCCGCCGCACTCGCCGCCGGGCCGGCCCGCACCCTGCCATTGAGACTGAACGGGGATTATTTATTTTTTTAACTTGTCCGCCGGGCCGGGACGGGCATCGCCCCCGGTACCTCCAGCCGCTACTATTTCCGCGGGCCGTGTTCCAACACTATTCACCCCGGCCAAGAGGCCTATTCCCCGGCCCGCACCCCGCCATTGAGACTTCACGGGAATTATTATTTTTTTATCTCTCAACCTGTCCAAGAGGCCTGCTGCCCGCCGCACTCGCCGCCGGGCCGGCCCGCACCCCGCCATTGAGACTGAACGGGGATTATTATTTTTTTTAACTCGGCCTCCGGGCCGGGGCGGGCTTCGCCCCCGGTACCTCCAGCCGCTTCTATTTACGCGCGCCGCGTTCCAACATATTCACCCCGGCCAAGAGGCCTATTCCCCGGCCCGCACCCCGCCATTGAGACTGCATGGGAATTATTATTTTTTTATCTCTCAACCTGTCCAAGAGCCCTGCTGCCCTGCCGCAATCGCCGCCGGGCCGGCCCGCACCCTGCCATTGAGACTGAACGGGATTATTTATTTTTTTAACTTGGCCGCCGGGCCGGGGCGGGCATCGCCCCCGGTACCTCCAGCCGCTACTATTTCCGCGGGCCGTGTTCCAACACTATTCACCCCGGCCAAGAGGCCTATTCCCCGGCCCGCACCCCGCCATTGAGACTGCACGGGAATTATTATTTTTTTATCTCTCAACCTGTCCAAGAGGCCTGCTGCCCGCCGCAATCGCCGCCGGGCCGGCCCGCACCCTGCCATTGAGACTGAACGGGATTATTTATTTTTTTAACTTGGCCGCCGGGCCGGGGCGGGCATCGCCCCCGGTACCTCCAGCCGCTACTATTTCCGCGGGCCGTGTTCCAACACTATTCACCCCGGCCAAGAGGCCTATTCCCCGGCCCGCACCCCGCCATTGAGACTGCACGGGAATTATTATTTTTTTATCTCTCAACCTGTCCAAGAGGCCTGCTGCCCGCCGCAATCGCCGCCGGGCCGGCCCGCACCCCTCCATTGAGACTGAACGGGGATTATTTATTTTTTTAACTTGGCCGCAGGGGCGGGCATCGCCCCCGGTACCTCCAGCCGCTACTATTTCCGCGGGCCGTGTTCCAACACTATTCACCCCG
Organism: Hippocampus zosterae; assembly: GCF_025434085.1. Classification (NCBI taxonomy): domain Eukaryota; kingdom Metazoa; phylum Chordata; class Actinopteri; order Syngnathiformes; family Syngnathidae; genus Hippocampus; species Hippocampus zosterae. The sequence goes on from NC_067467.1 coordinate 17,722,432, forward strand.
GCCAAGAGGCCTATTCCCCGGCCCGCACCCCGCCATTGAGACTGCACGGGAATTATTATTTTTTTATCTCTCAACCTGTCCAAGAGGCCTGCTGCCCGCCGCACTCGCCGCCGGGCCGGCCCGCACCCCGCCATTGAGACTGAACGGGGATTATTATTTTTTTTAACTCGGCCTCCGGGCCGGGGCGGGCTTCGCCCCCGGTACCTCCAGCCGCTTCTATTTACGCGCGGCGCGCTCCAACATATTCACCCCGGCCAAGAGGCCTATTCCCCGGCCCGCACCCCGCCATTGAGACTGCATGGGAATTATTATTTTTTTATCTCTCAACCTGTCCAAGAGGCCTGCTGCCCGCCGCAATCGCCGCCGGGCCGGCCCGCACCCTGCCATTGATACTGAACGGGAATTATTATTTTTTTATCTCTCAACCTGTCCAAGAGGCCTGCTGCCCGCCGCACTCGCCGCCGGGCCGGCCCGCACCCTGCCATTGAGACTGAACGGGGATTATTTATTTTTTTAACTTGGCCGCCGGCCCGGGGCGGGCATCGCCCCCGGTACCTCCAGCCGCTACTATTTCCGCGGGCCGTGTTCCAACACTATTCACCCCGGCCAAGAGGCCTATTCCCCGGCCCGCACCCCGCCATTGAGACTGCACGGGAATTATTATTTTTTTATCTCTCAACCTGTCCAAGAGGCCTGCTGCCCGCCGCAATCGCCGCCGGGCCGGCCCGCACCCTGCCATTGAGACTGAACGGGATTATTTATTTTTTTAACTTGGCCGCCGGGCCGGGGCGGGCATCGCCCCCGGTACCTCCAGCCGCTACTATTTCCGCGGGCCGTGTTCCAACACTATTCACCCCGGCCAAGAGGCCTATTCCCCGGCCCGCACCCCGCCATTGAGACTGCACGGGAATTATTATTTTTTTATCTCTCAACCTGTCCAAGAGGCCTGCTGCCCGCCGCACTCGCCGCCGGACCGGCCCGCACCCCGCCATTGAGACTGGAACGGGGATTATTATTTTTTTTAACTCGGCCTCCGGGCCGGGGCGGGCTTCGCCCCCGGTACCTCCAGCCGCTTCTATTTACGCGCGCCGCGTTCCAACATATTCACCCCGGCCAAGAGGCCTATTCCCCGGCCCGCACCCCGCCATTGAGACTGCATGGGAATTATTATTTTTTTATCTCTCAACCTGTCCAAGAGGCCTGATGCCCGCCGCACTCGCCGCCGGGCCGGCCCGCACCCTGCCATTGAGACTGAACGGGGATTATTTATTTTTTTAACTTGTCCGCCGGGCCGGGACGGGCATCGCCCCCGGTACCTCCAGCCGCTACTATTTCCGCGGGCCGTGTTCCAACACTATTCACCCCGGCCAAGAGGCCTATTCCCCGGCCCGCACCCCGCCATTGAGACTTCACGGGAATTATTATTTTTTTATCTCTCAACCTGTCCAAGAGGCCTGCTGCCCGCCGCACTCGCCGCCGGGCCGGCCCGCACCCCGCCATTGAGACTGAACGGGGATTATTATTTTTTTTAACTCGGCCTCCGGGCCGGGGCGGGCTTCGCCCCCGGTACCTCCAGCCGCTTCTATTTACGCGCGCCGCGTTCCAACATATTCACCCCGGCCAAGAGGCCTATTCCCCGGCCCGCACCCCGCCATTGAGACTGCATGGGAATTATTATTTTTTTATCTCTCAACCTGTCCAAGAGGCCTGCTGCCCGCCGCAATCGCCGCCGGGCCGGCCCGCACCCTGCCATTGAGACTGAACGGGATTATTTATTTTTTTAACTTGGCCGCCGGGCCGGGGCGGGCATCGCCCCCGGTACCTCCAGCCGCTACTATTTCCGCGGGCCGTGTTCCAACACTATTCACCCCGGCCAAGAGGCCTATTCCCCGGCCCGCACCCCGCCATTGAGACTGCACGGGAATTATTATTTTTTTATCTCTCAACCTGTCCAAGAGGCCTGCTGCCCGCCGCAATCGCCGCCGGGCCGGCCCGCACCCTGCCATTGAGACTGAACGGGATTATTTATTTTTTTAACTTGGCCGCCGGGCCGGGGCGGGCATCGCCCCCGGTACCTCCAGCCGCTACTATTTCCGCGGGCCGTGTTCCAACACTATTCACCCCGGCCAAGAGGCCTATTCCCCGGCCCGCACCCCGCCATTGAGACTGCACGGGAATTATTATTTTTTTATCTCTCAACCTGTCCAAGAGGCCTGCTGCCCGCCGCAATCGCCGCCGGGCCGGCCCGCACCCCGCCATTGAGACTGAACGGGGATTATTTATTTTTTTAACTTGGCCGCAGGGGCGGGCATCGCCCCCGGTACCTCCAGCCGCTACTATTTCCGCGGGCCGTGTTCCAACACTATTCACCCCGGCCAAGAGAAATATTCCCCGGCCCGCACCCCGCCATTGAGACTGCACGGGAATTATTATTTTTTTATCTCTCAACCTGTCCAAGAGGCCTGCTGCCCGCCGCACTCGCCGCCGGGCCGGCCCGCACCCCGCCATTGAGACTGAACGGGGATTATTATTTTTTTTAACTCGGCCTCCGGGCCGGGGCGGGCTTCGCCCCCGGTACCTCCAGCCGCTTCTATTTACGCGCGCCGCGTTCCAACATATTCACCCCGGCCAAGAGGCCTATTCCCCGGCCCGCACCCCGCCATTGAGACTGCATGGGAATTATTATTTTTTTATCTCTCAACCTGTCCAAGAGGCCTGCTGCCCGCCGCAATCGCCGCCGGGCCGGCCCGCACCCTGCCATTGAGACTGAACGGGAATTATTATTTTTTTATCTCTCAACCTGTCCAAGAGGCCTGCTGCCCGCCGCACTCGCCGCCGGGCCGGCCCGCACCCTGCCATTGAGACTGAACGGGGATTATTTATTTTTTTAACTTGGCCGCCGGCCCGGGGCGGGCATCGCCCCCGGTACCTCCAGCCGCTACTATTTCCGCGGGCCGTGTTCCAACTCTATTCACCCCGGCCAAGAGGCCTATTCCCCGGCCCGCACCCCGCCATTGAGACTGCATGGGAATTATTATTTTTTTATCTCTCAACCTGTCCAAGAGGCCTGCTGCCCGCCGCACTCGCCGCCGGGCCGGCCCTCACCCCGCCATTGAGACTGAACGGGGATTATTATTTTTTTTAACTCGGCCTCCGGGCCGGGGCGGGCTTCGCCCCCGGTACCTCCAGCCACTTCTATTTACGCGCGCCGCGTTCCAACATATTCACCCCGGCCAAGAGGCCTATTCCCCGGCCCGCACCCCGCCATTGAGACTGCACGGGAATTATTATTTTTTTATCTCTCAACCTGTCCAAGAGGCCTGCTGCCCGCCGCACTCGCCGCCGGGCCGGCCCGCACCCCGCCATTGAGACTGAACGGGGATTATTATTTTTTTTAACTCGGCCTCCGGGCCGGGGCGGGCTTCGCCCCCGGTACCTCCAGCCGCTTCTATTTACGCGCGCCGCGTTCCAACATATTCACCCCGGCCAAGAGGCCTATTCCCCGGCCCGCACCCCGCCATTGAGACTGCATGGGAATTATTATTTTTTTATCTCTCAACCTGTCCAAGAGGCCTGCTGCCCGCCGCAATCGCCGCCGGGCCGGCCCGCACCCTGCCATTGAGACTGAACGGGAATTATTATTTTTTTATCTCTCAACCTGTCCAAGAGGCCTGCTGCCCGCCGCACTCGCCGCCGGGCCGGCCCGCACCCTGCCATTGAGACTGAACGGGGATTATTTATTTTTTTAACTTGGCCGCCGGCCCGGGGCGGGCATCGCCCCCGGTACCTCCAGCCGCTACTATTTCCGCGGGCCGTGTTCCAACTCTATTCACCCCGGCCAAGAGGCCTATTCCCCGGCCCGCACCCCGCCATTGAGACTGCATGGGAATTATTATTTTTTTATCTCTCAACCTGTCCAAGAGGCCTGCTGCCCGCCGCAATCGCCGCCGGGCCGGCCCGCACCCTGCCATTGAGACTGAACGGGGATTATTTATTTTTTTAACTCGGCCTCCGGGCCGGGGCGGGCTTCACCCCCGGTACCTCCAGCCACTTCTATTTACGCGCGCCGCGTTCCAACATATTCACCCCGGCCAAGAGGCCTCTTCCCCGGCCACACTCGTCCGCCGGGCCGGCCCGCACCCCGCCATTGAGACTGCACGGGAATTATTATTTTTTTATCTCTCAACCTGTCCAAGAGGCCTGCTGCCCGCCGCACTCGCCGCCGGGCCGGCCCGCACCCCGCCATTGAGACTGAACGGGGATTATTATTTTTTTTAACTCGGCCTCCGGGCCGGGGCGGGCTTCGCCCCCGGTACCTCCAGCCGCTTCTATTTACGCGCGCCGCGTTCCAACATATTCACCCCGGCCAAGAGGCCTATTCCCCGGCCCGCACCCCGCCATTGAGACTGCATGGGAATTATTATTTTTTTATCTCTCAACCTGTCCAAGAGGCCTGCTGCCCGCCGCAATCGCCGCCGGGCCGGCCCGCACCCTGCCATTGAGACTGAACGGGAATTATTATTTTTTTATCTCTCAACCTGTCCAAGAGGCCTGCTGCCCGCCGCACTCGCCGCCGGGCCGGCCCGCACCCTGCCATTGAGACTGAACGGGGATTATTTATTTTTTTAACTTGGCCGCCGGCCCGGGGCGGGCATCGCCCCCGGTACCTCCAGCCGCTACTATTTCCGCGGGCCGTGTTCCAACTCTATTCACCCCGGCCAAGAGGCCTATTCCCCGGCCCGCACCCCGCCATTGAGACTGCATGGGAATTATTATTTTTTTATCTCTCAACCTGTCCAAGAGGCCTGCTGCCCGCCGCAATCGCCGCCGGGCCGGCCCGCACCCTGCCATTGAGACTGAACGGGGATTATTTATTTTTTTAACTCGGCCTCCGGGCCGGGGCGGGCTTCACCCCCGGTACCTCCAGCCACTTCTATTTACGCGCGCCGCGTTCCAACATATTCACCCCGGCCAAGAGGCCTCTTCCCCGGCCACACTCGTCCGCCGGGCCGGCCCGCACCCCGCCATTGAGACTGCACGGGAATTATTATTTTTTTATCTCTCAACCTGTCCAAGAGGCCTGCTGCCCGCCGCACTCGCCGCCGGGCCGGCCCGCACCCCGCCATTGAGACTGAACGGGGATTATTATTTTTTTTAACTCGGCCTCCGGGCCGGGGCGGGCTTCGCCCCCGGTACCTCCAGCCGCTTCTATTTACGCGCGCCGCGTTCCAACATATTCACCCCGGCCAAGAGGCCTATTCCCCGGCCCGCACCCCGCCATTGAGACTGCATGGGAATTATTATTTTTTTATCTCTCAACCTGTCCAAGAGGCCTGCTGCCCGCCGCAATCGCCGCCGGGCCGGCCCGCACCCTGCCATTGAGACTGAACGGGAATTATTATTTTTTTATCTCTCAACCTGTCCAAGAGGCCTGCTGCCCGCCGCACTCGCCGCCGGGCCGGCCCGCACCCTGCCATTGAGACTGAACGGGGATTATTTATTTTTTTAACTTGGCCGCCGGCCCGGGGCGGGCATCGCCCCCGGTACCTCCAGCCGCTACTATTTCCGCGGGCCGTGTTCCAACTCTATTCACCCCGGCCAAGAGGCCTATTCCCCGGCCCGCACCCCGCCATTGAGACTGCATGGGAATTATTATTTTTTTATCTCTCAACCTGTCCAAGAGGCCTGCTGCCCGCCGCAATCGCCGCCGGGCCGGCCCGCACCCTGCCATTGAGACTGAACGGGGATTATTTATTTTTTTAACTTGGCCGCCGGGCCGGGGCGGGCATCGCCCCCGGTACCTCCAGCCGCTACTATTTCCGCGGGCCGTGTTCCAACACTATTCACCCCGGCCAAGAGGCCTATTCCCCGGCCCGCACCCCGCCATTGAGACTGCACGGGAATTATTATTTTTTTATCTCTCAACCTGTCCAAGAGGCCTGCTACCCGCCGCAATCGCCGCCGGGCCGGCCCGCACCCTGCCATTGAGACTGAACGGGGATTATTTATTTTTTTAACTTGGCCGCCGGGCCGGGGCGGGCATCGCCCCCGGTACCTGCCCGCCGCAATCGCCGCCGGGCCGGCCCGCACCCTGCCATTGAGACTGAACGGGGATTATTTATTTTTTTAACTTGGCCGCCGGGCCGGGGCGGGCATCGCCCCCGGTACCTCCAGCCGCTACTATTTCCGCGGGCCGTGTTCCAACACTATTCACCCCGGCCAAGAGGCCTATTCCCCGGCCCGCACCCCGCCATTGAGACTGCACGGGAATTATTATTTTTTTATCTCTCAACCTGTCCAAGAGGCCTGCTGCCCGCCGCACTCGCCGCCGGGCCGGCCCGCACCCCGCCATTGAGACTGAACGGGGATTATTATTTTTTTTAACTCGGCCTCCGGGCCGGGGCGGGCTTCGCCCCCGGTACCTCCAGCCGCTTCTATTTACGCGCGCCGCGTTCCAACATATTCACCCCGGCCAAGAGGCCTCTTCCCCGGCCACACTCGTCCGCCGGGCCGGCCCGCACCCCGCCATTGAGACTGAACGGGAATTATTATTTTTTTATCTCTCAACCTGTCCAAGAGGCCTGCTGCCCACCGCACTCGCCGCCGGGCCGGCCCGCACCCCGCCATTGAGACTGAACGGGGATTATTATTTTTTTTAACTCGGCCTCCGGGCCGGGGCGGGCTTCACCCCCGGTACCTCCAGCCGCTTCTATTTACGCGCGCCGCGTTCCAACATATTCACCCCGGCCAAGAGGCCTCTTCCCCGGCCACACTCGTCCGCCGGGCCGGCCCGCACCCCGCCATTGAGACTGCACGGGAATTATTATTTTTTTATCTCTCAACCTGTCCAAGAGGCCTGCTGCCAGCCGCACTCGCCGCCGGGCCGTTCCGCACCCCGCCATTGAGACTGAACGGTGATTATTATTTTTTTTTAATCGGCCTCCGGGCCGGGGCGGGCTTCGCCCCCGGTACCTCCAGCCGCTTCTATTTACGCGCGCCGCGTTCCAACATATTCACCCCGGCCAAGAGGCCTCTTCCCCGGCCACACTCGTCCGCCGGGCCGGCCCGCACCCCGCCATTGAGACTGCACGGGAATTATTATTTTTATATCTCTCAACCTGTCCAAGAGGCCTGCTGCCCGCCGCAATCGCCGCCGGGCCGGCCCGCACCCTGCCATTGAGACTGAACGGGGATTATTTATTTTTTTAACTTGGCCGCTGGGCCGGGGCGGGCTTCGCCCCCGGTACCTCCAGCCGCTACTATTTCCGCGGGCCGTGTTCCAACACTATTCACCCCGGCCAAGAGGCCTATTCCCCGGCCCGCACCCCGCCATTGAGACTGCACGGGAATTATTATTTTTTTATCTCTCAACCTGTCCAAGAGGCCTGCTGCCCGCCGCACTCGCCGCCGGGCCGGCCCGCACCCCGCCATTGAGACTGAACGGGGATTATTATTTTTTTTAACTCTGCCTCCGGGCCGGGGCGGGCTACGCCCCCGGTACCTCCAGCCGCTTCTATTTACGCGCGCCGCGTTCCAACATATTCACCCCGGCCAAGAGGCCTATTCCCCGGCCCGCACCCCGCCATTGAGACTGCATGGGAATTATTATTTTTTTTATCTCTCAACCTGTCCAAGAGGCCTGCTGCCCGCCGCAATCGCCGCCGGGCCGGCCCGCACCCTGCCATTGAGACTGAACGGGAATTATTATTTTTTTATCTCTCAACCTGTCCAAGAGGCCTGCTGCCCGCCGCACTCGCCGCCGGGCCGGCCCGCACCCTGCCATTGAGACTGAACGGGGATTATTTATTTTTTTAACTTGGCCGCCGGGCCGGGGCGGGCATCGCCCCCGGTACCTCCAGCCGCTACTATTTCCGCGGGCCGTGTTCCAACACTATTCACCCCGGCCAAGAGGCCTATTCCCCGGCCCGCACCCCGCCATTGAGACTGCACGGGAATTATTATTTTTTTATCTCTCAACCTGTCCAAGAGGCCTGCTGCCCGCCGCACTCGCCGCCGGGCCGGCCCGCACCCCGCCATTGAGACTGAACGGGGATTATTATTTTTTTTAACTCTGCCTCCGGGCCGGGGCGGGCTACGCCCCCGGTACCTCCAGCCGCTTCTATTTACGCGCGCCGCGTTCCAACATATTCACCCCGGCCAAGAGGCCTATTCCCCGGCCCGCACCCCGCCATTGAGACTGCATGGGAATTATTATTTTTTTTATCTCTCAACCTGTCCAAGAGGCCTGCTGCCCGCCGCAATCGCCGCCGGGCCGGCCCGCACCCTGCCATTGAGACTGAACGGGAATTATTATTTTTTTATCTCTCAACCTGTCCAAGAGGCCTGCTGCCCGCCGCACTCGCCGCCGGGCCGGCCCGCACCCTGCCATTGAGACTGAACGGGGATTATTTATTTTTTTAACTTGGCCGCCGGGCCGGGGCGGGCATCGCCCCCGGTACCTCCAGCCGCTACTATTTCCGCGGGCCGTGTTCCAACACTATTCACCCCGGCCAAGAGGCCTATTCCCCGGCCCGCACCCCGCCATTGAGACTGCATGGGAATTATTATTTTTTTATCTCTCAACCTGTCCAAGAGGCCTGCTGCCGGCCGCAATCGCCGCCGGGCCGGCCCGCACCCTGCCATTGAGACTGAACGGGGATTATTTATTTTTTTAACTTGGCCGCCGGGCCGGGGCGGGCATCGCCCCCGGTACCTCCAGCCGCTACTATTTCCGCGGGCCGTGTTCCAACACTATTCACCCCGGCCAAGAGGCCTCTTCCCCGGCCACACTCGTCCGCCGGGCCGGCCCGCACCCCGCCATTGAGACTGCACGGGAATTATTATTTTTTTATCTCTCAACCTGTCCAAGAGGCCTGCTGCCCGCCGCACTCGCCGCTGGGCCGGCCCGCACCCCGCCATTGAGACTGAACGGGGATTATTATTTTTTTTAACTCGGCCTCCGGGCCGGGGCGGGCTTCGCCCCCGGTACCTCCAGCCGCTTCTATTTACGCGCGCCGCGTTCCAACATATTCACCCCGGCCAAGAGGCCTCTTCCCCGGCCACACTCGTCCGCCGGGCCGGCCCGCACCCCGCCATTGAGACTGCACGGGAATTATTATTTTTTTATCTCTCAACCTGTCCAAGAGGCCTGCTGCCCGCCGCACTCGCCGCCGGGCCGGCCCGCACCCCGCCATTGAGACTGAACGGGGATCATTATTTTTTTTAACTCGGCCTCCGGGCCGGGGCGGGCTTCGCCCCCGGTACCTCCAGCCGCTTCTATTTACGCGCGCCGCGTTCCAACATATTCACCCCGGCCAAGAGGCCTATTCCCCGGCCCGCACCCCGCCATTGAGACTGCATGGGAATTATTATTTTTTTATCTCTCAACCTGTCCAAGAGGCCTGCTGCCCGCCGCAATCGCCGCCGGGCCGGCCCGCACCCTGCCATTGAGACTGAACGGGAATTATTATTTTTTTATCTCTCAACCTGTCCAAGAGGCCTGCTGCCCGCCGCACTCGCCGCCGGGCCGGCCCGCACCCTGCCATTGAGACTGAACGGGGATTATTTATTTTTTTAACTTGGCCGCCGGCCCGGGGCGGGCATCGCCCCCGGTACCTCCAGCCGCTACTATTTCCGCGGCCCGTGTTCCAACACTATTCACCCCGGCCAAGAGGCCTATTCCCCGGCCCGCACCCCGCCATTGAGACTGCACGGGAATTATTATTTTTTTATCTCTCAACCTGTCCAAGAGGCCTGCTGCCCGCCGCAATCGCCGCCGGGCCGGCCCGCACCCTGCCATTGAGACTGAACGGGGATTATTTATTTTTTTAACTTGGCCGCCGGGCCGGGGCGGGCATCGCCCCCGGTACCTGCCCGCCGCAATCGCCGCCGGGCCGGCCCGCACCCTGCCATTGAGACTGAACGGGGATTATTTATTTTTTTAACTTGGCCGCCGGGCCGGGGCGGGCATCGCCCCCGGTACCTCCAGCCGCTACTATTTCCGCGGGCCGTGTTCCAACACTATTCACCCCGGCCAAGAGGCCTATTCCCCGGCCCGCACCCCGCCATTGAGACTGCACGGGAATTATTATTTTTTTATCTCTCAACCTGTCCAAGAGGCCTGCTGCCCGCCGCACTCGCCGCCGGGCCGGCCCGCACCCCGCCATTGAGACTGAACGGGGATTATTATTTTTTTTAACTCGGCCTCCGGGCCGGGGCGGGCTTCACCCCCGGTACCTCCAGCCGCTTCTATTTACGCGCGCCGCGTTCCAACATATTCACCCCGGCCAAGAGGCCTCTTCCCCGGCCACACTCGTCCGCCGGGCCGGCCCGCACCCCGCCATTGAGACTGCACGGGAATTATTATTTTTTTATCTCTCAACCTGTCCAAGAGGCCTGCTGCCCGCCGCACTCGCCGCCGGGCCGTTCCGCACCCCGCCATTGAGACTGAACGGTGATTATTATTTTTTTTTAATCGGCCTCCGGGCCGGGGCGGGCTTCGCCCCCGGTACCTCCAGCCGCTTCTATTTACGCGCGCCGCGTTCCAACATATTCACCCCGGCCAAGAGGCCTCTTCCCCGGCCACACTCGTCCGCCGGGCCGGCCCGCACCCCGCCATTGAGACTGCACGGGAATTATTATTTTTATATCTCTCAACCTGTCCAAGAGGCCTGCTGCCCGCCGCACTCGCTGCCGGGCCGGCCCGCACCCCGCCATTGAGACTGAACGGGGATTATTATTTTTTTTAATCGGCCTCCGGGCCGGGGCGGGCTTCGCCCCCGGTACCTCCAGCCGCTTCTATTTACGCGCGCCGCGTTCCAACATATTCACCCCGGCCAAGAGGCCTATTCCCCGGCCCGCACCCCGCCATTGAGACTGCATGGGAATTATTATTTTTTTTATCTCTCAACCTGTCCAAGAGGCCTGCTGCCCGCCGCAATCGCCGCCGGGCCGGCCCGCACCCTGCCATTGAGACTGAACGGGAATTATTATTTTTTTATCTCTCAACCTGTCCAAGAGGCCTGCTGCCCGCCGCACTCGCCGCCGGGCCGGCCCGCACCCTGCCATTGAGACTGAACGGGGATTATTTATTTTTTTAACTTGGCCGCCGGGCCGGGGCGGGCATCGCCCCCGGTACCTCCAGCCGCTACTATTTCCGCGGGCCGTGTTCCAACACTATTCACCCCGGCCAAGAGGCCTATTCCCCGGCCCGCACCCCGCCATTGAGACTGCATGGGAATTATTATTTTTTTATCTCTCAACCTGTCCAAGAGGCCTGCTGCCGGCCGCAATCGCCGCCGGGCCGGCCCGCACCCTGCCATTGAGACTGAACGGGGATTATTTATTTTTTTAACTTGGCCGCCGGGCCGGGGCGGGCATCGCCCCCGGTACCTCCAGCCGCTACTATTTCCGCGGGCCGTGTTCCAACACTATTCACCCCGGCCAAGAGGCCTCTTCCCCGGCCACACTCGTCCGCCGGGCCGGCCCGCACCCCGCCATTGAGACTGCACGGGAATTATTATTTTTTTATCTCTCAACCTGTCCAAGAGGCCTGCTGCCCGCCGCACTCGCCGCTGGGCCGGCCCGCACCCCGCCATTGAGACTGAACGGGGATTATTATTTTTTTTAACTCGGCCTCCGGGCCGGGGCGGGCTTCGCCCCCGGTACCTCCAGCCGCTTCTATTTACGCGCGGCGCGTTCCAACATATTCACCCCGGCCAAGAGGCCTCTTCCCCGGCCACACTCGTCCGCCGGGCCGGCCCGCACCCCGCCATTGAGACTGCACGGGAATTATTATTTTTATATCTCTCAACCTGTCCAAGAGGCCTGCTGCCCGCCGCAATCGCCGCCGGGCCGGCCCGCACCCTGCCATTGAGACTGAACGGGGATTATTTATTTTTTTAACTTGGCCGCCGGGCCGGGGCGGGCATCGCCCCCGGTACCTCCAGCCGCTACTATTTCCGCGGGCTGTGTTCCAACACTATTCACCCCGGCCAAGAGGCCTATTCCCCGGCCCGCACCCCGCCATTGAGACTGCATGGGAATTATTATTTTTTTTATCTCTCAACCTGTCCAAGAGGCCTGCTGCCCGCCGCACTCGCCGCCGGGCCGGCCCGCACCCCGCCATTGAGACTGAACGGGGATTATTATTTTTTTTAACTCGGCCTCCGGGCCGGGGCGGGCTTCGCCCCCGGTACCTCCAGCCGCTTCTATTTACGCGCGCCGCGTTCCAACATATTCACCCCGGCCAAGAGGCCTATTCCCCGGCCCGCACCCCGCCATTGAGACTGCATGGGAATTATTATTTTTTTATCTCTCAACCTGTCCAAGAGGCCTGCTGCCCGCCGCAATCGCCGCCGGGCCGGCCCGCACCCTGCCATTGAGACTGAACGGGAATTATTATTTTTTTATCTCTCAACCTGTCCAAGAGGCCTGCTGCCCGCCGCACTCGCCGCCGGGCCGGCCCGCACCCTGCCATTGAGACTGAACGGGGATTATTTATTTTTTTAACTTGGCCGCCGGCCCGGGGCGGGCATCGCCCCCGGTACCTCCAGCCGCTACTATTTCCGCGGGCCGTGTTCCAACTCTATTCACCCCGGCCAAGAGGCCTATTCCCCGGCCCGCACCCCGCCATTGATACTGCATGGGAATTATTATTTTTTTATCTCTCAACCTGTCCAAGAGGCCTGCTGCCCGCCGCAATCGCCGCCGGGCCGGCCCTCACCCCGCCATTGAGACTGAACGGGGATTATTATTTTTTTTAACTCGGCCTCCGGGCCGGGGCGGGCTTCGCCCCCGGTACCTCCAGCCACTTCTATTTACGCGCGCCGCGTTCCAACATATTCACCCCGGCCAAGAGGCCTCTTCCCCGGCCACACTCGTCCGCCGGGCCGGCCCGCACCCCGCCATTGAGACTGCACGGGAATTATTATTTTTTTATCTCTCAACCTGTCCAAGAGGCCTGCTGCCCGCCGCACTCGCCGCCGGGCCGGCCCGCACCCCGCCATTGAGACTGAACGGGGATCATTATTTTTTTTAACTCGGCCTCCGGGCCGGGGCGGGCTTCGCCCCCGGTACCTCCAGCCGCTTCTATTTACGCGCGCCGCGTTCCAACATATTCACCCCGGCCAAGAGGCCTATTCCCCGGCCCGCACCCCGCCATTGAGACTGCATGGGAATTATTATTTTTTTATCTCTCAACCTGTCCAAGAGGCCTGCTGCCCGCCGCAATCGCCGCCGGGCCGGCCCGCACCCTGCCATTGAGACTGAACGGGAATTATTATTTTTTTATCTCTCAACCTGTCCAAGAGGCCTGCTGCCCGCCGCACTCGCCGCCGGGCCGGCCCGCACCCTGCCATTGAGACTGAACGGGGATTATTTATTTTTTTAACTTGGCCGCCGGCCCGGGGCGGGCATCGCCCCCGGTACCTCCAGCCGCTACTATTTCCGCGGCCCGTGTTCCAACACTATTCACCCCGGCCAAGAGGCCTATTCCCCGGCCCGCACCCCGCCATTGAGACTGCACGGGAATTATTATTTTTTTATCTCTCAACCTGTCCAAGAGGCCTGCTGCCCGCCGCAATCGCCGCCGGGCCGGCCCGCACCCTGCCATTGAGACTGAACGGGGATTATTTATTTTTTTAACTTGGCCGCCGGGCCGGGGCGGGCATCGCCCCCGGTACCTGCCCGCCGCAATCGCCGCCGGGCCGGCCCGCACCCTGCCATTGAGACTGAACGGGGATTATTTATTTTTTTAACTTGGCCGCCGGGCCGGGGCGGGCATCGCCCCCGGTACCTGCCCGCCGCAATCGCCGCCGGGCCGGCCCGCACCCTGCCATTGAGACTGAACGGGGATTATTTATTTTTTTAACTTGGCCGCCGGGCCGGGGCGGGCATCGCCCCCGGTACCTCCAGCCGCTACTATTTCCGCGGGCCGTGTTCCAACACTATTCACCCCGGCCAAGAGGCCTATTCCCCGGCCCGCACCCCGCCATTGAGACTGCACGGGAATTATTATTTTTTTATCTCTCAACCTGTCCAAGAGGCCTGCTGCCCGCCGCACTCGCCGCCGGGCCGGCCCGCACCCCGCCATTGAGACTGAACGGGGATTATTATTTTTTTTAACTCGGCCTCCGGGCCGGGGCGGGCTTCACCCCCGGTACCTCCAGCCGCTTCTATTTACGCGCGCCGCGTTCCAACATATTCACCCCGGCCAAGAGGCCTCTTCCCCGGCCACACTCGTCCGCCGGGCCGGCCCGCACCCCGCCATTGAGACTGCACGGGAATTATTATTTTTTTATCTCTCAACCTGTCCAAGAGGCCTGCTGCCCGCCGCACTCGCCGCCGGGCCGTTCCGCACCCCGCCATTGAGACTGAACGGTGATTATTATTTTTTTTTAATCGGCCTCCGGGCCGGGGCGGGCTTCGCCCCCGGTACCTCCAGCCGCTTCTATTTACGCGCGCCGCGTTCCAACATATTCACCCCGGCCAAGAGGCCTCTTCCCCGGCCACACTCGTCCGCCGGGCCGGCCCGCACCCCGCCATTGAGACTGCACGGGAATTATTATTTTTATATCTCTCAACCTGTCCAAGAGGCCTGCTGCCCGCCGCACTCGCTGCCGGGCCGGCCCGCACCCCGCCATTGAGACTGAACGGGGATTATTATTTTTTTTAACTCTGCCTCCGGGCCGGGGCGGGCTACGCCCCCGGTACCTCCAGCCGCTTCTATTTACGCGCGCCGCGTTCCAACATATTCACCCCGGCCAAGAGGCCTATTCCCCGGCCCGCACCCCGCCATTGAGACTGCATGGGAATTATTATTTTTTTTATCTCTCAACCTGTCCAAGAGGCCTGCTGCCCGCCGCAATCGCCGCCGGGCCGGCCCGCACCCTGCCATTGAGACTGAACGGGAATTATTATTTTTTTATCTCTCAACCTGTCCAAGAGGCCTGCTGCCCGCCGCACTCGCCGCCGGGCCGGCCCGCACCCTGCCATTGAGACTGAACGGGGATTATTTATTTTTTTAACTTGGCCGCCGGGCCGGGGCGGGCATCGCCCCCGGTACCTCCAGCCGCTACTATTTCCGCGGGCCGTGTTCCAACACTATTCACCCCGGCCAAGAGGCCTATTCCCCGGCCCGCACCCCGCCATTGAGACTGCATGGGAATTATTATTTTTTTATCTCTCAACCTGTCCAAGAGGCCTGCTGCCCGCCGCAATCGCCGCCGGGCCGGCCCGCACCCTGCCATTGAGACTGAACGGGGATTATTTATTTTTTTAACTTGGCCGCCGGCCCGGGGCGGGCATCGCCCCCGGTACCTCCAGCCGCTACTATTTCCGCGGGCCGTGTTCCAACACTATTCACCCCGGCCAAGAGGCCTATTCCCCGGCCCGCACCCCGCCATTGAGACTGCACGGGAATTATTATTTTTTTATCTCTCAACCTGTCCAAGAGGCCTACTGCCCGCCGCAATCGCCGCCGGGCCGGCCCGCACCCTGCCATTGAGACTGAACGGGGATTATTTATTTTTTTAACTTGGCCGCCGGCCCGGGGCGGGCATCGCCCCCGGTACCTCCAGCCGCTACTATTTCCGCGGGCCGTGTTCCAACACTATTCACCCCGGCCAAGAGGCCTATTCCCCGGCCCGCACCCCGCCATTGAGACTGCATGGGAATTATTATTTTTTTATCTCTCAACCTGTCCAAGAGGCCTGCTGCCCGCCGCAATCGCCGCCGGGCCGGCCCGCACCCTGCCATTGAGACTGAACGGGAATTATTATTTTTTTATCTCTCAACCTGTCCAAGAGGCCTGCTGCCCGCCGCACTCGCCGCCGGGCCGGCCCGCACCCCGCCATTGAGACTGAACGGGGATTATTATTTTTTTTAACTCGGCCTCCGGGCCGGGGCGGGCTTCGCCCCCGGTACCTCCAGCCGCTTCTATTTACGCGCGCCGCGTTCCAACATATTCACCCCGGCCAAGAGGCCTCTTCCCCGGCCACACTCGTCCGCCGGGCCGGCCCGCACCCCGCCATTGAGACTGCACGGGAATTATTATTTTTTTATCTCTCAACCTGTCCAAGAGGCCTGCTGCCCGCCGCACTCGCCGCCGGGCCGGCCCGCACCCCGCCATTGAGACTGAACGGGGATTATTATTTTTTTTAACTCGGCCTCCGGGCCGGGGCGGGCTTCGCCCCCGGTACCTCCAGCCGCTTCTATTTACGCGCGCTGCGTTCCAACATATTCACCCCGGCCAAGAGGCCTCTTCCCCGGCCACACTCGTCCGCCGGGCCGGCCCGCACCCCGCCATTGAGACTGCACGGGAATTATTATTTTTATATCTCTCAACCTGTCCAAGAGGCCTGCTGCCCGCCGCAATCGCCGCCGGGCCGGCCCGCACCCTGCCATTGAGACTGAACGGGGATTATTTATTTTTTTAACTTGGCCGCCGGGCCGGGGCGGGCATCGCCCCCGGTACCTCCAGCCGCTACTATTTCCGCGGGCCGTGTTCCAACACTATTCACCCCGGCCAAGAGGCCTATTCCCCGGCCCGCACCCCGCCATTGAGACTGCATGGGAATTATTATTTTTTTATCTCTCAACCTGTCCAAGAGGCCTGCTGCCCGCCGCAATCGCCGCCGGGCCGGCCCGCACCCTGCCATTGAGACTGAACGGGGATTATTTATTTTTTTAACTTGGCCGCCGGGCCGGGGCGGGCATCGCCCCCGGTACCTCCAGCCGCTACTATTTCCGCGGGCCGTGTTCCAACACTATTCACCCCGGCCAAGAGGCCTATTCCCCGGCCCGCACCCCGCCATTGAGACTGCACGGGAATTATTATTTTTTTTATCTCTCAACCTGTCCAAGAGGCCTACTGCCCGCCGCAATCGCCGCCGGGCCGGCCCGCACCCTGCCATTGAGACTGAACGGGGATTATTTATTTTTTTAACTTGGCCGCCGGCCCGGGGCGGGCATCGCCCCCGGTACCTCCAGCCGCTACTATTTCCGCGGGCCGTGTTCCAACACTATTCACCCCGGCCAAGAGGCCTATTCCCCGGCCCGCACCCCGCCATTGAGACTGCATGGGAATTATTATTTTTTTATCTCTCAACCTGTCCAAGAGGCCTGCTGCCCGCCGCAATCGCCGCCGGGCCGGCCCGCACCCTGCCATTGAGACTGAACGGGAATTATTATTTTTTTATCTCTCAACCTGTCCAAGAGGCCTGCTGCCCGCCGCACTCGCCGCCGGGCCGGCCCGCACCCCGCCATTGAGACTGAACGGGGATTATTATTTTTTTTAACTCGGCCTCCGGGCCGGGGCGGGCTTCGCCCCCGGTACCTCCAGCCGCTTCTATTTACGCGCGCCGCGTTCCAACATATTCACCCCGGCCAAGAGGCCTATTCCCCGGCCCGCACCCCGCCATTGAGACTGCATGGGAATTATTATTTTTTTATCTCTCAACCTGTCCAAGAGGCCTGCTGCCCGCCGCAATCGCCGCCGGGCCGGCCCGCACCCTGCCATTGAGACTGAACGGGATTATTTATTTTTTTAACTTGGCCGCCGGGCCGTGGCGGGCATCGCCCCCGGTACCTCCAGCCGCTACTATTTCCGCGGGCCGTGTTCCAACACTATTCACCCCGGCCAAGAGGCCTATTCCCCGGCCCGCACCCCGCCATTGAGACTGCACGGGAATTATTATTTTTTTATCTGTCAACCTGTCCAAGAGGCCTGCTGCCCGCCGCAATCGCCGCCGGGCCGGCCCGCACCCCGCCATTGAGACTGAACGGGGATTATTATTTTTTTTAACTCGGCCTCCGGGCCGGGGCGGGCTTCGCCCCCGGTACCTCCAGCCGCTTCTATTTACGCGCGCCGCGTTCCAACATATTCACCCCGGCCAAGAGGCCTATTCCCCGGCCCGCACCCCGCCATTGAGACTGAACGGGGATTATTTATTTTTTTAACTTGGCCGCCGGGCCGGGGCGGGCATCGCCCCCGGTACCTCCAGCCGCTACTATTTCCGCGGGCCGTGTTCCAACACTATTCACCCCGGCCAAGAGGCCTATTCCCCGGCCCGCACCCCGCCATTGAGACTGCACGGGAATTATTATTTTTTTATCTCTCAACCTGTCCAAGAGGCCTGCTGCCCGCCGCACTCGCCGCCGGGCCGGCCCGCACCCCGCCATTGAGACTGAACGGGGATTATTATTTTTTTTAACTCGGCCTCCGGGCCGGGGCGGGCTTCGCCCCCGGTACCTCCAGCCGCTTCTATTTACGCGCGCCGCGTTCCAACATATTCACCCCGGCCAAGAGGCCTATTCCCCGGCCCGCACCCCGCCATTGAGACTGCATGGGAATTATTATTTTTTTATCTCTCAACCTGTCCAAGAGGCCTGCTGCCCGCCGCAATCGCCGCCGGGCCGGCCCGCACCCTGCCATTGAGACTGAACGGGATTATTTATTTTTTTAACTTGGCCGCCGGGCCGTGGCGGGCATCGCCCCCGGTACCTCCAGCCGCTACTATTTCCGCGGGCCATGTTCCAACACTATTCACCCCGGCCAAGAGGCCTATTCCCCGGCCCGCACCCCGCCATTGAGACTGCACGGGAATTATTATTTTTTTATCTGTCAACCTGTCCAAGAGGCCTGCTGCCCGCCGCAATCGCCGCCGGGCCGGCCCGCACCCCGCCATTGAGACTGAACGGGGATTATTATTTTTTTTAACTCGGCCTCCGGGCCGGGGCGGGCTTCGCCCCCGGTACCTCCAGCCGCTTCTATTTACGCGCGCCGCGTTCCAACATATTCACCCCGGCCAAGAGGCCTATTCCCCGGCCCGCACCCCGCCATTGAGACTGCACGGGAATTATTATTTTTTTATCTCTCAACCTGTCCAAGAGGCCTGCTGCCCGCCGCACTCGCCGCTGGGCCGGCCCGCACCCCGCCATTGAGACTGAACGGGGATTATTATTTTTTTTAACTCGGCCTCCGGGCCGGGGCGGGCTTCGCCCCCGGTACCTCCAGCCGCTTCTATTTACGCGCGCCGCGTTCCAACATATTCACCCCGGCCAAGACGCCTATTCCCCGGCCCGCACCCTGCCATTGAGACTGCATGGGAATTATTATTTTTTTATCTCTCAACCTGTCCAAGAGGCCTGCTGCCCGCCGCAATTGCCGCCGGGCCGGCCCGCACCCTGCCATTGAGACTGAACGGGAATTATTATTTTTTTATCTCTCAACCTGTCCAAGAGGCCTGCTGCCCGCCGCAATCGCCGCCGGGCCGGCCCGCACCCTGCCATTGAGACTGAACGGGGATTATTTATTTTTTTAACTTGGCCGCCGGGCCGGGGCGGGCATCGCCCCCGGTACCTCCAGCCGCTACTATTTCCGCGGGCCGTGTTCCAACACTATTCACCCCGGCCAAGAGGCCTATTCCCCGGCCCGCACCCCGCCATTGAGACTGCACGGGAATTATTATTTTTTTATCTCTCAACCTGTCCAAGAGGCCTGCTGCCCGCCGCACTCGCCGCCGGGCCGGCCCGCACCCCGCCATTGAGACTGAACGGGGATTATTATTTTTTTTAACTCGGCCTCCGGGCCGGGGCGGGCTTCGCCCCCGGTACCTCCAGCCGCTTCTATTTACGCGCGCCGCGTTCCAACATATTCACCCCGGCCAAGAGGCCTATTCCCCGGCCCGCACCCCGCCATTGAGACTGCATGGGAATTATTATTTTTTATCTCTCAACCTGTCCAAGAGGCCTGCTGCCCGCCGCAATCGCCGCCGGGCCGGCCCGCACCCTGCCATTGAGACTGAACGGGATTATTTATTTTTTTAACTTGGCCGCCGGGCCGGGGCGGGCATCGCCCCCGGTACCTCCAGCCGCTACTATTTCCGCGGGCCGTGTTCCAACACTATTCACCCCGGCCAAGAGGCCTATTCCCCGGCCCGCACCCCGCCATTGAGACTGCACGGGGAATTATTATTTTTTTATCTCTCAACCTGTCCAAGAGGCCTGCTACCCGCCGCACTCGCCGCCGGGCCGGCCCGCACCCCGCCATTGAGACTGAACGGGGATTATTATTTTTTTTAACTCGGCCTCCGGGCCGGGGCGGGCTTCGCCCCCGGTACCTCCAGCCGCTTCTATTTACGCGCGCCGCGTTCCAACATATTCACCCCGGCCAAGAGGCCTATTCCCCGGCCCGCACCCCGCCATTGAGACTGCACGGGAATTATTATTTTTTTATCTCTCAACCTGTCCAAGAGGCCTGCTGCCCGCCGCACTCGCCGCCGGGCCGGCCCGCACCCCGCCATTGAGACTGAACGGGGATTATTATTTTTTTTAACTCGGCCTCCGGGCCGGGGCGGGCTTCGCCCCCGGTACCTCCAGCCGCTTCTATTTACGCGCGCCGCGTTCCAACATATTCACCCCGGCCAAGAGGCCTATTCCCCGGCCCGCACCCCGCCATTGAGACTGCATGGGAATTATTTTTTTTTTATCTCTCAACCTGTCCAAGAGGCCTGCTGCCCGCCGCAATCGCCGCCGGGCCGGCCCGCACCCTGCCATTGAGACTGAACGGGATTATTTATTTTTTTAACTTGGCCGCCGGGCCGGGGCGGGCATCGCCCCCGGTACCTCCAGCCGCTACTATTTCCGCGGGCCGTGTTCCAACACTATTCACCCCGGCCAAGAGGCCTATTCCCCGGCCCGCACCCCGCCATTGAGACTGCACGGGAATTATTATTTTTTTATCTCTCAACCTGTCCAAGAGGCCTGCTGCCCGCCGCAATCGCCGCCGGGCCGGCCCGCACCCCGCCATTGAGACTGAACGGGGATTATTATTTTTTTTAACTCGGCCTCCGGGCCGGGGCGGGCTTCGCCCCCGGTACCTCCAGCCGCTTCTATTTACGCGCGCCGCGTTCCAACATATTCACCCCGGCCAAGAGGCCTATTCCCCGGCCCGCACCCCGCCATTGAGACTGCACGGGAATTATTATTTTTTTATCTCTCAACCTGTCCAAGAGGCCTGCTGCCCGCCGCACTCGCCGCCGGGCCGGCCCGCACCCCGCCATTGAGACTGAACGGGGATTATTATTTTTTTTAACTCGGCCTCCGGGCCGGGGCGGGCTTCGCCCCCGGTACCTCCAGCCGCTTCTATTTACGCGCGCCGCGTTCCAACATATTCACCCCGGCCAAGAGGCCTATTCCCCGGCCCGCACCCCGCCATTGAGACTGCATGGGAATTATTATTTTTTTATCTCTCAACCTGTCCAAGAGGCCTGCTGCCCGCCGCAATTGCCGCCGGGCCGGCCCGCACCCTGCCATTGAGACTGAACGGGAATTATTATTTTTTTATCTCTCAACCTGTCCAAGAGGCCTGCTGCCCGCCGCAATCGCCGCTGGGCCGGCCCGCACCCTGCCATTGAGACTGAACGGGGATTATTTATTTTTTTAACTTGGCCGCCGGGCCGGGGCGGGCATCGCCCCCGGTACCTCCAGCCGCTACTATTTCCGCGGGCCGTGTTCCAACACTATTCACCCCGGCCAAGAGGCCTATTCCCCGGCCCGCACCCCGCCATTGAGACTGCACGGGAATTATTATTTTTTTATCTCTCAACCTGTCCAAGAGGCCTGCTGCCCGCCGCACTCGCCGCCGGGCCGGCCCGCACCCCGCCATTGAGACTGAACGGGGATTATTATTTTTTTTAACTCGGCCTCCGGGCCGGGGCGGGCTTCGCCCCCGGTACCTCCAGCCGCTTCTATTTACGCGCGCCGCGTTCCAACATATTCACCCCGGCCAAGAGGCCTATTCCCCGGCCCGCACCCCGCCATTGAGACTGCACGGGAATTATTATTTTTTTATCTCTCAACCTGTCCAAGAGGCCTGCTGCCCGCCGCACTCGCCGCCGGGCCGGCCCGCACCCCGCCATTGAGACTGAACGGGGATTATTATTTTTTTTAACTCGGCCTCCGGGCCGGGGCGGGCTTCGCCCCCGGTACCTCCAGCCGCTTCTATTTACGCGCGCCGCGTTCCAACATATTCACCCCGGCCAAGAGGCCTATTCCCCGGCCCGCACCCCGCCATTGAGACTGCATGGGAATTATTATTTTTTTATCTCTCAACCTGTCCAAGAGGCCTGCTGCCCGCCGCACTCGCCGCCGGGCCGGCCCGCACCCCGCCATTGAGACTGAACGGGGATTATTATTTTTTTTAACTCGGCCTCCGGGCCGGGGCGGGCTTCGCCCCCGGTACCTCCAGCCGCTTCTATTTACGCGCGCCGCGTTCCAACATATTCACCCCGGCCAAGAGGCCTATTCCCCGGCCCGCACCCCGCCATTGAGACTGCATGGGAATTATTATTTTTTTATCTCTCAACCTGTCCAAGAGGCCTGCTGCCCGCCGCAATTGCCGCCGGGCCGGCCCGCACCCTGCCATTGAGACTGAACGGGAATTATTATTTTTTTATCTCTCAACCTGTCCAAGAGGCCTGCTGCCCGCCGCAATCGCCGCCGGGCCGGCCCGCACCCTGCCATTGAGACTGAACGGGGATTATTTATTTTTTTAACTTGGCCGCCGGGCCGGGGCGGGCATCGCCCCCGGTACCTCCAGCCGCTACTATTTCCGCGGGCCGTGTTCCAACACTATTCACCCCGGCCAAGAGGCCTATTCCCCGGCCCGCACCCCGCCATTGAGACTGCACGGGAATTATTATTTTTTTATCTCTCAACCTGTCCAAGAGGCCTGCTGCCCGCCGCACTCGCCGCCGGGCCGGCCCGCACCCCGCCATTGAGACTGAACGGGGATTATTATTTTTTTTAACTCGGCCTCCGGGCCGGGGCGGGCTTCGCCCCCGGTACCTCCAGCTGCTTCTATTTACGCGCGCCGCGTTCCAACATATTCACCCCGGCCAAGAGGCCTATTCCCCGGCCCGCACCCCGCCATTGAGACTGCATGGGAATTATTATTTTTTATCTCTCAACCTGTCCAAGAGGCCTGCTGCCCGCCGCAATCGCCGCCGGGCCGGCCCGCACCCTGCCATTGAGACTGAACGGGATTATTTATTTTTTTAACTTGGCCGCCGGGCCGGGGCGGGCATCGCCCCCGGTACCTCCAGCCGCTACTATTTCCGCGGGCCGTGTTCCAACACTATTCACCCCGGCCAAGAGGCCTATTCCCCGGCCAGCACCCCGCCATTGAGACTGCACGGGAATTATTATTTTTTTATCTCTCAACCTGTCCAAGAGGCCTGCTGCCCGCCGCACTCGCCGCCGGGCCGGCCCGCACCCCGCCATTGAGACTGAACGGGGATTATTATTTTTTTTAACTCGGCCTCCGGGCCGGGGCGGGCTTCGCCCCCGGTACCTCCAGCCGCTTCTATTTACGCGCGCCGCGTTCCAACATATTCACCCCGGCCAAGAGGCCTATTCCCCGGCCCGCACCCCGCCATTGAGACTGCACGGGAATTATTATTTTTTTATCTCTCAACCTGTCCAAGAGGCCTGCTGCCTGCCGCACTCGCCGCCGGGCCGGCCCGCACCCCACCATTGAGACTGTAAGGGGATTATTATTTTTTTTAACTCGGCCTCCGGGCCGGGGCGGGCTTCGCCCCCGGTACCTCCAGCCGCTTCTATTTACGCGCGCCGCGTTCCAACATATTCACCCCGGCCAAGAGGCCTATTCCCCGGCCCGCACCCCGCCATTGAGACTGCATGGGAATTATTATTTTTTTATCTCTCAACCTGTCCAAGAGGCCTGCTGCCCGCCGCAATTGCCGCCGGGCCGGCCCGCACCCTGCCATTGAGACTGAACGGGGATTATTTATTTTTTTAACTTGGCCGCCGGGCCGGGGCGGGCATCGCCCCCGGTACCTCCAGCCGCTACTATTTCCGCGGGCCGTGTTCCAACACTATTCACCCCGGCCAAGAGGCCTATTCCCCGGCCCGCACCCCGCCATTGAGACTGCACGGGAATTATTATTTTTTTATCTCTCAACCTGTCCAAGAGGCCTGCTGCCCGCCGCACTCGCTGCCGGGCCGGCCCGCACCCCGCCATTGAGACTGAACGGGGATTATTTTTTTTTTATCTCTCAACCTGTCCAAGAGGCCTGCTGCCCGCCGCAATTGCCGCGGGCCGGCCCGCACCCTGCCATTGAGACTGAACGGGAATTATTATTTTTTTATCTCTCAACCTGTCCAAGAGGCCTGCTGCCCGCCGCAATCGCCGCCGGGCCGGCCCGCACCCTGCCATTGAGACTGAACGGGGATTATTTATTTTTTTAACTTGGCCGCCGGGCCGGGGCGGGCATCGCCCCCGGTACCTCCAGCCGCTACTATTTCCGCGGGCCGTGTTCCAACACTATTCACCCCGGCCAAGAGGCCTATTCCCCGGCCCGCACCCCGCCATTGAGACTGCACGGGAATTATTATTTTTTTATCTCTCAACCTGTCCAAGAGGCCTGCTGCCCGCCGCACTCGCCGCCGGGCCGGCCCGCACCCCGCCATTGAGACTGAACGGGGATTATTATTTTTTTTAACTCGGCCTCCGGGCCGGGGCGGGCTTCGCCCCCGGTACCTCCAGCCGCTTCTATTTACGCGCGCCGCGTTCCAACATATTCACCCCGGCCAAGAGGCCTATTCCCCGGCCCGCACCCCGCCATTGAGACTGCACGGGAATTATTATTTTTTTATCTCTCAACCTGTCCAAGAGGCCTGCTGCCCGCCGCACTCGCCGCCGGGCCGGCCCGCACCCCGCCATTGAGACTGAACGGGGATTATTATTTTTTTTAACTCGGCCTCCGGGCCGGGGCGGGCTTCGCCCCCGGTACCTCCAGCCGCTTCTATTTACGCGCGCCGCGTTCCAACATATTCACCCCGGCCAAGAGGCCTATTCCCCGGCCCGCACCCCGCCATTGAGACTGCATGGGAATTATTTTTTTTTTATCTCTCAACCTGTCCAAGAGGCCTGCTGCCCGCCGCAATCGCCGCCGGGCCGGCCCGCACCCTGCCATTGAGACTGAACGGGATTATTTATTTTTTTAACTTGGCCGCCGGGCCGGGGCGGGCATCGCCCCCGGTACCTCCAGCCGCTACTATTTCCGCGGGCCGTGTTCCAACACTATTCACCCCGGCCAAGAGGCCTATTCCCCGGCCCGCACCCCGCCATTGAGACTGCACGGGAATTATTATTTTTTTATCTCTCAACCTGTCCAAGAGGCCTGCTGCCCACCGCACTCGCCGCCGGGCCGGCCCGCACCCCGCCATTGAGACTGCATGGGAATTATTATTTTTTTATCTCTCAACCTGTCCAAGAGGCCTGCTGCCCGCCGCAATTGCCGCCGGGCCGGCCCGCACCCTGCCATTGAGACTGAACGGGAATTATTATTTTTTTATCTCTCAACCTGTCCAAGAGGCCTGCTGCCCGCCGCAATCGCCGCTGGGCCGGCCCGCACCCTGCCATTGAGACTGAACGGGGATTATTTATTTTTTTAACTTGGCCGCCGGGCCGGGGCGGGCATCGCCCCCGGTACCTCCAGCCGCTACTATTTCCGCGGGCCGTGTTCCAACACTATTCACCCCGGCCAAGAGGCCTATTCCCCGGCCCGCACCCCGCCATTGAGACTGCACGGGAATTATTATTTTTTTATCTCTCAACCTGTCCAAGAGGCCTGCTGCCCGCCGCACTCGCCGCCGGGCCGGCCCGCACCCCGCCATTGAGACTGAACGGGGATTATTATTTTTTTTAACTCGGCCTCCGGGCCGGGGCGGGCTTCGCCCCCGGTACCTCCAGCCGCTTCTATTTACGCGCGCCGCGTTCCAACATATTCACCCCGGCCAAGAGGCCTATTCCCCGGCCCGCACCCCGCCATTGAGACTGCACGGGAATTATTATTTTTTTATCTCTCAACCTGTCCAAGAGGCCTGCTGCCCGCCGCACTCGCCGCCGGGCCGGCCCGCACCCCGCCATTGAGACTGAACGGGGATTATTATTTTTTTTAACTCGGCCTCCGGGCCGGGGCGGGCTTCGCCCCCGGTACCTCCAGCCGCTTCTATTTACGCGCGCCGCGTTCCAACATATTCACCCCGGCCAAGAGGCCTATTCCCCGGCCCGCACCCCGCCATTGAGACTGCATGGGAATTATTATTTTTTTATCTCTCAACCTGTCCAAGAGGCCTGCTGCCCGCCGCAATCGCCGCCGGGCCGGCCCGCACCCTGCCATTGAGACTGAACGGGATTATTTATTTTTTTAACTTGGCCGCCGGGCCGGGGCGGGCATCGCCCCCGGTACCTCCAGCCGCTACTATTTCCGCGGGCCGTGTTCCAACACTATTCACCCCGGCCAAGAGGCCTATTCCCCGGCCCGCACCCCGCCATTGAGACTGCACGGGAATTATTATTTTTTTATCTCTCAACCTGTCCAAGAGGCCTGCTGCCCGCAGCAATCGCCGCCGGGCCTGCCCGCACCCCGCCATTGAGACTGAACGGGGATTATTATTTTTTTTAACTCGGCCTCCGGGCCGGGGCGGGCTTCGCCCCCGGTACCTCCAGCCGCTTCTATTTACGCGCGCCGCGTTCCAACATATTCACCCCGGCCAAGAGGCCTATTCCCCGGCCCGCACCCCGCCATTGAGACTGCACGGGAATTATTATTTTTTTATCTCTCAACCTGTCCAAGAGGCCTGCTGCCCGCCGCACTCGCCGCCGGGCCGGCCCGCACCCCGCCATTGAGACTGAACGGGGATTATTATTTTTTTTAACTCGGCCTCCGGGCCGGGGCGGGCTTCGCCCCCGGTACCTCCAGCCGCTTCTATTTACGCGCGCCGCGTTCCAACATATTCACCCCGGCCAAGAGGCCTATTCCCCGGCCCGCACCCCGCCATTGAGACTGCATGGGAATTATTATTTTTTTATCTCTCAACCTGTCCAAGAGGCCTGCTGCCCGCCGCAATTGCCGCCGGGCCGGCCCGCACCCTGCCATTGAGACTGAACGGGAATTATTATTTTTTTATCTCTCAACCTGTCCAAGAGGCCTGCTGCCCGCCGCACTCGCCGCCGGGCCGGCCCGCACCCTGCCATTGAGACTGAACGGGGATTATTTATTTTTTTAACTTGGCCGCCGGGCCGGGGCGGGCATCGCCCCCGGTACCTCCAGCCGCTACTATTTCCGCGGGCCGTGTTCCAACACTATTCACCCCGGCCAAGAGGCCTATTCCCCGGCCCGCACCCCGCCATTGAGACTGCACGGGAATTATTATTTTTTTATCTCTCAACCTGTCCAAGAGGCCTGCTGCCCGCCGCACTCGCCGCCGGGCCGGCCCGCACCCCGCCATTGAGACTGAACAGGGATTATTATTTTTTTTAACTCGGCCTGCGGGCCGGGGCGGGCTTCGCCCCCGGTACCTCCAGCCGCTTCTATTTACGCGCGCCGCGTTCCAACATATTCACCCCGGCAAAGAGGCCTCTTCCCCGGCCACACTCGTCCGCCGGGCCGGCCCGCACCCCGCCATTGAGACTGCACGGGAATTATTATTTTTTTATCTCTCAACCTGTCCAAGAGGCCTGCTGCCCGCCGCAATCGCCGCCGGGCCGGCCCGCACCCTGCCATTGAGACTGAACGGGGATTATTTATTTTTTTAACTTGGCCGCCGGCCCGGGACGGGCATCGCCCCCGGTACCTCCAGCCGCTGCTATTTCCGCGGGCCGTGTTCCAACACTATTCACCCCGGCCAAGAGGCCTATTCCCCGGCCCGCACCCCGCCATTGAAACTGCATGGGAATTATTATTTTTTTATCTCTCAACCTGTCCAAGAGGCCTGCTGCCCCCCGCAATCGCCGCCGGGCCGGCCCGCACCCTGCCATTGAGACTGAACGGGGATTATTTATTTTTTTAACTTGGCCGCCGGCCCGGGACGGGCATCGCCCCCGGTACCTCCAGCCGCTACTATTTCCGCGGGCCGTGTTCCAATACTATTCACCCCGGCCAAGAGGCCTATTCCCCGGCCCGCACCCTGCCATTGAAACTGCATGGGAATTATTATTTTTTTTTCTCTCAACCTGTCCAAGAGGCCTGCTGCCCGCCGCAATCGCCGCCGGGCCGGCCCGCACCCTGCCATTGAGACTGAACGGGGATTTTTTTTTTTTTAACTTGGCCGCCGGGCCGTGGCGGGCATGGCCCCCGGTACCTCCAGCCGCTACTATTTCCGCGGGCCGTGTTCCAACACTATTCACCCCGGCCAAGAGGCCTATTCCCCGGCCCGCACCCCGCCATTGAGACTGCACGGGAATTATTATTTTTTTATCTCTCAACCTGTCCAAGAGGCCTGCTGCCCGCCGCACTCGCCGCCGGGCCGG
The DNA here is from genome assembly GCF_025434085.1 of Hippocampus zosterae. Taxonomy (NCBI): domain Eukaryota; kingdom Metazoa; phylum Chordata; class Actinopteri; order Syngnathiformes; family Syngnathidae; genus Hippocampus; species Hippocampus zosterae. Next base: position 17,750,771 of record NC_067467.1, read on the forward strand.
CCCGCACACCGCCATTGAGACTGAACGGGGATTATTATTTTTTTTAACTCGGCCTCCGGGCCGGGGCGGGCTTCGCCCCCGGTACCTCCAGCCGCTTCTATTTATGCGCGCCGCGTTCCAACATATTCACCCCGGCCAAGAGGCCTATTCCCCGGCCCGCACCCCGCCATTGAGACTGCATGGGAATTATTATTTTTTTATCTCTCAACCTGTCCAAGAGGCCTGCTGCCCGCCGCAATCGCCGCCGGGCCGGCCCGCACCCTGCCATTGAGACTGAACGGGATTATTTATTTTTTTAACTTGGCCGCCGCCGCTACTATTTCTGCGGGCCGTGTTCCAACACTATTCACCCCGGCCAAGAGGCCTATTCCCCGGCCCGCACCCCGCCATTGAGACTGCACTGGGAATTATTATTTTTTTATCTCTCAACCTGTCCAAGAGGCCTGCTGCCCGCCGCACTCGCCGCCGGGCCGGCCCGCACCCCGCCATTGAGACTGAACGGGGATTATTATTTTTTTTAACTCGGCCTCCGGGCCGGGGCGGGCTTCGCCCCCGGTACCTCCAGCCGCTTCTATTTACGCGCGCCGCGTTCCAACATATTCACCCCGGCCAAGAGGCCTATTCCCCGGCCCGCACCCCGCCATTGAGACTGCACGGGAATTATTATTTTTTTATCTCTCAACCTGTCCAAGAGGCCTGCTGCCCGCCGCACTCGCCGCCGGGCCGGCCCGCACCCCGCCATTGAGACTGAACGGGGATTATTATTTTTTTTAACTCGGCCTCCGGGCCGGGGCGGGCTGCGCCCCCGGTACCTCCAGCCGCTTCTATTTACGTGCGCCGCGTTCCAACATATTCACCCCGGCCAAGAGGCCTATTCCCCGGCCCGCACCCCGCCATTGAGACTGCATGGGAATTATTATTTTTTTATCTCTCAACCTGTCCAAGAGGCCTGCTGCCCGCCGCAATTGCCGCCCGGCCGGCCCGCACCCTGCCATTGAGACTGAACGGGAATTATTATTTTTTTATCTCTCAACCTGTCCAAGAGGCCTGCTGCCCGCCGCACTCGCCGCCGGGCCGGCCCGCACCCTGCCATTGAGACTGAACGGGGATTATTTATTTTTTTAACTTGGCCGCCGGGCCGGGGCGGGCATCGCCCCCGGTACCTCCAGCCGCTACTATTTCCGCGGGCCGTGTTCCAACACTATTCACCCCGGCCAAGAGGCCTATTCCCCGGCCCGCACCCCGCCATTGAGACTGCATGGGAATTATTATTTTTTTATCTCTCAACATGTCCAAGAGGCCTGCTGCCCGCCGCAATCGCCGCCGGGCCGGCCCGCACCCTGCCATTGAGACTGAACGGGATTATTTATTTTTTTAACTTGGCCGCTGGGCCGGGGCGGGCATCGCCCCCGGTACCTCCAGCCGCTACTATTTCCGCGGGCCGTGTTCCAACACTATTCACCCCGGCCAAGAGGCCTATTCCCCGGCCCGCACCCCGCCATTGAGACTGCACGGGAATTATTATTTTTTTATCTCTCAACCTGTCCAAGAGGCCTGCTGCCCGCCGCAATCGCCGCCGGGCCGGCCCGCACCCTGCCATTGAGATTGAACGGGATTATTTATTTTTTTAACTTGGCCGCCGGGCTGGGGCGGGCATCGCCCCCGGTACCTCCAGCTGCTACTATTTCCGCGGGCCGTGTTCCAACACTATTCACCCCGGCCAAGAGGCCTATTCCCCGGCCCGCACCCCGCCATTGAGACTGCACGGGAATTATTATTTTTTTATCTCTCAACCTGTCCAAGAGGCCTGCTGCCCGCCGCACTCGCCGCCGGGCCGGCCCGCACCCCGCCATTGAGACTGAACGGGGATTATTATTTTTTTTAACTCGGCCTCCGGGCCGGGGCGGGCTTCGCCCCCGGTACCTCCAGCCGCTTCTATTTACGCGCGCCGCTTTCCAACATATTCACCCCGGCCAAGAGGCCTCTTCCCCGGCCACACTCGTCCGCCGGGCCGGCCCGCACCCCGCCATTGAGACTGCACGGGAATTATTATTTTTTTATCTCTCAACCTGTCCAAGAGGCCTGCTGCCCGCCGCACTCGCCGCCGGGCCGGCCCGCACCCCGCCATTGAGACTGAACGGGGATTATTATTTTTTTTAACTCGGCCTCCGGGCCGGGGCGGGCTTCTCCCCCGGTACCTCCAGCCGCTTCTATTTACGCGCGCCGCGTTCCAACATATTCACCCCGGCCAAGAGGCCTCTTCCCCGGCCACACTCGTCCGCCGGGCCGGCCCGCACCCCGCCGTTGAGACTGCACGGGAATTATTATTTTTTTATCTCTCAACCTGTCCAAGAGGCCTGCTGCCCGCCGCAATCGCCGCCGGGCCGGCCCGCACCCTGCCATTGAGACTGAACGGGATTATTTATTTTTTTAACTTGGCCGCCGGGCCGGGGCGGGCATCGCCCCCAATACCTCCAGCCGCTACTATTTCCGCGGGCCGTGTTCCAACACTATTCACCCCGGCCAAGAGGCCTATTCCCCGGCCCGCACCCCGCCATTGAGACTGCACGGGAATTATTATTTTTTTATCTCTCAACCTGTCCAAGAGGCCTGCTGCCCGCCGCACTCGCCGCCGGGCCGGCCCGCACCCCGCCATTGAGACTGAACGGGGATTATTATTTTTTTTAACTCGGCCTCCGGGCCGGGGCGGGCTTCGCCCCCGGTACCTCCAGCCGCTTCTATTTACGCGCGCCGCGTTCCAACATATTCACCCCGGCCAAGAGGCCTATTCCCCGGCCCGCACCCCGCCATTGAGACTGCACGGGAATTATTATTTTTTTATCTCTCAACCTGTCCAAGAGGCCTGCTGCCCGCCGCACTCGCCGCCTGGCCGGTCCGCACCCCGCCATTGAGACTGAACGGGGATTATTATTTTTTTTAACTCGGCCTCCGGGCCGGGGCGGGCTTCGCCCCCGGTACCTCCAGCCGCTTCTATTTACGCGCGCCGCGTTCCAACATATTCACCCCGGCCAAGAGGCCTATTCCCCGGCCCGCACCCCGCCATTGAGACTGCATGGGAATTATTATTTTTTTATCTCTCAACCTGTCCAAGAGGCCTGCTGCCCGCCGCAATCGCCGCCGGGCCGGCCCGCACCCTGCCATTGAGACTGAACGGGATTATTTATTTTTTTAACTTGGCCGCCGGGCCGGGGCGGGCATCGCCCCCGGTACCTCCAGCCGCTACTATTTCCGCGGGCCGTGTTCCAACACTATTCACCCCGGCCAAGAGGCCTATTCCCCGGCCCGCACCCCGCCATTGAGACTGCACGGGAATTATTATTTTTTTATCTCTCAACCTGTCCAAGAGGCCTGCTGCCCGCCGCAATCGCCGCCGGGCCGGCCCGCACCCCGCCATTGAGACTGCACGGGAATTATTATTTTTTTATCTCTCAACCTGTCCAAGAGGCCTGCTGCCCGCCGCACTCGCCGCCGGGCCGGCCCGCACCCCGCCATTGAGACTGAACGGGGATTATTATTTTTTTTAACTGGGCCTCCGGGCCGGGGCGGGCTTCGCCCCCGGTACCTCCAGCCGCTTCTATTTACGCGCGCCGCGTTCCAACATATTCACCCCGGCCAAGAGGCCTATTCCCCGGCCCGCACCCCGCCATTGAGACTGCATGGGAATTATTATTTTTTTATCTCTCAACCTGTCCAAGAGGCCTGCTGCCCGCCGCAATCGCCGCCGGGCCGGCCCGCACCCCGCCATTGAGACTGAACGGGGATTATTATTTTTTTTAACTCGGCCTCCGGGCCGGGGCGGGCTTCGCCCCCGGTACCTCCAGCCGCTTCTATTTACGCGCTGCGTTCCAACATATTCACCCCGGCCAAGAGGCCTATTCCCCGGCCCGCACCCCGCCATTGAGACTGCACGGGAATTATTATTTTTTTATCTCTCAACCTTGTCCAAGAGGCCTGCTGCCCGCCGCACTCGCCGCCGGGCCGGCCCGCACCCCGCCATTGAGACTGAACGGGGATTATTATTTTTTTTAACTCGGCCTCCGGGCCGGGGCGGGCTTCGCCCCCGGTACCTCCAGCCGCTTCTATTTACGCGCGCCGCGTTCCAACATATTCACCCCGGCCAAGAGGCCTATTCCCCGGCCCGCACCCCGCCATTGAGACTGCATGGGAATTATTATTTTTTTATCTCTCAACCTGTCCAAGAGGCCTGCTGCCCGCCGCAATTGCCGCCGGGCCGGCCCGCACCCTGCCATTGAGACTGAACGGGAATTATTATTTTTTTATCTCTCAACCTGTCCAAGAGGCCTGCTGCCTGCCGCACTCGCCGCCGGGCCGGCCCGCACCCCGCCATTGAGACTGAACGGGGATTATTATTTTTTTTAACTCGGCCTCCGGGCCGGGGCGGGCTTCGCCCCCGGTACCTCCAGCCGCTTCTATTTACGCGCGCCGCGTTCCAACATATTCACCCCGGCCAAGAGGCCTATTCCCCGGCCCGCACCCCGCCATTGAGACTGCATGGGAATTATTATTTTTTTATCTCTCAACCTGTCCAAGAGGCCTGCTGCCCGCCGCAATCGCCGCCGGGCCGGCCCGCACCCTGCCATTGAGACTGAACGGGGATTATTTATTTTTTTAACTTGGCCGCCGGGCCGGGGCGGGCATCGCCCCCGGTACCTCCAGCCGCTACTATTTCCGCGGGCCGTGTTCCAACACTATTCACCCCGGCCAAGAGGCCTATTCCCCGGCCCGCACCCCGCCATTGAGACTGCACGGGAATTATTATTTTTTTTATCTCTCAACCTGTCCAAGAGCCCTGCTGCCCGCCGCACTCGCTGCCGGGCCGGCCCGCACCCCGCCATTGAGACTGAACGGGGATTATTTTTTTTAACTCGGCCTCCGGGCCGGGGCGGGCTTCGCCCCCGGTACCTCCAGCCGCTTCTATTTACGCGCGCCGCGTTCCAACATATTCACCCCGGCCAAGAGGCCTATTCCCCGGCCCGCACCCCGCCATTGAGACTGCATGGGAATTATTATTTTTTTATCTCTCAACCTGTCCAAGAGGCCTGCTGCCCGCCGCAATTGCCGCCGGGCCGGCCCGCACCCTGCCATTGAGACTGAACGGGAATTATTATTTTTTTATCTCTCAACCTGTCCAAGAGGCCTGCTGCCCGCCGCAATCGCCGCCGGGCCGGCCCGCACCCTGCCATTGAGACTGAACGGGGATTATTTATTTTTTTAACTTGGCCGCCGGGCCGGGGCGGGCATCGCCCCCGGTACCTCCAGCCGCTACTATTTCCGCGGGCCGTGTTCCAACACTATTCACCCCGGCCAAGAGGCCTATTCCCCGGCCCGCACCCCGCCATTGAGACTGCACGGGAATTATTATTTTTTTTATCTCTCAACCTGTCCAAGAGGCCTGCTGCCCGCCGCACTCGCCGCCGGGCCGGCCCGCACCCCGCCATTGAGACTGAACGGGGATTATTATTTTTTTTAACTCGGCCTCCGGGCCGGGGCGGGCTTCGCCCCCGGTACCTCCAGCCGCTTCTATTTACGCGCGCCGCGTTCCAACATATTCACCCCGGCCAAGAGGCCTATTCCCCGGCCCGCACCCCGCCATTGAGACTGCACGGGAATTATTATTTTTTTATCTCTCAACCTGTCCAAGAGGCCTGCTGCCCGCCGCAATCGCCGCCGGGCCGGCCCGCACCCTGCCATTGAGACTGAACGGGATTATTTATTTTTTTAACTTGGCCGCCGGGCCGGGGCGGGCATCGCCCCCGGTACCTCCAGCCGCTACTATTTCCACGGGCCGTGTTCCAACACTATTCACCCCGGCCAAGAGGCCTATTCCCCGGCCCGCACCCCGCCATTGAGACTGCACGGGAATTATTATTTTTTTTATCTCTCAACCTGTCCAAGAGGCCTGCTGCCCACCGCACTCGCCGCCGGGCCGGCCCGCACCCCGCCATTGAGACTGAACGGGGATTATTATTTTTTTTAACTCGGCCTCCGGGCCGGGGCGGGCTTCGCCCCCGGTACCTCCAGCCGCTTCTATTTACGCGCGCCGCGTTCCAACATATTCACCCCGGCCAAGAGGCCTATTCCCCGGCCCGCACCCCGCCATTGAGACTGCACGGGAATTATTATTTTTTTATCTCTCAACCTGTCCAAGAGGCCTGCTGCCCGCCGCACTCGCCGCCGGGCCGGCCCGCACCCCGCCATTGAGACTGAACGGGGATTATTATTTTTTTTAACTCGGCCTCCGGGCCGGGGCGGGCTTCGCCCCCGGTACCTCCAGCCGCTTCTATTTACGCGCGCCGCGTTCCAACATATTCACCCCGGCCAAGAGGCCTATTCCCCGGCCCGCACCCCGCCATTGAGACTGCATGGGAATTATTTTTTTTTTATCTCTCAACCTGTCCAAGAGGCCTGCTGCCCGCCGCAATCGCCGCCGGGCCGGCCCGCACCCTGCCATTGAGACTGAACGGGATTATTTATTTTTTTAACTTGGCCGCCGGGCCGGGGCGGGCATCGTCCCCGGTACCTCCAGCCGCTACTATTTCCGCGGGCCGTGTTCCAACACTATTCACCCCGGCCAAGAGGCCTATTCCCCGGCCCGCACCCCGCCATTGAGACTGCACGGGAATTATTATTTTTTTATCTCTCAACCTGTCCAAGAGGCCTGCTGCCCGCCGCAATCGCCGCCGGGCCGGCCCGCACCCCGCCATTGAGACTGAACGGGGATTATTATTTTTTTTAACTCGGCCTCCGGGCCGGGGTGGGCTTCGCCCCCGGTACCTCCAGCCGCTACTATTTCCGCGGGCCGTGTTCCAACACTATTCACCCCGGCCAAGAGGCCTATTCCCCGGCCCGCACCCCGCCATTGAGACTGCACGGGAATTATTATTTTTTTATCTGTCAACCTGTCCAAGAGGCCTGCTGCCCGCCGCAATCGCCGCCGGGCCGGCCCGCACCCCGCCATTGAGACTGAACGGGGATTATTATTTTTTTTAACTCGGCCTCCGGGCCGGGGCGGGCTTCGCCCCCGGTACCTCCAGCCGCTTCTATTTACGCGCGCCGCGTTCCAACATATTCACCCCGGCCAAGAGGCCTATTCCCCGGCCCGCACCCCGCCATTGAGACTGCACGGGAATTATTATTTTTTTATCTCTCAACCTGTCCAAGAGGCCTGCTGCCCGCCGCACTCGCCGCCGGGCCGGCCCGCACCCCGCCATTGAGACTGAACGGGGATTATTATTTTTTTTAACTCGGCCTCCGGGCCGGGGCGGGCTTCGCCCCCGGTACCTCCAGCCGCTTCTATTTACGCGCGCCGCGTTCCAACATATTCACCCCGGCCAAGAGGCCTATTCCCCGGCCCGCACCCCGCCATTGAGACTGCATGGGAATTATTATTTTTTTATCTCTCAACCTGTCCAAGAGGCCTGCTGCCCGCCGCAATTGCCGCCGGGCCGGCCCGCACCCTGCCATTGAGACTGAACGGGAATTATTATTTTTTTATCTCTCAACCTGTCCAAGAGGCCTGCTGCCCGCCGCAATCGCCGCCGGGCCGGCCCGCACCCTGCCATTGAGACTGAACGGGGATTATTTATTTTTTTAACTTGGCCGCCGGGCCGGGGCGGGCATCGCCCCCGGTACCTCCAGCCGCTACTATTTCCGCGGGCCGTGTTCCAACACTATTCACCCCGGCCAAGAGGCCTATTCCCCGGCCCGCACCCCGCCATTGAGACTGCACGGGAATTATTATTTTTTTATCTCTCAACCTGTCCAAGAGGCCTGCTGCCCGCCGCACTCGCCGCCGGGCCGGCCCGCACCCCGCCATTGAGACTGAACGGGGATTATTATTTTTTTTAACTCGGCCTCCGGGCCGGGGCGGGCTTCGCCCCCGGTACCTCCAGCCGCTTCTATTTACGCGCGCCGCGTTCCAACATATTCACCCCGGCCAAGAGGCCTATTCCCCGGCCCGCACCCCGCCATTGAGACTGCATGGGAATTATTATTTTTTATCTCTCAACCTGTCCAAGAGCCCTGCTGCCCGCCGCACTCGCTGCCGGGCCGGCCCGCACCCCGCCATTGAGACTGAACGGGATTATTTTTTTTAACTCGGCCTCCGGGCCGGGGCGGGCTTCGCCCCCGGTACCTCCAGCCGCTTCTATTTACGCGCGCCGCGTTCCAACATATTCACCCCGGCCAAGAGGCCTATTCCCCGGCCCGCACCCCGCCATTGAGACTGCATGGGAATTATTATTTTTTTATCTCTCAACCTGTCCAAGAGGCCTGCTGCCCGCCGCAATCGCCGCCGGGCCGGCCCGCACCCTGCCATTGAGACTGAACGGGGATTATTTATTTTTTTAACTTGGCCGCCGGGCCGGGGCGGGCATCGCCCCCGGTACCTCCAGCCGCTACTATTTCCGCGGGCCGTGTTCCAACACTATTCACCCCGGCCAAGAGGCCTATTCCCCGGCCCGCACCCCGCCATTGAGACTGCACGGGAATTATTATTTTTTTATCTCTCAACCTGTCCAAGAGGCCTGCTGCCCGCCGCACTCGCCGCCGGGCCGGCCCGCACCCCGCCATTGAGACTGAACGGGGATTATTATTTTTTTTAACTCGGCCTCCGGGCCGGGGCGGGCTTCGCCCCCGGTACCTCCAGCCGCTTCTATTTACGCGCGCCGCGTTCCAACATATTCACCCCGGCCAAGAGGCCTATTCCCCGGCCCGCACCCCGCCATTGAGACTGCACGGGAATTATTATTTTTTTATCTCTCAACCTGTCCAAGAGGCCTGCTGCCCGCCGCAATCGCCGCCGGGCCGGCCCGCACCCTGCCATTGAGACTGAACGGGATTATTTATTTTTTTAACTTGGCCGCCGGGCCGGGGCGGGCATCGCCCCCGGTACCTCCAGCCGCTACTATTTCCACGGGCCGTGTTCCAACACTATTCACCCCGGCCAAGAGGCCTATTCCCCGGCCCGCACCCCGCCATTGAGACTGCACGGGAATTATTATTTTTTTTATCTCTCAACCTGTCCAAGAGGCCTGCTGCCCACCGCACTCGCCGCCGGGCCGGCCCGCACCCCGCCATTGAGACTGAACGGGGATTATTATTTTTTTTAACTCGGCCTCCGGGCCGGGGCGGGCTTCGCCCCCGGTACCTCCAGCCGCTTCTATTTACGCGCGCCGCGTTCCAACATATTCACCCCGGCCAAGAGGCCTATTCCCCGGCCCGCACCCCGCCATTGAGACTGCACGGGAATTATTATTTTTTTATCTCTCAACCTGTCCAAGAGGCCTGCTGCCCGCCGCACTCGCCGCCGGGCCGGCCCGCACCCCGCCATTGAGACTGAACGGGGATTATTATTTTTTTTAACTCGGCCTCCGGGCCGGGGCGGGCTTCGCCCCCGGTACCTCCAGCCGCTTCTATTTACGCGCGCCGCGTTCCAACATATTCACCCCGGCCAAGAGGCCTATTCCCCGGCCCGCACCCCGCCATTGAGACTGCATGGGAATTATTTTTTTTTTATCTCTCAACCTGTCCAAGAGGCCTGCTGCCCGCCGCAATCGCCGCCGGGCCGGCCCGCACCCTGCCATTGAGACTGAACGGGATTATTTATTTTTTTAACTTGGCCGCAGGGCCGGGGCGGGCATCGCCCCCGGTACCTCCAGCCGCTACTATTTCCGCGGGCCGTGTTCCAACACTATTCACCCCGGCCAAGAGGCCTATTCCCCGGCCCGCACCCCGCCATTGAGACTGCACGGGAATTATTATTTTTTTATCTCTCAACCTGTCCAAGAGGCCTGCTGCCCGCCGCAATCGCCGCCGGGCCCGCCCGCACCCTGCCATTGAGACTGAACGGGATTATTTATTTTTTTAACTTGGCCGCCGGGCCGGGGCGGGCATCGCCCCCGGTACCTCCAGCCGCTACTATTTCCGCGGGCCGTGTTCCAACACTATTCACCCCGGCCAAGAGGCCTATTCCCCGGCCCGCACCCCGCCATTGAGACTGCACGGGAATTATTATTTTTTTATCTCTCAACCTGTCCAAGAGGCCTGCTGCCCGCCGCACTCGCCGCCGGGCCGGCCCGCACCCCGCCATTGAGACTGGAACGGGGATTATTATTTTTTTTAACTCGGCCTCCAGGCCGGGGCGGGCTTCGCCCCCGGTACCTCCAGCTGCTTCTATTTACGCGCGCCGCGTTCCAACATATTCACCCCGGCCAAGAGGCCTATTCCCCGGCCCGCACCCCGCCATTGAGACTGCATGGGAATTATTATTTTTTTATCTCTCAACCTGTCCAAGAGGCCTGCTGCCCGCCGCAATCGCCGCCGGGCCGGCCCGCACCCTGCCATTGAGACTGAACGGGAATTATTATTTTTTTATCTCTCAACCTGTCCAAGAGGCCTGATGCCCGCCGCACTCGCCGCCAGGCCGGCCCGCACCCTGCCATTGAGACTGAACGGGGATTATTTATTTTTTTAACTTGTCCGCCGGGCCGGGACGGGCATCGCCCCCGGTACCTCCAGCCGCTACTATTTCCGCGGGCCGTGTTCCAACACTATTCACCCCGGCCAAGAGGCCTATTCCCCGGCCCGCACCCCGCCATTGAGACTTCACGGGAATTATTATTTTTTTATCTCTCAACCTGTCCAAGAGGCCTGCTGCCCGCCGCACTCGCCGCCGGGCCGGCCCGCACCCCGCCATTGAGACTGAACGGGGATTATTATTTTTTTTAACTCGGCCTCCGGGCCGGGGCGGGCTTCGCCCCCGGTACCTCCAGCCGCTTCTATTTACGCGCGCCGCGTTCCAACATATTCACCCCGGCCAAGAGGCCTATTCCCCGGCCCGCACCCCGCCATTGAGACTGCATGGGAATTATTATTTTTTTATCTCTCAACCTGTCCAAGAGGCCTGCTGCCCGCCGCAATCGCCGCCGGGCCGGCCCGCACCCTGCCATTGAGACTGAACGGGATTATTTATTTTTTTAACTTGGCCGCCGGGCCGGGGCGGGCATCGCCCCCGGTACCTCCAGCCGCTACTATTTCCGCGGGCCGTGTTCCAACACTATTCACCCCGGCCAAGAGGCCTATTCCCCGGCCCGCACCCCGCCATTGAGACTGCACGGGAATTATTATTTTTTTATCTCTCAACCTGTCCAAGAGGCCTGCTGCCCGCCGCAATCGCCGCCGGGCCGGCCCGCACCCCTCCATTGAGACTGAACGGGGATTATTTATTTTTTTAACTTGGCCGCAGGGGCGGGCATCGCCCCCGGTACCTCCAGCCGCTACTATTTCCGCGGGCCGTGTTCCAACACTATTCACCCCGGCCAAGAGGCCTATTCCCCGGCCCGCACCCCGCCATTGAGACTGCACGGGAATTATTATTTTTTTATCTCTCAACCTGTCCAAGAGGCCTGCTGCCCGCCGCACTCGCCGCCGGGCCGGCCCGCACCCCGCCATTGAGACTGAACGGGGATTATTATTTTTTTTAACTCGGCCTCCGGGCCGGGGCGGGCTTCGCCCCCGGTACCTCCAGCCGCTTCTATTTACGCGCGGCGCGCTCCAACATATTCACCCCGGCCAAGAGGCCTATTCCCCGGCCCGCACCCCGCCATTGAGACTGCATGGGAATTATTATTTTTTTATCTCTCAACCTGTCCAAGAGGCCTGCTGCCCGCCGCAATCGCCGCCGGGCCGGCCCGCACCCTGCCATTGATACTGAACGGGAATTATTATTTTTTTATCTCTCAACCTGTCCAAGAGGCCTGCTGCCCGCCGCACTCGCCGCCGGGCCGGCCCGCACCCTGCCATTGAGACTGAACGGGGATTATTTATTTTTTTAACTTGGCCGCCGGCCCGGGGCGGGCATCGCCCCCGGTACCTCCAGCCGCTACTATTTCCGCGGGCCGTGTTCCAACACTATTCACCCCGGCCAAGAGGCCTATTCCCCGGCCCGCACCCCGCCATTGAGACTGCACGGGAATTATTATTTTTTTATCTCTCAACCTGTCCAAGAGGCCTGCTGCCCGCCGCAATCGCCGCCGGGCCGGCCCGCACCCTGCCATTGAGACTGAACGGGATTATTTATTTTTTTAACTTGGCCGCCGGGCCGGGGCGGGCATCGCCCCCGGTACCTCCAGCCGCTACTATTTCCGCGGGCCGTGTTCCAACACTATTCACCCCGGCTAAGAGGCCTATTCCCCGGCCCGCACCCCGCCATTGAGACTGCACGGGAATTATTATTTTTTTATCTCTCAACCTGTCCAAGAGGCCTGCTGCCCGCCGCACTCGCCGCCGGACCGGCCCGCACCCCGCCATTGAGACTGGAACGGGGATTATTATTTTTTTTAACTCGGCCTCCGGGCCGGGGCGGGCTTCGCCCCCGGTACCTCCAGCCGCTTCTATTTACGCGCGCCGCGTTCCAACATATTCACCCCGGCCAAGAGGCCTATTCCCCGGCCCGCACCCCGCCATTGAGACTGCATGGGAATTATTATTTTTTTATCTCTCAACCTGTCCAAGAGGCCTGATGCCCGCCGCACTCGCCGCCGGGCCGGCCCGCACCCTGCCATTGAGACTGAACGGGGATTATTTATTTTTTTAACTTGTCCGCCGGGCCGGGACGGGCATCGCCCCCGGTACCTCCAGCCGCTACTATTTCCGCGGGCCGTGTTCCAACACTATTCACCCCGGCCAAGAGGCCTATTCCCCGGCCCGCACCCCGCCATTGAGACTTCACGGGAATTATTATTTTTTTATCTCTCAACCTGTCCAAGAGGCCTGCTGCCCGCCGCACTCGCCGCCGGGCCGGCCCGCACCCCGCCATTGAGACTGAACGGGGATTATTATTTTTTTTAACTCGGCCTCCGGGCCGGGGCGGGCTTCGCCCCCGGTACCTCCAGCCGCTTCTATTTACGCGCGCCGCGTTCCAACATATTCACCCCGGCCAAGAGGCCTATTCCCCGGCCCGCACCCCGCCATTGAGACTGCATGGGAATTATTATTTTTTTATCTCTCAACCTGTCCAAGAGGCCTGCTGCCCGCCGCAATCGCCGCCGGGCCGGCCCGCACCCTGCCATTGAGACTGAACGGGATTATTTATTTTTTTAACTTGGCCGCCGGGCCGGGGCGGGCATCGCCCCCGGTACCTCCAGCCGCTACTATTTCCGCGGGCCGTGTTCCAACACTATTCACCCCGGCCAAGAGGCCTATTCCCCGGCCCGCACCCCGCCATTGAGACTGCACGGGAATTATTATTTTTTTATCTCTCAACCTGTCCAAGAGGCCTGCTGCCCGCCGCAATCGCCGCCGGGCCGGCCCGCACCCCGCCATTGAGACTGAACGGGGATTATTATTTTTTTTAACTCGGCCTCCGGGCCGGGGCGGGCTTCGCCCCCGGTACCTCCAGCCGCTTCTATTTACGCGCGCCGCGTTCCAACATATTCACCCCGGCCAAGAGGCCTATTCCCCGGCCCGCACCCCGCCATTGAGACTGCATGGGAATTATTATTTTTTTATCTCTCAACCTGTCCAAGAGGCCTGCTGCCCGCCGCAATCGCCGCCGGGCCGGCCCGCACCCTGCCATTGAGACTGAACGGGAATTATTATTTTTTTATCTCTCAACCTGTCCAAGAGGCCTGCTGCCCGCCGCACTCGCCGCCGGGCCGGCCCGCACCCTGCCATTGAGACTGAACGGGGATTATTTATTTTTTTAACTTGGCCGCCGGCCCGGGGCGGGCATCGCCCCCGGTACCTCCAGCCGCTACTATTTCCGCGGGCCGTGTTCCAACTCTATTCACCCCGGCCAAGAGGCCTATTCCCCGGCCCGCACCCCGCCATTGAGACTGCATGGGAATTATTATTTTTTTATCTCTCAACCTGTCCAAGAGGCCTGCTGCCCGCCGCAATCGCCGCCGGGCCGGCCCGCACCCTGCCATTGAGACTGAACGGGGATTATTTATTTTTTTAACTTGGCCGCCGGGCCGGGGCGGGCATCGCCCCCGGTACCTCCAGCCGCTACTATTTCCGCGGGCCGTGTTCCAACACTATTCACCCCGGCCAAGAGGCCTATTCCCCGGCCCGCACCCCGCCATTGAGACTGCACGGGAATTATTATTTTTTTATCTCTCAACCTGTCCAAGAGGCCTGCTGCCAGCCGCACTCGCCGCCGGGCCGTTCCGCACCCCGCCATTGAGACTGAACGGTGATTATTATTTTTTTTTAATCGGCCTCCGGGCCGGGGCGGGCTTCGCCCCCGGTACCTCCAGCCGCTTCTATTTACGCGCGCCGCGTTCCAACATATTCACCCCGGCCAAGAGGCCTCTTCCCCGGCCACACTCGTCCGCCAGGCCGGCCCGCACCCCGCCATTGAGACTGCACGGGAATTATTATTTTTATATCTCTCAACCTGTCCAAGAGGCCTGCTGCCCGCCGCAATCGCCGCCGGGCCGGCCCGCACCCTGCCATTGAGACTGAACGGGGATTATTTATTTTTTTAACTTGGCCGCTGGGCCGGGGCGGGCATCGCCCCCGGTACCTCCAGCCGCTACTATTTCCGCGGGCCGTGTTCCAACACTATTCACCCCGGCCAAGAGGCCTATTCCCCGGCCCGCACCCCGCCATTGAGACTGCATGGGAATTATTATTTTTTTTATCTCTCAACCTGTCCAAGAGGCCTGCTGCCCGCCGCAATCGCCGCCGGGCCGGCCCGCACCCTGCCATTGAGACTGAACGGGAATTATTATTTTTTTATCTCTCAACCTGTCCAAGAGGCCTGCTGCCCGCCGCACTCGCCGCCGGGCCGGCCCGCACCCTGCCATTGAGACTGAACGGGGATTATTTATTTTTTTTAACTTGGCCGCCGGGCCGGGGCGGGCATCGCCCCCGGTACCTCCAGCCGCTACTATTTCCGCGGGCCGTGTTCCAACACTATTCACCCCGGCCAAGAGGCCTATTCCCCGGCCCGCACCCCGCCATTGAGACTGCACGGGAATTATTATTTTTTTATCTCTCAACCTGTCCAAGAGGCCTGCTGCCCGCCGCACTCGCCGCCGGGCCGGCCCGCACCCCGCCATTGAGACTGAACGGGGATTATTATTTTTTTTAACTCTGCCTCCGGGCCGGGGCGGGCTACGCCCCCGGTACCTCCAGCCGCTTCTATTTACGCGCGCCGCGTTCCAACATATTCACCCCGGCCAAGAGGCCTATTCCCCGGCCCGCACCCCGCCATTGAGACTGCATGGGAATTATTATTTTTTTTATCTCTCAACCTGTCCAAGAGGCCTGCTGCCCGCCGCAATCGCCGCCGGGCCGGCCCGCACCCTGCCATTGAGACTGAACGGGAATTATTATTTTTTTATCTCTCAACCTGTCCAAGAGGCCTGCTGCCCGCCGCACTCGCCGCCGGGCCGGCCCGCACCCTGCCATTGAGACTGAACGGGGATTATTTATTTTTTTAACTTGGCCGCCGGGCCGGGGCGGGCATCGCCCCCGGTACCTCCAGCCGCTACTATTTCCGCGGGCCGTGTTCCAACACTATTCACCCCGGCCAAGAGGCCTATTCCCCGGCCCGCACCCCGCCATTGAGACTGCATGGGAATTATTATTTTTTTATCTCTCAACCTGTCCAAGAGGCCTGCTGCCGGCCGCAATCGCCGCCGGGCCGGCCCGCACCCTGCCATTGAGACTGAACGGGGATTATTTATTTTTTTAACTTGGCCGCCGGGCCGGGGCGGGCATCGCCCCCGGTACCTCCAGCCGCTACTATTTCCGCGGGCCGTGTTCCAACACTATTCACCCCGGCCAAGAGGCCTCTTCCCCGGCCACACTCGTCCGCCGGGCCGGCCCGCACCCCGCCATTGAGACTGCACGGGAATTATTATTTTTTTATCTCTCAACCTGTCCAAGAGGCCTGCTGCCCGCCGCACTCGCCGCTGGGCCGGCCCGCACCCCGCCATTGAGACTGAACGGGGATTATTATTTTTTTTAACTCGGCCTCCGGGCCGGGGCGGGCTTCGCCCCCGGTACCTCCAGCCGCTTCTATTTACGCGCGCCGCGTTCCAACATATTCACCCCGGCCAAGAGGCCTATTCCCCGGCCCGCACCCCGCCATTGAGACTGCATGGGAATTATTATTTTTTTTATCTCTCAACCTGTCCAAGAGGCCTGCTGCCCGCCGCAATCGCCGCCGGGCCGGCCCGCACCCTGCCATTGAGACTGAACGGGAATTATTATTTTTTTATCTCTCAACCTGTCCAAGAGGCCTGCTGCCCGCCGCACTCGCCGCCGGGCCGGCCCGCACCCTGCCATTGAGACTGAACGGGGATTATTTATTTTTTTAACTTGGCCGCCGGGCCGGGGCGGGCATCGCCCCCGGTACCTCCAGCCGCTACTATTTCCGCGGGCCGTGTTCCAACACTATTCACCCCGGCCAAGAGGCCTATTCCCCGGCCCGCACCCCGCCATTGAGACTGCATGGGAATTATTATTTTTTTATCTCTCAACCTGTCCAAGAGGCCTGCTGCCGGCCGCAATCGCCGCCGGGCCGGCCCGCACCCTGCCATTGAGACTGAACGGGGATTATTTATTTTTTTAACTTGGCCGCCGGGCCGGGGCGGGCATCGCCCCCGGTACCTCCAGCCGCTACTATTTCCGCGGGCCGTGTTCCAACACTATTCACCCCGGCCAAGAGGCCTCTTCCCCGGCCACACTCGTCCGCCGGGCCGGCCCGCACCCCGCCATTGAGACTGCACGGGAATTATTATTTTTTTATCTCTCAACCTGTCCAAGAGGCCTGCTGCCCGCCGCACTCGCCGCTGGGCCGGCCCGCACCCCGCCATTGAGACTGAACGGGGATTATTATTTTTTTTAACTCGGCCTCCGGGCCGGGGCGGGCTTCGCCCCCGGTACCTCCAGCCGCTTCTATTTACGCGCGCCGCGTTCCAACATATTCACCCCGGCCAAGAGGCCTCTTCCCCGGCCACACTCGTCCGCCGGGCCGGCCCGCACCCCGCCATTGAGACTGCACGGGAATTATTATTTTTATATCTCTCAACCTGTCCAAGAGGCCTGCTGCCCGCCGCAATCGCCGCCGGGCCGGCCCGCACCCTGCCATTGAGACTGAACGGGGATTATTTATTTTTTTAACTTGGCCGCCGGGCCGGGGCGGGCATCGCCCCCGGTACCTCCAGCCGCTACTATTTCCGCGGGCTGTGTTCCAACACTATTCACCCCGGCCAAGAGGCCTATTCCCCGGCCCGCACCCCGCCATTGAGACTGCATGGGAATTATTATTTTTTTATCTCTCAACCTGTCCAAGAGGCCTGCTGCCCGCCGCACTCGCCGCCGGGCCGGCCCGCACCCCGCCATTGAGACTGAACGGGGATTATTATTTTTTTTAACTCGGCCTCCGGGCCGGGGCGGGCTTCGCCCCCGGTACCTCCAGCCGCTTCTATTTACGCGCGCCGCGTTCCAACATATTCACCCCGGCCAAGAGGCCTATTCCCCGGCCCGCACCCCGCCATTGAGACTGCATGGGAATTATTATTTTTTTATCTCTCAACCTGTCCAAGAGGCCTGCTGCCCGCCGCAATCGCCGCCGGGCCGGCCCGCACCCTGCCATTGAGACTGAACGGGAATTATTATTTTTTTATCTCTCAACCTGTCCAAGAGGCCTGCTGCCCGCCGCACTCGCCGCCGGGCCGGCCCGCACCCTGCCATTGAGACTGAACGGGGATTATTTATTTTTTTAACTTGGCCGCCGGCCCGGGGCGGGCATCGCCCCCGGTACCTCCAGCCGCTACTATTTCCGCGGGCCGTGTTCCAACTCTATTCACCCCGGCCAAGAGGCCTATTCCCCGGCCCGCACCCCGCCATTGAGACTGCATGGGAATTATTATTTTTTTATCTCTCAACCTGTCCAAGAGGCCTGCTGCCCGCCGCACTCGCCGCCGGGCCGGCCCTCACCCCGCCATTGAGACTGAACGGGGATTATTATTTTTTTTAACTCGGCCTCCGGGCCGGGGCGGGCTTCGCCCCCGGTACCTCCAGCCACTTCTATTTACGCGCGCCGCGTTCCAACATATTCACCCCGGCCAAGAGGCCTCTTCCCCGGCCACACTCGTCCGCCGGGCCGGCCCGCACCCCGCCATTGAGACTGCACGGGAATTATTATTTTTTTATCTCTCAACCTGTCCAAGAGGCCTGCTGCCCGCCGCACTCGCCGCCGGGCCGGCCCGCACCCCGCCATTGAGACTGAACGGGGATCATTATTTTTTTTAACTCGGCCTCCGGGCCGGGGCGGGCTTCGCCCCCGGTACCTCCAGCCGCTTCTATTTACGCGCGCCGCGTTCCAACATATTCACCCCGGCCAAGAGGCCTATTCCCCGGCCCGCACCCCGCCATTGAGACTGCATGGGAATTATTATTTTTTTATCTCTCAACCTGTCCAAGAGGCCTGCTGCCCGCCGCAATCGCCGCCGGGCCGGCCCGCACCCTGCCATTGAGACTGAACGGGAATTATTATTTTTTTATCTCTCAACCTGTCCAAGAGGCCTGCTGCCCGCCGCACTCGCCGCCGGGCCGGCCCGCACCCTGCCATTGAGACTGAACGGGGATTATTTATTTTTTTAACTTGGCCGCCGGCCCGGGGCGGGCATCGCCCCCGGTACCTCCAGCCGCTACTATTTCCGCGGGCCGTGTTCCAACTCTATTCACCCCGGCCAAGAGGCCTATTCCCCGGCCCGCACCCCGCCATTGAGACTGCATGGGAATTATTATTTTTTTATCTCTCAACCTGTCCAAGAGGCCTGCTGCCCGCCGCAATCGCCGCCGGGCCGGCCCGCACCCTGCCATTGAGACTGAACGGGGATTATTTATTTTTTTAACTCGGCCTCCGGGCCGGGGCGGGCTTCGCCCCCGGTACCTCCAGCCACTTCTATTTACGCGCGCCGCGTTCCAACATATTCACCCCGGCCAAGAGGCCTCTTCCCCGGCCACACTCGTCCGCCGGGCCGGCCCGCACCCCGCCATTGAGACTGCACGGGAATTATTATTTTTTTATCTCTCAACCTGTCCAAGAGGCCTGCTGCCCGCCGCACTCGCCGCCGGGCCGGCCCGCACCCCGCCATTGAGACTGAACGGGGATTATTATTTTTTTTAATTCGGCCTCCGGGCCGGGGCGGGCTTCGCCCCCGGTACCTCCAGCCGCTTCTATTTACGCGCGCCGCGTTCCAACATATTCACCCCGGCCAAGAGGCCTATTCCCCGGCCCGCACCCCGCCATTGAGACTGCATGGGAATTATTATTTTTTTATCTCTCAACCTGTCCAAGAGGCCTGCTGCCCGCCGCAATCGCCGCCGGGCCGGCCCGCACCCTGCCATTGAGACTGAACGGGAATTATTATTTTTTTATCTCTCAACCTGTCCAAGAGGCCTGCTGCCCGCCGCACTCGCCGCCGGGCCGGCCCGCACCCTGCCATTGAGACTGAACGGGGATTATTTATTTTTTTAACTTGGCCGCCGGCCCGGGGCGGGCATCGCCCCCGGTACCTCCAGCCGCTACTATTTCCGCGGGCCGTGTTCCAACTCTATTCACCCCGGCCAAGAGGCCTATTCCCCGGCCCGCACCCCGCCATTGAGACTGCATGGGAATTATTATTTTTTTATCTCTCAACCTGTCCAAGAGGCCTGCTGCCCGCCGCAATCGCCGCCGGGCCGGCCCGCACCCTGCCATTGAGACTGAACGGGGATTATTTATTTTTTTAACTTGGCCGCCGGGCCGGGGCGGGCATCGCCCCCGGTACCTCCAGCCGCTACTATTTCCGCGGGCCGTGTTCCAACACTATTCACCCCGGCCAAGAGGCCTATTCCCCGGCCCGCACCCCGCCATTGAGACTGCACGGGAATTATTATTTTTTTATCTCTCAACCTGTCCAAGAGGCCTGCTACCCGCCGCAATCGCCGCCGGGCCGGCCCGCACCCTGCCATTGAGACTGAACGGGGATTATTTATTTTTTTAACTTGGCCGCCGGGCCGGGGCGGGCATCGCCCCCGGTACCTGCCCGCCGCAATCGCCGCCGGGCCGGCCCGCACCCTGCCATTGAGACTGAACGGGGATTATTTATTTTTTTAACTTGGCCGCCGGGCCGGGGCGGGCATCGCCCCCGGTACCTCCAGCCGCTACTATTTCCGCGGGCCGTGTTCCAACACTATTCACCCCGGCCAAGAGGCCTATTCCCCGGCCCGCACCCCGCCATTGAGACTGCACGGGAATTATTATTTTTTTATCTCTCAACCTGTCCAAGAGGCCTGCTGCCCGCCGCACTCGCCGCCGGGCCGGCCCGCACCCCGCCATTGAGACTGAACGGGGATTATTATTTTTTTTAACTCGGCCTCCGGGCCGGGGCGGGCTTCGCCCCCGGTACCTCCAGCCGCTTCTATTTACGCGCGCCGCGTTCCAACATATTCACCCCGGCCAAGAGGCCTCTTCCCCGGCCACACTCGTCCGCCGGGCCGGCCCGCACCCCGCCATTGAGACTGAACGGGAATTATTATTTTTTTATCTCTCAACCTGTCCAAGAGGCCTGCTGCCCACCGCACTCGCCGCCGGGCCGGCCCGCACCCCGCCATTGAGACTGAACGGGGATTATTATTTTTTTTAACTCGGCCTCCGGGCCGGGGCGGGCTTCACCCCCGGTACCTCCAGCCGCTTCTATTTACGCGCGCCGCGTTCCAACATATTCACCCCGGCCAAGAGGCCTCTTCCCCGGCCACACTCGTCCGCCGGGCCGGCCCGCACCCCGCCATTGAGACTGCACGGGAATTATTATTTTTTTATCTCTCAACCTGTCCAAGAGGCCTGCTGCCCGCCGCACTCGCCGCCGGGCCGGCCCGCACCCTGCCATTGAGACTGAACGGGGATTATTTATTTTTTTAACTTGGCCGCCGGGCCGGGGCGGGCATCGCCCCCGGTACCTCCAGCCGCTACTATTTCCGCGGGCTGTGTTCCAACACTATTCACCCCGGCCAAGAGGCCTATTCCCCGGCCCGCACCCCGCCATTGAGACTGCATGGGAATTATTATTTTTTTATCTCTCAACCTGTCCAAGAGGCCTGCTGCCCGCCGCAATCGCCGCCGGGCCGGCCCGCACCCTGCCATTGAGACTGAACGGGGATTATTTATTTTTTTAACTTGGCCGCCGGGCCGGGGCGGGCATCGCCCCCGGTACCTCCAGCCGCTACTATTTCCGCGGGCTGTGTTCCAACACTATTCACCCCGGCCAAGAGGCCTATTCCCCGGCCCGCACCCCGCCATTGAGACTGCATGGGAATTATTATTTTTTTATCTCTCAACCTGTCCAAGAGGCCTGCTGCCCGCCGCAATCGCCGCCGGGCCGGCCCGCACCCTGCCATTGAGACTGAACGGGGATTATTTATTTTTTTAACTTGGCCGCCGGGCCGGGGCGGGCATCGCCCCCGGTAACTCCAGCCGCTACTATTTCCGCGGGCCGTGTTCCAACACTATTCACCCCGGCCAAGAGGCCTATTCCCCGGCCCGCACCCCGCCATTGAGACTGCACGGGAATTATTATTTTTTTATCTCTCAACCTGTCCAAGAGGCCTGCTGCCCGCCGCACTCGCCGCCGGGCCGGCCCGCACCCTGCCATTGAGACTGAACGGGGATTATTTATTTTTTTAACTTGGCCGCCGGCCCGGGGCGGGCATCGCCCCCGGTACCTCCAGCCGCTACTATTTCCGCGGGCCGTGTTCCAACACTATTCACCCCGGCCAAGAGGCCTATTCCCCGGCCCGCACCCCGCCATTGAGACTGCACGGGAATTATTATTTTTTTATCTCTCAACCTGTCCAAGAGGCCTGCTGCCCGCCGCACTCGCCGCCGGGCCGGCCCGCACCCCGCCATTGAGACTGAACGGGGATTATTATTTTTTTTAACTCGGCCTCCGGGCCGGGGCGGGCTTCGCCCCCGGTACCTCCAGCCGCTTCTATTTACGCGCGCCGCGTTCCAACATATTCACCCCGGCCAAGAGGCCTATTCCCCGGCCCGCACCCCGCCATTGAGACTGCATGGGAATTATTATTTTTTTATCTCTCAACCTGTCCAAGAGGCCTGCTGCCCGCCGCAATCGCCGCCGGGCCGGCCCGCACCCTGCCATTGAGACTGAACGGGAATTATTATTTTTTTATCTCTCAACCTGTCCAAGAGGCCTGCTGCCCGCCGCACTCGCCGCCGGGCCGGCCCGCACCCTGCCATTGAGACTGAACGGGGATTATTTATTTTTTTAACTTGGCCGCCGGCCCGGGGCGGGCATCGCCCCCGGTACCTCCAGCCGCTACTATTTCCGCGGCCCGTGTTCCAACACTATTCACCCCGGCCAAGAGGCCTATTCCCCGGCCCGCACCCCGCCATTGAGACTGCACGGGAATTATTATTTTTTTATCTCTCAACCTGTCCAAGAGGCCTGCTGCCCGCCGCAATCGCCGCCGGGCCGGCCCGCACCCTGCCATTGAGACTGAACGGGGATTATTTATTTTTTTAACTTGGCCGCCGGGCCGGGGCGGGCATCGCCCCCGGTACCTCCAGCCGCTACTATTTCCGCGGGCCGTGTTCCAACACTATTCACCCCGGCCAAGAGGCCTATTCCCGGGCCCGCACCCCGCCATTGAGACTGCACGGGAATTATTATTTTTTTATCTCTCAACCTGTCCAAGAGGCCTGCTGCCCGCCGCACTCGCCGCCGGGCCGGCCCGCACCCCGCCATTGAGACTGAACGGGGATTATTATTTTTTTTAACTCGGCCTCCGGGCCGGGGCGGGCTTCGCCCCCGGTACCTCCAGCCGCTTCTATTTACGCGCGCCGCGTTCCAACATATTCACCCCGGCCAAGAGGCCTATTCCCCGGCCCGCACCCCGCCATTGAGACTGCATGGGAATTATTATTTTTTTATCTCTCAACCTGTCCAAGAGGCCTGCTGCCCGCCGCAATCGCCGCCGGGCCGGCCCGCACCCTGCCATTGAGACTGAACGGGAATTATTATTTTTTTATCTCTCAACCTGTCCAAGAGGCCTGCTGCCCGCCGCACTCGCCGCCGGGCCGGCCCGCACCCTGCCATTGAGACTGAACGGGGATTATTTATTTTTTTAACTTGGCCGCCGGCCCGGGGCGGGCATCGCCCCCGGTACCTCCAGCCGCTACTATTTCCGCGGGCCGTGTTCCAACACTATTCACCCCGGCCAAGAGGCCTATTCCCCGGCCCGCACCCCGCCATTGAGACTGCACGGGAATTATTATTTTTTTTATCTCTCAACCTGTCCAAGAGGCCTGCTGCCCGCCGCACTCGCCGCCGGGCCGGCCCGCACCCCGCCATTAAGACTGAACGGGGATTATTATTTTTTTTAACTCGGCCTCCGGGCCGGGGCGGGCTTCGCCCCCGGTACCTCCAGCCGCTTCTATTTACGCGCGCCGCGTTCCAACATATTCACCCCGGCCAAGAGGCCTATTCCCCGGCCCGCACCCCGCCATTGAGACTGCATGGGAATTATTATTTTTTTATCTCTCAACCTGTCCAAGAGGCCTGCTGCCCGCCGCAATCGCCGCCGGGCCGGCCCGCACCCTGCCATTGAGACTGAACGGGAATTATTATTTTTTTATCTCTCAACCTGTCCAAGAGGCCTGCTGCCCGCCGCACTCGCCGCCGGGCCGGCCCGCACCCTGCCATTGAGACTGAACGGGATTATTTATTTTTTTAACTTGGCCGCCGGCCCGGGGCGGGCATCGCCCCCGGTACCTCCAGCCGCTACTATTTCCGCGGGCCGTGTTCCAACACTATTCACCCCGGCCAAGAGGCCTATTCCCCGGCCCGCACCCCGCCATTGAGACTGCACGGGAATTATTATTTTTTTTATCTCTCAACCTGTCCAAGAGGCCTGCTGCCCGCCGCACTCGCCGCCGGGCCGGCCCGCACCCCGCCATTAAGACTGAACGGGGATTATTATTTTTTTTAACTCGGCCTCCGGGCCGGGGCGGGCTTCGCCCCCGGTACCTCCAGCCGCTTCTATTTACGCGCGCCGCGTTCCAACATATTCACCCCGGCCAAGAGGCCTATTCCCCGGCCCGCACCCCGCCATTGAGACTGCATGGGAATTATTATTTTTTTATCTCTCAACCTGTCCAAGAGGCCTGCTGCCCGCCGCAATCGCCGCCGGGCCGGCCCGCACCCTGCCATTGAGACTGAACGGGAATTATTATTTTTTTATCTCTCAACCTGTCCAAGAGGCCTGCTGCCCGCCGCACTCGCCGCCGGGCCGGCCCGCACCCTGCCATTGAGACTGAACGGGGATTATTTATTTTTTTAACTTGTCCGCAGGGCGGGGGCGGGCATCGCCCCCGGTACCTCCAGCCGCTACTATTTCCGCGGGCCGTGTTCCAACACTATTCACCCCGGCCAAGAGGCCTATTCCCCGGCCCGCACCCCGCCATTGAGACTGCATGGGAATTATTATTTTTTTATCTCTCAACCTGTCCAAGAGGCCTGCTGCCCGCCGCAATCGCCGCCGGGCCGGCCCGCACCCTGCCATTGAGACTGAACGGGGATTATTTATTTTTTTAACTTGGCCGCCGGGCCGGGGCGGGCATCGCCCCCGGTACCTCCAGCCGCTACTATTTCCGCGGGCCGTGTTCCAACACTATTCACCCCGGCCAAGAGGCCTATTCCCCGGCCCGCACCCCGCCATTGAGACTAAACGGGAATTATTATTTTTTTATCTCTCAACCTGTCCAAGAGGCCTGCTGCCCGCCGCACTCGCCGCCGGGCCGGCCCGCACCCCGCCATTGAGACTGAACGGGGATTATTATTTTTTTTAACTCGGCCTCCGGGCCGGGGCGGGCTTCGCCCCCGGTACCTCCAGCCGCTTCTATTTACGCGCGCCGCGTTCCAACATATTCACCCCGGCCAAGAGGCCTATTCCCCGGCCCGCACCCCGCCATTGAGACTGCATGGGAATTATTATTTTTTTATCTCTCAACCTGTCCAAGAGGCCTGCTGCCCGCCGCAATCGCCGCCGGGCCGGCCCGCACCCTGCCATTGAGACTGAACGGGATTATTTATTTTTTTAACTTGGCCGCCGGGCCGGGGCGGGCATCGCCCCCGGTACCTCCAGCCGCTACTATTTCCGCGGGCCGTGTTCCAACACTATTCACCCCGGCCAAGACGCCTATTCCCCGGCCCGCACCCCGCCATTGAGACTGCACGGGAATTATTATTTTTTTATCTCTCAACCTGTCCAAGAGGCCTGCTGCCCGCCGCACTCGCCGCCGGGCCGGCCCGCACCCCGCCATTAAGACTGAACGGGGATTATTATTTTTTTTAACTCGGCCTCCGGGCCGGGGCGGGCTTCGCCCCCGGTACCTCCAGCCGCTTCTATTTACGCGCGCCGCGTTCCAACATATTCACCCCGGCCAAGAGGCCTATTCCCCGGCCCGCACCCCGCCATTGAGACTGCATGGGAATTATTATTTTTTTATCTCTCAACCTGTCCAAGAGGCCTGCTGCCCGCCGCAATCGCCGCCGGGCCGGCCCGCACCCTGCCATTGAGACTGAACGGGATTATTTATTTTTTTAACTTGGCCGCCGGGCCGGGGCGGGCATCGCCCCCGGTACCTCCAGCCGCTACTATTTCCGCGGGCCGTGTTCCAACACTATTCACCCCGGCCAAGAGGCCTATTCCCCGGCCCGCACCCCGCCATTGAGACTGCACGGGAATTATTATTTTTTTATCTCTCAACCTGTCCAAGAGGCCTGCTGCCCGCCGCACTCGCCGCCGGGCCGGCCCGCACCCTGCCATTGAGACTGAACGGGGATTATTTATTTTTTTAACTTGGCCGCCGGGCCGGGGCGGGCATCGCCCCCGGTACCTCCAGCCGCTACTATTTCCGCGGGCCGTGTTCCAACACTATTCACCCCGGCCAAGAGCCCTATTCCCCGGCCCGCACCCCGCCATTGAGACTGGACGGGAATTATTATTTTTTTTATCTCTCAACCTGTCCAAGAGGCCTGCTGCCCGCCGCAATCGCCGCCGGGCCGGCCCGCACCCTGCCATTGAGCCTGAACGGGGATTATTTATTTTTTTAACTTGGCCGCCGGGCCGGGGCGGGCATCGCCCCCGGTACCTCCAGCCGCTACTATTTCCGCGGGCCGTGTTCCAACACTATTCACCCCGGCCAAGAGGCCTATTCCCCGGCCCGCACCCCGCCATTGAGACTGCACGGGAATTATTATTTTTTTATCTCTCAACCTGTCCAAGAGGCCTGCTGCCCGCCGCACTCGCCGCCGGGCCGGCCCGCACCCCGCCATTGAGACTGAACGGGGATTATTATTTTTTTTTAACTCGGCCTCCGGGCCGGGGCGGGCTTCGCCCCCGGTACCTCCAGCCGCTTCTATTTACGCGCGCCGCGTTCCAACATATTCACCCCGGCCAAGAGGCCTATTCCCCGGCCCGCACCCCGCCATTGAGACTGCATGGGAATTATTATTTTTTTATCTCTCAACCTGTCCAAGAGGCCTGCTGCCCGCCGCAATCGCCGCCGGGCCGGCCCGCACCCTGCCATTGAGACTGAACGGGAATTATTATTTTTTTATCTCTCAACCTGTCCAAGAGGCCTGCTGCCCGCCGCACTCGCCGCCGGGCCGGCCCGCACCCTGCCATTGAGACTGAACGGGGATTATTTATTTTTTTAACTTGGCCGCCGGCCCGGGGCGGGCATCGCCCCCGGTACCTCCAGCCGCTACTATTTCCGCGGGCCGTGTTCCAACACTATTCACCCCGGCCAAGAGGCCTATTCCCCGGCCCGCACCCCGCCATTGAGACTGCACGGGAATTATTATTTTTTTATCTCTCAACCTGTCCAAGAGGCCTGCTGCCCGCCGCAATCGCCGCCGGGCCGGCCCGCACCCCGCCATTGAGACTGAACGGGGATTATTTATTTTTTTAACTTGGCCGCAGGGGCGGGCATCGCCCCCGGTACCTCCAGCCGCTACTATTTCCGCGGGCCGTGTTCCAACACTATTCACCCCGGCCAAGAGAAATATTCCCCGGCCCGCACCCCGCCATTGAGACTGCACGGGAATTATTATTTTTTTATCTCTCAACCTGTCCAAGAGGCCTGCTGCCCGCCGCACTCGCCGCCGGGCCGGCCCGCACCCCGCCATTGAGACTGAACGGGGATTATTATTTTTTTTAACTCGGCCTCCGGGCCGGGGCGGGCTTCGCCCCCGGTACCTCCAGCCGCTTCTATTTACGCGCGCCGCGTTCCAACATATTCACCCCGGCCAAGAGGCCTATTCCCCGGCCCGCACCCCGCCATTGAGACTGCATGGGAATTATTATTTTTTTATCTCTCAACCTGTCCAAGAGGCCTGCTGCCCGCCGCAATCGCCGCCGGGCCGGCCCGCACCCTGCCATTGAGACTGAACGGGAATTATTATTTTTTTATCTCTCAACCTGTCCAAGAGGCCTGCTGCCCGCCGCACTCGCCGCCGGGCCGGCCCGCACCCTGCCATTGAGACTGAACGGGGATTATTTATTTTTTTAACTTGGCCGCCGGCCCGGGGCGGGCATCGCCCCCGGTACCTCCAGCCGCTACTATTTCCGCGGGCCGTGTTCCAACACTATTCACCCCGGCCAAGAGGCCTATTCCCCGGCCCGCACCCCGCCATTGAGACTGCACGGGAATTATTATTTTTTTATCTCTCAACCTGTCCAAGAGGCCTGCTGCCCGCCGCAATCGCCGCCGGGCCCGCCCGCACCCTGCCATTGAGACTGAACGGGATTATTTATTTTTTTAACTTGGCCGCCGGGCCGGGGCGGGCATCGCCCCCGGTACCTCCAGCCGCTACTATTTCCGCGGGCCGTGTTCCAACACTATTCACCCCGGCCAAGAGGCCTATTCCCCGGCCCGCACCCCGCCATTGAGACTGCACGGGAATTATTATTTTTTTATCTCTCAACCTGTCCAAGAGGCCTGCTGCCCGCCGCACTCGCCGCCGGGCCGGCCCGCACCCCGCCATTGAGACTGGAACGGGGATTATTATTTTTTTTAACTCGGCCTCCGGGCCGGGGCGGGCTTCGCCCCCGGTACCTCCAGCTGCTTCTATTTACGCGCGCCGCGTTCCAACATATTCACCCCGGCCAAGAGGCCTATTCCCCGGCCCGCACCCCGCCATTGAGACTGCATGGGAATTATTATTTTTTTATCTCTCAACCTGTCCAAGAGGCCTGCTGCCCGCCGCAATCGCCGCCGGGCCGGCCCGCACCCTGCCATTGAGACTGAACGGGAATTATTATTTTTTTATCTCTCAACCTGTCCAAGAGGCCTGATGCCCGCCGCACTCGCCGCCGGGCCGGCCCGCACCCTGCCATTGAGACTGAACGGGGATTATTTATTTTTTTAACTTGTCCGCCGGGCCGGGACGGGCATCGCCCCCGGTACCTCCAGCCGCTACTATTTCCGCGGGCCGTGTTCCAACACTATTCACCCCGGCCAAGAGGCCTATTCCCCGGCCCGCACCCCGCCATTGAGACTTCACGGGAATTATTATTTTTTTATCTCTCAACCTGTCCAAGAGGCCTGCTGCCCGCCGCACTCGCCGCCGGGCCGGCCCGCACCCCGCCATTGAGACTGAACGGGGATTATTATTTTTTTTAACTCGGCCTCCGGGCCGGGGCGGGCTTCGCCCCCGGTACCTCCAGCCGCTTCTATTTACGCGCGCCGCGTTCCAACATATTCACCCCGGCCAAGAGGCCTATTCCCCGGCCCGCACCCCGCCATTGAGACTGCATGGGAATTATTATTTTTTTATCTCTCAACCTGTCCAAGAGGCCTGCTGCCCGCCGCAATCGCCGCCGGGCCGGCCCGCACCCTGCCATTGAGACTGAACGGGAATTATTATTTTTTTATCTCTCAACCTGTCCAAGAGGCCTGCTGCCCGCCGCACTCGCCGCCGGGCCGGCCCGCACCCTGCCATTGAGACTGAACGGGGATTATTTATTTTTTTAACTTGTCCGCCGGGCGGGGGCGGGCATCGCCCCCGGTACCTCCAGCCGCTACTATTTCCGCGGGCCGTGTTCCAACACTATTCACCCCGGCCAAGAGGCCTATTCCCCGGCCCGCACCCCGCCATTGAGACTGCATGGGAATTATTATTTTTTTATCTCTCAACCTGTCCAAGAGGCCTGCTGCCCGCCGCAATCGCCGCCGGGCCGGCCCGCACCCTGCCATTGAGACTGAACGGGGATTATTTATTTTTTTAACTTGGCCGCCGGGCCGGGGCGGGCATCGCCCCCGGTACCTCCAGCCGCTACTATTTCCGCGGGCCGTGTTCCAACACTATTCACCCCGGCCAAGAGGCCTATTCCCCGGCCCGCACCCCGCCATTGAGACTACACGGGAATTATTATTTTTTTATCTCTCAACCTGTCCAAGAGGCCTGCTGCCCGCCGCACTCGCCGCCGGGCCGGCCCGCACCCCGCCATTGAGACTGAACGGGGATTATTATTTTTTTTAACTCGGCCTCCGGGCCGGGGCGGGCTTCGCCCCCGGTACCTCCAGCCGCTTCTATTTACGCGCGCCGCGTTCCAACATATTCACCCCGGCCAAGAGGCCTATTCCCCGGCCCGCACCCCGCCATTGAGACTGCATGGGAATTATTATTTTTTTATCTCTCAACCTGTCCAAGAGGCCTGCTGCCCGCCGCAATCGCCGCCGGGCCGGCCCGCACCCTGCCATTGAGACTGAACGGGATTATTTATTTTTTTAACTTGGCCGCCGGGCCGGGGCGGGCATCGCCCCCGGTACCTCCAGCCGCTACTATTTCCGCGGGCCGTGTTCCAACACTATTCACCCCGGCCAAGAGGCCTATTCCCCGGCCCGCACCCCGCCATTGAGACTGCACGGGAATTATTATTTTTTTATCTCTCAACCTGTCCAAGAGGCCTGCTGCCCGCCGCACTCGCCGCCGGGCCGGCCCGCACCCTGCCATTGAGACTGAACGGGGATTATTTATTTTTTTAACTTGGCCGCCGGGCCGGGGCGGGCATCGCCCCCGGTACCTCCAGCCGCTACTATTTCCGCGGGCCGTGTTCCAACACTATTCACCCCGGCCAAGAGCCCTATTCCCCGGCCCGCACCCCGCCATTGAGACTGCACGGGAATTATTATTTTTTTTATCTCTCAACCTGTCCAAGAGGCCTGCTGCCCGCCGCAATCGCCGCCGGGCCGGCCCGCACCCTGCCATTGAGCCTGAACGGGGATTATTTATTTTTTTAACTTGGCCGCCGGGCCGGGGCGGGCATCGCCCCCGGTACCTCCAGCCGCTACTATTTCCGCGGGCCGTGTTCCAACACTATTCACCCCGGCCAAGAGGCCTATTCCCCGGCCCGCACCCCGCCATTGAGACTGCACGGGAATTATTATTTTTTTATCTCTCAACCTGTCCAAGAGGCCTGCTGCCCGCCGCAATCGCCGCCGGGCCGGCCCGCACCCTGCCATTGAGACTGAACGGGAATTATTATTTTTTTATCTCTCAACCTGTCCAAGAGGCCTGCTGCCCGCCGCACTCGCCGCCGGGCCGGCCCGCACCCTGCCATTGAGACTGAACGGGGATTATTTATTTTTTTAACTTGGCCGCCGGCCCGGGGCGGGCATCGCCCCCGGTACCTCCAGCCGCTACTATTTCCGCGGGCCGTGTTCCAACACTATTCACCCCGGCCAAGAGGCCTATTCCCCGGCCCGCACCCCGCCATTGAGACTGCACGGGAATTATTATTTTTTTATCTCTCAACCTGTCCAAGAGGCCTGCTGCCCGCCGCAATCGCCGCCGGGCCCGCCCGCACCCTGCCATTGAGACTGAACGGGATTATTTATTTTTTTAACTTGGCCGCCGGGCCGGGGCGGGCATCGCCCCCGGTACCTCCAGCTGCTTCTATTTACGCGCGCCGCGTTCCAACATATTCACCCCGGCCAAGAGGCCTATTCCCCGGCCCGCACCCCGCCATTGAGACTGCATGGGAATTATTATTTTTTTATCTCTCAACCTGTCCAAGAGGCCTGCTGCCCGCCGCAATCGCCGCCGGGCCGGCCCGCACCCTGCCATTGAGACTGAACGGGAATTATTATTTTTTTATCTCTCAACCTGTCCAAGAGGCCTGATGCCCGCCGCACTCGCCGCCGGGCCGGCCCGCACCCTGCCATTGACACTGAACGGGGATTATTTATTTTTTTAACTTGTCCGCCGGGCCGGGACGGGCATCGCCCCCGGTACCTCCAGCCGCTACTATTTCCGCGGGCCGTGTTCCAACACTATTCACCCCGGCCAAGAGGCCTATTCCCCGGCCCGCACCCCGCCATTGAGACTTCACGGGAATTATTATTTTTTTATCTCTCAACCTGTCCAAGAGGCCTGCTGCCCGCCGCACTCGCCGCCGGGCCGGCCCGCACCCCGCCATTGAGACTGAACGGGGATTATTATTTTTTTTAACTCGGCCTCCGGGCCGGGGCGGGCTTCGCCCCCGGTACCTCCAGCCGCTTCTATTTACGCGCGCCGCGTTCCAACATATTCACCCCGGCCAAGAGGCCTATTCCCCGGCCCGCACCCCGCCATTGAGACTACACGGGAATTATTATTTTTTTATCTCTCAACCTGTCCAAGAGGCCTGCTGCCCGCCGCACTCGCCGCCGGGCCGGCCCGCACCCCGCCATTGAGACTGAACGGGGATTATTATTTTTTTAACTTGGCCGCCGGGCCGGGGCGGGCATCGCCCCCGGTACCTCCAGCCGCTACTATTTCCGCGGGCCGTGTTCCAACACTATTCACCCCGGCCAAGAGGCCTATTCCCCGGCCCGCACCCCGCCATTGAGACTGCACGGGAATTATTATTTTTTTATCTCTCAACCTGTCCAAGAGGCCTGCTGCCCGCCGCACTCGCCGCCGGGCCGGCCCGCACCCTGCCATTGAGACTGAACGGGGATTATTTATTTTTTTAACTTGGCCGCCGGGCCGGGGCGGGCATCGCCCCCGGTACCTCCAGCCGCTACTATTTCCGCGGGCCGTGTTCCAACACTATTCACCCCGGCCAAGAGCCCTATTCCCCGGCCCGCACCCCGCCATTGAGACTGCACGGGAATTATTATTTTTTTTATCTCTCAACCTGTCCAAGAGGCCTGCTGCCCGCCGCAATCGCCGCCGGGCCGGCCCGCACCCTGCCATTGAGCCTGAACGGGGATTATTTATTTTTTTAACTTGGCCGCCGGGCCGGGGCGGGCATCGCCCCCGGTACCTCCAGCCGCTACTATTTCCGCGGGCCGTGTTCCAACACTATTCACCCCGGCCAAGAGGCCTATTCCCCGGCCCGCACCCCGCCATTGAGACTGCACGGGAATTATTATTTTTTTATCTCTCAACCTGTCCAAGAGGCCTGCTGCCCGCCGCACTCGCCGCCGGGCCGGCCCGCACCCCGCCATTGAGACTGAACGGGGATTATTATTTTTTTTTAACTCGGCCTCCGGGCCGGGGCGGGCTTCGCCCCCGGTACCTCCAGCCGCTTCTATTTACGCGCGCCGCGTTCCAACATATTCACCCCGGCCAAGAGGCCTATTCCCCGGCCCGCACCCCGCCATTGAGACTGCATGGGAATTATTATTTTTTTATCTCTCAACCTGTCCAAGAGGCCTGCTGCCCGCCGCAATCGCCGCCGGGCCGGCCCGCACCCTGCCATTGAGACTGAACGGGAATTATTATTTTTTTATCTCTCAACCTGTCCAAGAGGCCTGCTGCCCGCCGCACTCGCCGCCGGGCCGGCCCGCACCCTGCCATTGAGACTGAACGGGGATTATTTATTTTTTTAACTTGGCCGCCGGCCCGGGGCGGGCATCGCCCCCGGTACCTCCAGCCGCTACTATTTCCGCGGGCCGTGTTCCAACACTATTCACCCCGGCCAAGAGGCCTATTCCCCGGCCCGCACCCCGCCATTGAGACTGCACGGGAATTATTATTTTTTTATCTCTCAACCTGTCCAAGAGGCCTGCTGCCCGCCGCAATCGCCGCCGGGCCGGCCCGCACCCCGCCATTGAGACTGAACGGGGATTATTTATTTTTTTAACTTGGCCGCAGGGGCGGGCATCGCCCCCGGTACCTCCAGCCGCTACTATTTCCGCGGGCCGTGTTCCAACACTATTCACCCCGGCCAAGAGAAATATTCCCCGGCCCGCACCCCGCCATTGAGACTGCACGGGAATTATTATTTTTTTATCTCTCAACCTGTCCAAGAGGCCTGCTGCCCGCCGCACTCGCCGCCGGGCCGGCCCGCACCCCGCCATTGAGACTGAACGGGGATTATTATTTTTTTTAACTCGGCCTCCGGGCCGGGGCGGGCTTCGCCCCCGGTACCTCCAGCCGCTTCTATTTACGCGCGCCGCGTTCCAACATATTCACCCCGGCCAAGAGGCCTATTCCCCGGCCCGCACCCCGCCATTGAGACTGCATGGGAATTATTATTTTTTTATCTCTCAACCTGTCCAAGAGGCCTGCTGCCCGCCGCAATCGCCGCCGGGCCGGCCCGCACCCTGCCATTGAGACTGAACGGGAATTATTATTTTTTTATCTCTCAACCTGTCCAAGAGGCCTGCTGCCCGCCGCACTCGCCGCCGGGCCGGCCCGCACCCTGCCATTGAGACTGAACGGGGATTATTTATTTTTTTAACTTGGCCGCCGGCCCGGGGCGGGCATCGCCCCCGGTACCTCCAGCCGCTACTATTTCCGCGGGCCGTGTTCCAACACTATTCACCCCGGCCAAGAGGCCTATTCCCCGGCCCGCACCCCGCCATTGAGACTGCACGGGAATTATTATTTTTTTATCTCTCAACCTGTCCAAGAGGCCTGCTGCCCGCCGCAATCGCCGCCGGGCCCGCCCGCACCCTGCCATTGAGACTGAACGGGATTATTTATTTTTTTAACTTGGCCGCCGGGCCGGGGCGGGCATCGCCCCCGGTACCTCCAGCCGCTACTATTTCCGCGGGCCGTGTTCCAACACTATTCACCCCGGCCAAGAGGCCTATTCCCCGGCCCGCACCCCGCCATTGAGACTGCACGGGAATTATTATTTTTTTATCTCTCAACCTGTCCAAGAGGCCTGCTGCCCGCCGCACTCGCCGCCGGGCCGGCCCGCACCCCGCCATTGAGACTGGAACGGGGATTATTATTTTTTTTAACTCGGCCTCCGGGCCGGGGCGGGCTTCGCCCCCGGTACCTCCAGCTGCTTCTATTTACGCGCGCCGCGTTCCAACATATTCACCCCGGCCAAGAGGCCTATTCCCCGGCCCGCACCCCGCCATTGAGACTGCATGGGAATTATTATTTTTTTATCTCTCAACCTGTCCAAGAGGCCTGCTGCCCGCCGCAATCGCCGCCGGGCCGGCCCGCACCCTGCCATTGAGACTGAACGGGAATTATTATTTTTTTATCTCTCAACCTGTCCAAGAGGCCTGATGCCCGCCGCACTCGCCGCCGGGCCGGCCCGCACCCTGCCATTGAGACTGAACGGGGATTATTTATTTTTTTAACTTGTCCGCCGGGCCGGGACGGGCATCGCCCCCGGTACCTCCAGCCGCTACTATTTCCGCGGGCCGTGTTCCAACACTATTCACCCCGGCCAAGAGGCCTATTCCCCGGCCCGCACCCCGCCATTGAGACTTCACGGGAATTATTATTTTTTTATCTCTCAACCTGTCCAAGAGGCCTGCTGCCCGCCGCACTCGCCGCCGGGCCGGCCCGCACCCCGCCATTGAGACTGAACGGGGATTATTATTTTTTTTAACTCGGCCTCCGGGCCGGGGCGGGCTTCGCCCCCGGTACCTCCAGCCGCTTCTATTTACGCGCGCCGCGTTCCAACATATTCACCCCGGCCAAGAGGCCTATTCCCCGGCCCGCACCCCGCCATTGAGACTGCATGGGAATTATTATTTTTTTATCTCTCAACCTGTCCAAGAGGCCTGCTGCCCGCCGCAATCGCCGCCGGGCCGGCCCGCACCCTGCCATTGAGACTGAACGGGAATTATTATTTTTTTATCTCTCAACCTGTCCAAGAGGCCTGCTGCCCGCCGCACTCGCCGCCGGGCCGGCCCGCACCCTGCCATTGAGACTGAACGGGGATTATTTATTTTTTTAACTTGTCCGCCGGGCGGGGGCGGGCATCGCCCCCGGTACCTCCAGCCGCTACTATTTCCGCGGGCCGTGTTCCAACACTATTCACCCCGGCCAAGAGGCCTATTCCCCGGCCCGCACCCCGCCATTGAGACTGCATGGGAATTATTATTTTTTTATCTCTCAACCTGTCCAAGAGGCCTGCTGCCCGCCGCAATCGCCGCCGGGCCGGCCCGCACCCTGCCATTGAGACTGAACGGGGATTATTTATTTTTTTAACTTGGCCGCCGGGCCGGGGCGGGCATCGCCCCCGGTACCTCCAGCCGCTACTATTTCCGCGGGCCGTGTTCCAACACTATTCACCCCGGCCAAGAGGCCTATTCCCCGGCCCGCACCCCGCCATTGAGACTACACGGGAATTATTATTTTTTTATCTCTCAACCTGTCCAAGAGGCCTGCTGCCCGCCGCACTCGCCGCCGGGCCGGCCCGCACCCCGCCATTGAGACTGAACGGGGATTATTATTTTTTTTAACTCGGCCTCCGGGCCGGGGCGGGCTTCGCCCCCGGTACCTCCAGCCGCTTCTATTTACGCGCGCCGCGTTCCAACATATTCACCCCGGCCAAGAGGCCTATTCCCCGGCCCGCACCCCGCCATTGAGACTGCATGGGAATTATTATTTTTTTATCTCTCAACCTGTCCAAGAGGCCTGCTGCCCGCCGCAATCGCCGCCGGGCCGGCCCGCACCCTGCCATTGAGACTGAACGGGATTATTTATTTTTTTAACTTGGCCGCCGGGCCGGGGCGGGCATCGCCCCCGGTACCTCCAGCCGCTACTATTTCCGCGGGCCGTGTTCCAACACTATTCACCCCGGCCAAGAGGCCTATTCCCCGGCCCGCACCCCGCCATTGAGACTGCACGGGAATTATTATTTTTTTATCTCTCAACCTGTCCAAGAGGCCTGCTGCCCGCCGCACTCGCCGCCGGGCCGGCCCGCACCCTGCCATTGAGACTGAACGGGGATTATTTATTTTTTTAACTTGGCCGCCGGGCCGGGGCGGGCATCGCCCCCGGTACCTCCAGCCGCTACTATTTCCGCGGGCCGTGTTCCAACACTATTCACCCCGGCCAAGAGCCCTATTCCCCGGCCCGCACCCCGCCATTGAGACTGCACGGGAATTATTATTTTTTTTATCTCTCAACCTGTCCAAGAGGCCTGCTGCCCGCCGCAATCGCCGCCGGGCCGGCCCGCACCCTGCCATTGAGCCTGAACGGGGATTATTTATTTTTTTAACTTGGCCGCCGGGCCGGGGCGGGCATCGCCCCCGGTACCTCCAGCCGCTACTATTTCCGCGGGCCGTGTTCCAACACTATTCACCCCGGCCAAGAGGCCTATTCCCCGGCCCGCACCCCGCCATTGAGACTGCACGGGAATTATTATTTTTTTATCTCTCAACCTGTCCAAGAGGCCTGCTGCCCGCCGCAATCGCCGCCGGGCCGGCCCGCACCCTGCCATTGAGACTGAACGGGAATTATTATTTTTTTATCTCTCAACCTGTCCAAGAGGCCTGCTGCCCGCCGCACTCGCCGCCGGGCCGGCCCGCACCCTGCCATTGAGACTGAACGGGGATTATTTATTTTTTTAACTTGGCCGCCGGCCCGGGGCGGGCATCGCCCCCGGTACCTCCAGCCGCTACTATTTCCGCGGGCCGTGTTCCAACACTATTCACCCCGGCCAAGAGGCCTATTCCCCGGCCCGCACCCCGCCATTGAGACTGCACGGGAATTATTATTTTTTTATCTCTCAACCTGTCCAAGAGGCCTGCTGCCCGCCGCAATCGCCGCCGGGCCCGCCCGCACCCTGCCATTGAGACTGAACGGGATTATTTATTTTTTTAACTTGGCCGCCGGGCCGGGGCGGGCATCGCCCCCGGTACCTCCAGCCGCTACTATTTCCGCGGGCCGTGTTCCAACACTATTCACCCCGGCCAAGAGGCCTATTCCCCGGCCCGCACCCCGCCATTGAGACTGCACGGGAATTATTATTTTTTTATCTCTCAACCTGTCCAAGAGGCCTGCTGCCCGCCGCACTCGCCGCCGGGCCGGCCCGCACCCCGCCATTGAGACTGGAACGGGGATTATTATTTTTTTTAACTCGGCCTCCGGGCCGGGGCGGGCTTCGCCCCCGGTACCTCCAGCTGCTTCTATTTACGCGCGCCGCGTTCCAACATATTCACCCCGGCCAAGAGGCCTATTCCCCGGCCCGCACCCCGCCATTGAGACTGCATGGGAATTATTATTTTTTTATCTCTCAACCTGTCCAAGAGGCCTGCTGCCCGCCGCAATCGCCGCCGGGCCGGCCCGCACCCTGCCATTGAGACTGAACGGGAATTATTATTTTTTTATCTCTCAACCTGTCCAAGAGGCCTGATGCCCGCCGCACTCGCCGCCGGGCCGGCCCGCACCCTGCCATTGACACTGAACGGGGATTATTTATTTTTTTAACTTGTCCGCCGGGCCGGGACGGGCATCGCCCCCGGTACCTCCAGCCGCTACTATTTCCGCGGGCCGTGTTCCAACACTATTCACCCCGGCCAAGAGGCCTATTCCCCGGCCCGCACCCCGCCATTGAGACTGCACGGGAATTATTATTTTTTTATCTCTCAACCTGTCCAAGAGGCCTGCTGCCCGCCGCAATCGCCGCCGGGCCGGCCCGCACCCCTCCATTGAGACTGAACGGGGATTATTTATTTTTTTAACTTGGCCGCAGGGGCGGGCATCGCCCCCGGTACCTCAAGCCGCTACTATTTCCGCGGGCCGTGTTCCAACACTATTCACCCCGGCCAAGAGGCCTATTCCCCGGCCCGCACCCCGCCATTGAGACTGCACGGGAATTATTATTTTTTTATCTCTCAACCTGTCCAAGAGGCCTGCTGCCCGCCGCACTCGCCGCCGGGCCGGCCCGCACCCCGCCATTGAGACTGAACGGGGATTATTATTTTTTTTAACTCGGCCTCCGGGCCGGGGCGGGCTTCGCCCCCGGTACCTCCAGCCGCTTCTATTTACGCGCGGCGCGCTCCAACATATTCACCCCGGCCAAGAGGCCTATTCCCCGGCCCGCACCCCGCCATTGAGACTGCATGGGAATTATTATTTTTTTATCTCTCAACCTGTCCAAGAGGCCTGCTGCCCGCCGCAATCGCCGCCGGGCCGGCCCGCACCCTGCCATTGATACTGAACGGGAATTATTATTTTTTTATCTCTCAACCTGTCCAAGAGGCCTGCTGCCCGCCGCACTCGCCGCCGGGCCGGCCCGCACCCTGCCATTGAGACTGAACGGGGATTATTTATTTTTTTAACTTGGCCGCCGGCCCGGGGCGGGCATCGCCCCCGGTACCTCCAGCCGCTACTATTTCCGCGGGCCGTGTTCCAACACTATTCACCCCGGCCAAGAGGCCTATTCCCCGGCCCGCACCCCGCCATTGAGACTGCACGGGAATTATTATTTTTTTATCTCTCAACCTGTCCAAGAGGCCTGCTGCCCGCCGCAATCGCCGCCGGGCCGGCCCGCACCCTGCCATTGAGACTGAACGGGATTATTTATTTTTTTAACTTGGCCGCCGGGCCGGGGCGGGCATCGCCCCCGGTACCTCCAGCCGCTACTATTTCCGCGGGCCGTGTTCCAACACTATTCACCCCGGCCAAGAGGCCTATTCCCCGGCCCGCACCCCGCCATTGAGACTGCACGGGAATTATTATTTTTTTATCTCTCAACCTGTCCAAGAGGCCTGCTGCCCGCCGCACTCGCCGCCGGACCGGCCCGCACCCCGCCATTGAGACTGGAACGGGGATTATTTTTTTTTTTAACTCGGCCTCCGGGCCGGGGCGGGCTTCGCCCCCGGTACCTCCAGCCGCTTCTATTTACGCGCGCCGCGTTCCAACATATTCACCCCGGCCAAGAGGCCTATTCCCCGGCCCGCACCCCGCCATTGAGACTGCATGGGAATTATTATTTTTTTATCTCTCAACCTGTCCAAGAGGCCTGATGCCCGCCGCACTCGCCGCCGGGCCGGCCCGCACCCTGCCATTGAGACTGAACGGGGATTATTTATTTTTTTAACTTGTCCGCCGGGCCGGGACGGGCATCGCCCCCGGTACCTCCAGCCGCTACTATTTCCGCGGGCCGTGTTCCAACACTATTCACCCCGGCCAAGAGGCCTATTCCCCGGCCCGCACCCCGCCATTGAGACTTCACGGGAATTATTATTTTTTTATCTCTCAACCTGTCCAAGAGGCCTGCTGCCCGCCGCACTCGCCGCCGGGCCGGCCCGCACCCCGCCATTGAGACTGAACGGGGATTATTATTTTTTTTAACTCGGCCTCCGGGCCGGGGCGGGCTTCGCCCCCGGTACCTCCAGCCGCTTCTATTTACGCGCGCCGCGTTCCAACATATTCACCCCGGCCAAGAGGCCTATTCCCCGGCCCGCACCCCGCCATTGAGACTGCATGGGAATTATTATTTTTTTATCTCTCAACCTGTCCAAGAGGCCTGCTGCCCGCCGCAATCGCCGCCGGGCCGGCCCGCACCCTGCCATTGAGACTGAACGGGATTATTTATTTTTTTAACTTGGCCGCCGGGCCGGGGCGGGCATCGCCCCCGGTACCTCCAGCCGCTACTATTTCCGCGGGCCGTGTTCCAACACTATTCACCCCGGCCAAGAGGCCTATTCCCCGGCCCGCACCCCGCCATTGAGACTGCACGGGAATTATTATTTTTTTATCTCTCAACCTGTCCAAGAGGCCTGCTGCCCGCCGCAATCGCCGCCGGGCCGGCCCGCACCCTGCCATTGAGACTGAACGGGATTATTTATTTTTTTAACTTGGCCGCCGGGCCGGGGCGGGCATCGCCCCCGGTACCTCCAGCCGCTACTATTTCCGCGGGCCGTGTTCCAACACTATTCACCCCGGCCAAGAGGCCTATTCCCCGGCCCGCACCCCGCCATTGAGACTGCACGGGAATTATTATTTTTTTATCTCTCAACCTGTCCAAGAGGCCTGCTGCCCGCCGCAATCGCCGCCGGGCCGGCCCGCACCCCGCCATTGAGACTGAACGGGGATTATTTATTTTTTTAACTTGGCCGCAGGGGCGGGCATCGCCCCCGGTACCTCCAGCCGCTACTATTTCCGCGGGCCGTGTTCCAACACTATTCACCCCGGCCAAGAGAAATATTCCCCGGCCCGCACCCCGCCATTGAGACTGCACGGGAATTATTATTTTTTTATCTCTCAACCTGTCCAAGAGGCCTGCTGCCCGCCGCACTCGCCGCCGGGCCGGCCCGCACCCCGCCATTGAGACTGAACGGGGATTATTATTTTTTTTAACTCGGCCTCCGGGCCGGGGCGGGCTTCGCCCCCGGTACCTCCAGCCGCTTCTATTTACGCGCGCCGCGTTCCAACATATTCACCCCGGCCAAGAGGCCTATTCCCCGGCCCGCACCCCGCCATTGAGACTGCATGGGAATTATTATTTTTTTATCTCTCAACCTGTCCAAGAGGCCTGCTGCCCGCCGCAATCGCCGCCGGGCCGGCCCGCACCCTGCCATTGAGACTGAACGGGAATTATTATTTTTTTATCTCTCAACCTGTCCAAGAGGCCTGCTGCCCGCCGCACTCGCCGCCGGGCCGGCCCGCACCCTGCCATTGAGACTGAACGGGGATTATTTATTTTTTTAACTTGGCCGCCGGCCCGGGGCGGGCATCGCCCCCGGTACCTCCAGCCGCTACTATTTCCGCGGGCCGTGTTCCAACTCTATTCACCCCGGCCAAGAGGCCTATTCCCCGGCCCGCACCCCGCCATTGAGACTGCATGGGAATTATTATTTTTTTATCTCTCAACCTGTCCAAGAGGCCTGCTGCCCGCCGCACTCGCCGCCGGGCCGGCCCTCACCCCGCCATTGAGACTGAACGGGGATTATTATTTTTTTTAACTCGGCCTCCGGGCCGGGGCGGGCTTCGCCCCCGGTACCTCCAGCCACTTCTATTTACGCGCGCCGCGTTCCAACATATTCACCCCGGCCAAGAGGCCTATTCCCCGGCCCGCACCCCGCCATTGAGACTGCACGGGAATTATTATTTTTTTATCTCTCAACCTGTCCAAGAGGCCTGCTGCCCGCCGCACTCGCCGCCGGGCCGGCCCGCACCCCGCCATTGAGACTGAACGGGGATTATTATTTTTTTTAACTCGGCCTCCGGGCCGGGGCGGGCTTCGCCCCCGGTACCTCCAGCCGCTTCTATTTACGCGCGCCGCGTTCCAACATATTCACCCCGGCCAAGAGGCCTATTCCCCGGCCCGCACCCCGCCATTGAGACTGCATGGGAATTATTATTTTTTTATCTCTCAACCTGTCCAAGAGGCCTGCTGCCCGCCGCAATCGCCGCCGGGCCGGCCCGCACCCTGCCATTGAGACTGAACGGGAATTATTATTTTTTTATCTCTCAACCTGTCCAAGAGGCCTGCTGCCCGCCGCACTCGCCGCCGGGCCGGCCCGCACCCTGCCATTGAGACTGAACGGGGATTATTTATTTTTTTAACTTGGCCGCCGGCCCGGGGCGGGCATCGCCCCCGGTACCTCCAGCCGCTACTATTTCCGCGGGCCGTGTTCCAACTCTATTCACCCCGGCCAAGAGGCCTATTCCCCGGCCCGCACCCCGCCATTGAGACTGCATGGGAATTATTATTTTTTTATCTCTCAACCTGTCCAAGAGGCCTGCTGCCCGCCGCAATCGCCGCCGGGCCGGCCCGCACCCTGCCATTGAGACTGAACGGGGATTATTTATTTTTTTAACTCGGCCTCCGGGCCGGGGCGGGCTTCACCCCCGGTACCTCCAGCCACTTCTATTTACGCGCGCCGCGTTCCAACATATTCACCCCGGCCAAGAGGCCTCTTCCCCGGCCACACTCGTCCGCCGGGCCGGCCCGCACCCCGCCATTGAGACTGCACGGGAATTATTATTTTTTTATCTCTCAACCTGTCCAAGAGGCCTGCTGCCCGCCGCACTCGCCGCCGGGCCGGCCCGCACCCCGCCATTGAGACTGAACGGGGATTATTATTTTTTTTTAACTCGGCCTCCGGGCCGGGGCGGGCTTCGCCCCCGGTACCTCCAGCCGCTTCTATTTACGCGCGCCGCGTTCCAACATATTCACCCCGGCCAAGAGGCCTATTCCCCGGCCCGCACCCCGCCATTGAGACTGCATGGGAATTATTATTTTTTTATCTCTCAACCTGTCCAAGAGGCCTGCTGCCCGCCGCAATCGCCGCCGGGCCGGCCCGCACCCTGCCATTGAGACTGAACGGGAATTATTATTTTTTTATCTCTCAACCTGTCCAAGAGGCCTGCTGCCCGCCGCACTCGCCGCCGGGCCGGCCCGCACCCTGCCATTGAGACTGAACGGGGATTATTTATTTTTTTAACTTGGCCGCCGGCCCGGGGCGGGCATCGCCCCCGGTACCTCCAGCCGCTACTATTTCCGCGGGCCGTGTTCCAACACTATTCACCCCGGCCAAGAGGCCTATTCCCCGGCCCGCACCCCGCCATTGAGACTGCACGGGAATTATTATTTTTTTATCTCTCAACCTGTCCAAGAGGCCTGCTGCCCGCCGCAATCGCCGCCGGGCCGGCCCGCACCCCGCCATTGAGACTGAACGGGGATTATTTATTTTTTTAACTTGGCCGCAGGGGCGGGCATCGCCCCCGGTACCTCCAGCCGCTACTATTTCCGCGGGCCGTGTTCCAACACTATTCACCCCGGCCAAGAGAAATATTCCCCGGCCCGCACCCCGCCATTGAGACTGCACGGGAATTATTATTTTTTTATCT
Source organism: Hippocampus zosterae (assembly GCF_025434085.1). Classification (NCBI taxonomy): domain Eukaryota; kingdom Metazoa; phylum Chordata; class Actinopteri; order Syngnathiformes; family Syngnathidae; genus Hippocampus; species Hippocampus zosterae. The sequence continues at coordinate 17,793,892 of NC_067467.1, forward strand.
CTCAACCTGTCCAAGAGGCCTGCTGCCCGCCGCACTCGCCGCCGGGCCGGCCCGCACCCCGCCATTGAGACTGAACGGGGATTATTATTTTTTTTAACTCGGCCTCCGGGCCGGGGCGGGCTTCGCCCCCGGTACCTCCAGCCGCTTCTATTTACGCGCGCCGCGTTCCAACATATTCACCCCGGCCAAGAGGCCTATTCCCCGGCCCGCACCCCGCCATTGAGACTGCATGGGAATTATTATTTTTTTATCTCTCAACCTGTCCAAGAGGCCTGCTGCCCGCCGCAATCGCCGCCGGGCCGGCCCGCACCCTGCCATTGAGACTGAACGGGAATTATTATTTTTTTATCTCTCAACCTGTCCAAGAGGCCTGCTGCCCGCCGCACTCGCCGCCGGGCCGGCCCGCACCCTGCCATTGAGACTGAACGGGGATTATTTATTTTTTTAACTTGGCCGCCGGCCCGGGGCGGGCATCGCCCCCGGTACCTCCAGCCGCTACTATTTCCGCGGGCCGTGTTCCAACACTATTCACCCCGGCCAAGAGGCCTATTCCCCGGCCCGCACCCCGCGATTGAGACTGCACGGGAATTATTATTTTTTTATCTCTCAACCTGTCCAAGAGGCCTGCTGCCCGCCGCAATCGCCGCCGGGCCCGCCCGCACCCTGCCATTGAGACTGAACGGGATTATTTATTTTTTTAACTTGGCCGCCGGGCCGGGGCGGGCATCGCCCCCGGTACCTCCAGCCGCTACTATTTCCGCGGGCCGTGTTCCAACACTATTCACCCCGGCCAAGAGGCCTATTCCCCGGCCCGCACCCCGCCATTGAGACTGCACGGGAATTATTATTTTTTTATCTCTCAACCTGTCCAAGAGGCCTGCTGCCCGCCGCACTCGCCGCCGGGCCGGCCCGCACCCCGCCATTGAGACTGGAACGGGGATTATTATTTTTTTTAACTCGGCCTCCGGGCCGGGGCGGGCTTCGCCCCCGGTACCTCCAGCTGCTTCTATTTACGCGCGCCGCGTTCCAACATATTCACCCCGGCCAAGAGGCCTATTCCCCGGCCCGCACCCCGCCATTGAGACTGCATGGGAATTATTATTTTTTTATCTCTCAACCTGTCCAAGAGGCCTGCTGCCCGCCGCAATCGCCGCCGGGCCGGCCCGCACCCTGCCATTGAGACTGAACGGGAATTATTATTTTTTTATCTCTCAACCTGTCCAAGAGGCCTGATGCCCGCCGCACTCGCCGCCGGGCCGGCCCGCACCCTGCCATTGAGACTGAACGGGGATTATTTATTTTTTTAACTTGTCCGCCGGGCCGGGACGGGCATCGCCCCCGGTACCTCCAGCCGCTACTATTTCCGCGGGCCGTGTTCCAACACTATTCACCCCGGCCAAGAGGCCTATTCCCCGGCCCGCACCCCGCCATTGAGACTTCACGGGAATTATTATTTTTTTATCTCTCAACCTGTCCAAGAGGCCTGCTGCCCGCCGCACTCGCCGCCGGGCCGGCCCGCACCCCGCCATTGAGACTGAACGGGGATTATTATTTTTTTTAACTCGGCCTCCGGGCCGGGGCGGGCTTCGCCCCCGGTACCTCCAGCCGCTTCTATTTACGCGCGCCGCGTTCCAACATATTCACCCCGGCCAAGAGGCCTATTCCCCGGCCCGCACCCCGCCATTGAGACTGCATGGGAATTATTATTTTTTTATCTCTCAACCTGTCCAAGAGCCCTGCTGCCCTGCCGCAATCGCCGCCGGGCCGGCCCGCACCCTGCCATTGAGACTGAACGGGATTATTTATTTTTTTAACTTGGCCGCCGGGCCGGGGCGGGCATCGCCCCCGGTACCTCCAGCCGCTACTATTTCCGCGGGCCGTGTTCCAACACTATTCACCCCGGCCAAGAGGCCTATTCCCCGGCCCGCACCCCGCCATTGAGACTGCACGGGAATTATTATTTTTTTATCTCTCAACCTGTCCAAGAGGCCTGCTGCCCGCCGCAATCGCCGCCGGGCCGGCCCGCACCCTGCCATTGAGACTGAACGGGATTATTTATTTTTTTAACTTGGCCGCCGGGCCGGGGCGGGCATCGCCCCCGGTACCTCCAGCCGCTACTATTTCCGCGGGCCGTGTTCCAACACTATTCACCCCGGCCAAGAGGCCTATTCCCCGGCCCGCACCCCGCCATTGAGACTGCACGGGAATTATTATTTTTTTATCTCTCAACCTGTCCAAGAGGCCTGCTGCCCGCCGCAATCGCCGCCGGGCCGGCCCGCACCCCTCCATTGAGACTGAACGGGGATTATTTATTTTTTTAACTTGGCCGCAGGGGCGGGCATCGCCCCCGGTACCTCAAGCCGCTACTATTTCCGCGGGCCGTGTTCCAACACTATTCACCCCGGCCAAGAGGCCTATTCCCCGGCCCGCACCCCGCCATTGAGACTGCACGGGAATTATTATTTTTTTATCTCTCAACCTGTCCAAGAGGCCTGCTGCCCGCCGCACTCGCCGCCGGGCCGGCCCGCACCCCGCCATTGAGACTGAACGGGGATTATTATTTTTTTTAACTCGGCCTCCGGGCCGGGGCGGGCTTCGCCCCCGGTACCTCCAGCCGCTTCTATTTACGCGCGGCGCGCTCCAACATATTCACCCCGGCCAAGAGGCCTATTCCCCGGCCCGCACCCCGCCATTGAGACTGCATGGGAATTATTATTTTTTTATCTCTCAACCTGTCCAAGAGGCCTGCTGCCCGCCGCAATCGCCGCCGGGCCGGCCCGCACCCTGCCATTGATACTGAACGGGAATTATTATTTTTTTATCTCTCAACCTGTCCAAGAGGCCTGCTGCCCGCCGCACTCGCCGCCGGGCCGGCCCGCACCCTGCCATTGAGACTGAACGGGGATTATTTATTTTTTTAACTTGGCCGCCGGCCCGGGGCGGGCATCGCCCCCGGTACCTCCAGCCGCTACTATTTCCGCGGGCCGTGTTCCAACACTATTCACCCCGGCCAAGAGGCCTATTCCCCGGCCCGCACCCCGCCATTGAGACTGCACGGGAATTATTATTTTTTTATCTCTCAACCTGTCCAAGAGGCCTGCTGCCCGCCGCAATCGCCGCCGGGCCGGCCCGCACCCTGCCATTGAGACTGAACGGGATTATTTATTTTTTTAACTTGGCCGCCGGGCCGGGGCGGGCATCGCCCCCGGTACCTCCAGCCGCTACTATTTCCGCGGGCCGTGTTCCAACACTATTCACCCCGGCCAAGAGGCCTATTCCCCGGCCCGCACCCCGCCATTGAGACTGCACGGGAATTATTATTTTTTTATCTCTCAACCTGTCCAAGAGGCCTGCTGCCCGCCGCACTCGCCGCCGGACCGGCCCGCACCCCGCCATTGAGACTGGAACGGGGATTATTTTTTTTTTTAACTCGGCCTCCGGGCCGGGGCGGGCTTCGCCCCCGGTACCTCCAGCCGCTTCTATTTACGCGCGCCGCGTTCCAACATATTCACCCCGGCCAAGAGGCCTATTCCCCGGCCCGCACCCCGCCATTGAGACTGCATGGGAATTATTATTTTTTTATCTCTCAACCTGTCCAAGAGGCCTGATGCCCGCCGCACTCGCCGCCGGGCCGGCCCGCACCCTGCCATTGAGACTGAACGGGGATTATTTATTTTTTTAACTTGTCCGCCGGGCCGGGACGGGCATCGCCCCCGGTACCTCCAGCCGCTACTATTTCCGCGGGCCGTGTTCCAACACTATTCACCCCGGCCAAGAGGCCTATTCCCCGGCCCGCACCCCGCCATTGAGACTTCACGGGAATTATTATTTTTTTATCTCTCAACCTGTCCAAGAGGCCTGCTGCCCGCCGCACTCGCCGCCGGGCCGGCCCGCACCCCGCCATTGAGACTGAACGGGGATTATTATTTTTTTTAACTCGGCCTCCGGGCCGGGGCGGGCTTCGCCCCCGGTACCTCCAGCCGCTTCTATTTACGCGCGCCGCGTTCCAACATATTCACCCCGGCCAAGAGGCCTATTCCCCGGCCCGCACCCCGCCATTGAGACTGCATGGGAATTATTATTTTTTTATCTCTCAACCTGTCCAAGAGGCCTGCTGCCCGCCGCAATCGCCGCCGGGCCGGCCCGCACCCTGCCATTGAGACTGAACGGGATTATTTATTTTTTTAACTTGGCCGCCGGGCCGGGGCGGGCATCGCCCCCGGTACCTCCAGCCGCTACTATTTCCGCGGGCCGTGTTCCAACACTATTCACCCCGGCCAAGAGGCCTATTCCCCGGCCCGCACCCCGCCATTGAGACTGCACGGGAATTATTATTTTTTTATCTCTCAACCTGTCCAAGAGGCCTGCTGCCCGCCGCAATCGCCGCCGGGCCGGCCCGCACCCTGCCATTGAGACTGAACGGGATTATTTATTTTTTTAACTTGGCCGCCGGGCCGGGGCGGGCATCGCCCCCGGTACCTCCAGCCGCTACTATTTCCGCGGGCCGTGTTCCAACACTATTCACCCCGGCCAAGAGGCCTATTCCCCGGCCCGCACCCCGCCATTGAGACTGCACGGGAATTATTATTTTTTTATCTCTCAACCTGTCCAAGAGGCCTGCTGCCCGCCGCAATCGCCGCCGGGCCGGCCCGCACCCCGCCATTGAGACTGAACGGGGATTATTTATTTTTTTAACTTGGCCGCAGGGGCGGGCATCGCCCCCGGTACCTCCAGCCGCTACTATTTCCGCGGGCCGTGTTCCAACACTATTCACCCCGGCCAAGAGAAATATTCCCCGGCCCGCACCCCGCCATTGAGACTGCACGGGAATTATTATTTTTTTATCTCTCAACCTGTCCAAGAGGCCTGCTGCCCGCCGCACTCGCCGCCGGGCCGGCCCGCACCCCGCCATTGAGACTGAACGGGGATTATTATTTTTTTTAACTCGGCCTCCGGGCCGGGGCGGGCTTCGCCCCCGGTACCTCCAGCCGCTTCTATTTACGCGCGCCGCGTTCCAACATATTCACCCCGGCCAAGAGGCCTATTCCCCGGCCCGCACCCCGCCATTGAGACTGCATGGGAATTATTATTTTTTTATCTCTCAACCTGTCCAAGAGGCCTGCTGCCCGCCGCAATCGCCGCCGGGCCGGCCCGCACCCTGCCATTGAGACTGAACGGGAATTATTATTTTTTTATCTCTCAACCTGTCCAAGAGGCCTGCTGCCCGCCGCACTCGCCGCCGGGCCGGCCCGCACCCTGCCATTGAGACTGAACGGGGATTATTTATTTTTTTAACTTGGCCGCCGGCCCGGGGCGGGCATCGCCCCCGGTACCTCCAGCCGCTACTATTTCCGCGGGCCGTGTTCCAACTCTATTCACCCCGGCCAAGAGGCCTATTCCCCGGCCCGCACCCCGCCATTGAGACTGCATGGGAATTATTATTTTTTTATCTCTCAACCTGTCCAAGAGGCCTGCTGCCCGCCGCACTCGCCGCCGGGCCGGCCCTCACCCCGCCATTGAGACTGAACGGGGATTATTATTTTTTTTAACTCGGCCTCCGGGCCGGGGCGGGCTTCGCCCCCGGTACCTCCAGCCACTTCTATTTACGCGCGCCGCGTTCCAACATATTCACCCCGGCCAAGAGGCCTATTCCCCGGCCCGCACCCCGCCATTGAGACTGCACGGGAATTATTATTTTTTTATCTCTCAACCTGTCCAAGAGGCCTGCTGCCCGCCGCACTCGCCGCCGGGCCGGCCCGCACCCCGCCATTGAGACTGAACGGGGATTATTATTTTTTTTAACTCGGCCTCCGGGCCGGGGCGGGCTTCGCCCCCGGTACCTCCAGCCGCTTCTATTTACGCGCGCCGCGTTCCAACATATTCACCCCGGCCAAGAGGCCTATTCCCCGGCCCGCACCCCGCCATTGAGACTGCATGGGAATTATTATTTTTTTATCTCTCAACCTGTCCAAGAGGCCTGCTGCCCGCCGCAATCGCCGCCGGGCCGGCCCGCACCCTGCCATTGAGACTGAACGGGAATTATTATTTTTTTATCTCTCAACCTGTCCAAGAGGCCTGCTGCCCGCCGCACTCGCCGCCGGGCCGGCCCGCACCCTGCCATTGAGACTGAACGGGGATTATTTATTTTTTTAACTTGGCCGCCGGCCCGGGGCGGGCATCGCCCCCGGTACCTCCAGCCGCTACTATTTCCGCGGGCCGTGTTCCAACTCTATTCACCCCGGCCAAGAGGCCTATTCCCCGGCCCGCACCCCGCCATTGAGACTGCATGGGAATTATTATTTTTTTATCTCTCAACCTGTCCAAGAGGCCTGCTGCCCGCCGCAATCGCCGCCGGGCCGGCCCGCACCCTGCCATTGAGACTGAACGGGGATTATTTATTTTTTTAACTCGGCCTCCGGGCCGGGGCGGGCTTCACCCCCGGTACCTCCAGCCACTTCTATTTACGCGCGCCGCGTTCCAACATATTCACCCCGGCCAAGAGGCCTCTTCCCCGGCCACACTCGTCCGCCGGGCCGGCCCGCACCCCGCCATTGAGACTGCACGGGAATTATTATTTTTTTATCTCTCAACCTGTCCAAGAGGCCTGCTGCCCGCCGCACTCGCCGTCGGGCCGGCCCGCACCCCGCCATTGAGACTGAACGGGGATTATTATTTTTTTTAACTCGGCCTCCGGGCCGGGGCGGGCTTCGCCCCCGGTACCTCCAGCCGCTTCTATTTACGCGCGCCGCGTTCCAACATATTCACCCCGGCCAAGAGGCCTATTCCCCGGCCCGCACCCCGCCATTGAGACTGCATGGGAATTATTATTTTTTTATCTCTCAACCTGTCCAAGAGGCCTGCTGCCCGCCGCAATCGCCGCCGGGCCGGCCCGCACCCTGCCATTGAGACTGAACGGGAATTATTATTTTTTTATCTCTCAACCTGTCCAAGAGGCCTGCTGCCCGCCGCACTCGCCGCCGGGCCGGCCCGCACCCTGCCATTGAGACTGAACGGGGATTATTTATTTTTTTAACTTGGCCGCCGGCCCGGGGCGGGCATCGCCCCCGGTACCTCCAGCCGCTACTATTTCCGCGGGCCGTGTTCCAACTCTATTCACCCCGGCCAAGAGGCCTATTCCCCGGCCCGCACCCCGCCATTGAGACTGCATGGGAATTATTATTTTTTTATCTCTCAACCTGTCCAAGAGGCCTGCTGCCCGCCGCAATCGCCGCCGGGCCGGCCCGCACCCTGCCATTGAGACTGAACGGGGATTATTTATTTTTTTAACTCGGCCTCCGGGCCGGGGCGGGCTTCACCCCCGGTACCTCCAGCCACTTCTATTTACGCGCGCCGCGTTCCAACATATTCACCCCGGCCAAGAGGCCTCTTCCCCGGCCACACTCGTCCGCCGGGCCGGCCCGCACCCCGCCATTGAGACTGCACGGGAATTATTATTTTTTTATCTCTCAACCTGTCCAAGAGGCCTGCTGCCCGCCGCACTCGCCGCCGGGCCGGCCCGCACCCCGCCATTGAGACTGAACGGGGATTATTATTTTTTTTAACTCGGCCTCCGGGCCGGGGCGGGCTTCGCCCCCGGTACCTCCAGCCGCTTCTATTTACGCGCGCCGCGTTCCAACATATTCACCCCGGCCAAGAGGCCTATTCCCCGGCCCGCACCCCGCCATTGAGACTGCATGGGAATTATTATTTTTTTATCTCTCAACCTGTCCAAGAGGCCTGCTGCCCGCCGCAATCGCCGCCGGGCCGGCCCGCACCCTGCCATTGAGACTGAACGGGAATTATTATTTTTTTATCTCTCAACCTGTCCAAGAGGCCTGCTGCCCGCCGCACTCGCCGCCGGGCCGGCCCGCACCCTGCCATTGAGACTGAACGGGGATTATTTATTTTTTTAACTTGGCCGCCGGCCCGGGGCGGGCATCGCCCCCGGTACCTCCAGCCGCTACTATTTCCGCGGGCCGTGTTCCAACTCTATTCACCCCGGCCAAGAGGCCTATTCCCCGGCCCGCACCCCGCCATTGAGACTGCATGGGAATTATTATTTTTTTATCTCTCAACCTGTCCAAGAGGCCTGCTGCCCGCCGCAATCGCCGCCGGGCCGGCCCTCACCCTGCCATTGAGACTGAACGGGGATTATTTATTTTTTTAACTTGGCCGCCGGGCCGGGGCGGGCATCGCCCCCGGTACCTCCAGCCGCTACTATTTCCGCGGGCCGTGTTCCAACACTATTCACCCCGGCCAAGAGGCCTATTCCCCGGCCCGCACCCCGCCATTGAGACTGCACGGGAATTATTATTTTTTTATCTCTCAACCTGTCCAAGAGGCCTGCTACCCGCCGCAATCGCCGCCGGGCCGGCCCGCACCCTGCCATTGAGACTGAACGGGATTATTTATTTTTTTAACTTGGCCGCCGGGCCGGGGCGGGCATCGCCCCCGGTACCTGCCCGCCGCAATCGCCGCCGGGCCGGCCCGCACCCTGCCATTGAGACTGAACGGGGATTATTTATTTTTTTAACTTGGCCGCCGGGCCGGGGCGGGCATCGCCCCCGGTACCTCCAGCCGCTACTATTTCCGCGGGCCGTGTTCCAACACTATTCACCCCGGCCAAGAGGCCTATTCCCCGGCCACACTCGTCCGCCGGGCCGGCCCGCACCCCGCCATTGAGACTGCACGGGAATTATTATTTTTTTATCTCTCAACCTGTCCAAGAGGCCTGCTGCCAGCCGCACTCGCCGCCGGGCCGTTCCGCACCCCGCCATTGAGACTGAACGGTGATTATTATTTTTTTTTAATCGGCCTCCGGGCCGGGGCGGGCTTCGCCCCCGGTACCTCCAGCCGCTTCTATTTACGCGCGCCGCGTTCCAACATATTCACCCCGGCCAAGAGGCCTCTTCCCCGGCCACACTCGTCCGCCGGGCCGGCCCGCACCCCGCCATTGAGACTGCACGGGAATTATTATTTTTATATCTCTCAACCTGTCCAAGAGGCCTGCTGCCCGCCGCAATCGCCGCCGGGCCGGCCCGCACCCTGCCATTGAGACTGAACGGGGATTATTTATTTTTTTAACTTGGCCGCTGGGCCGGGGCGGGCATCGCCCCCGGTACCTCCAGCCGCTACTATTTCCGCGGGCCGTGTTCCAACACTATTCACCCCGGCCAAGAGGCCTATTCCCCGGCCCGCACCCCGCCATTGAGACTGCACGGGAATTATTATTTTTTTATCTCTCAACCTGTCCAAGAGGCCTGCTGCCCGCCGCACTCGCCGCCGGGCCGGCCCGCACCCCGCCATTGAGACTGAACGGGGATTATTATTTTTTTTAACTCTGCCTCCGGGCCGGGGCGGGCTACGCCCCCGGTACCTCCAGCCGCTTCTATTTACGCGCGCCGCGTTCCAACATATTCACCCCGGCCAAGAGGCCTATTCCCCGGCCCGCACCCCGCCATTGAGACTGCATGGGAATTATTATTTTTTTTATCTCTCAACCTGTCCAAGAGGCCTGCTGCCCGCCGCAATCGCCGCCGGGCCGGCCCGCACCCTGCCATTGAGACTGAACGGGAATTATTATTTTTTTATCTCTCAACCTGTCCAAGAGGCCTGCTGCCCGCCGCACTCGCCGCCGGGCCGGCCCGCACCCTGCCATTGAGACTGAACGGGATTATTTATTTTTTTAACTTGGCCGCCGGGCCGGGGCGGGCATCGCCCCCGGTACCTCCAGCCGCTACTATTTCCGCGGGCCGTGTTCCAACACTATTCACCCCGGCCAAGAGGCCTATTCCCCGGCCCGCACCCCGCCATTGAGACTGCACGGGAATTATTATTTTTTTATCTCTCAACCTGTCCAAGAGGCCTGCTGCCCGCCGCACTCGCCGCCGGGCCGGCCCGCACCCCGCCATTGAGACTGAACGGGGATTATTATTTTTTTTAACTCTGCCTCCGGGCCGGGGCGGGCTACGCCCCCGGTACCTCCAGCCGCTTCTATTTACGCGCGCCGCGTTCCAACATATTCACCCCGGCCAAGAGGCCTATTCCCCGGCCCGCACCCCGCCATTGAGACTGCATGGGAATTATTATTTTTTTTATCTCTCAACCTGTCCAAGAGGCCTGCTGCCCGCCGCAATCGCCGCCGGGCCGGCCCGCACCCTGCCATTGAGACTGAACGGGAATTATTATTTTTTTATCTCTCAACCTGTCCAAGAGGCCTGCTGCCCGCCGCACTCGCCGCCGGGCCGGCCCGCACCCTGCCATTGAGACTGAACGGGGATTATTTATTTTTTTAACTTGGCCGCCGGGCCGGGGCGGGCATCGCCCCCGGTACCTCCAGCCGCTACTATTTCCGCGGGCCGTGTTCCAACACTATTCACCCCGGCCAAGAGGCCTATTCCCCGGCCCGCACCCCGCCATTGAGACTGCATGGGAATTATTATTTTTTTATCTCTCAACCTGTCCAAGAGGCCTGCTGCCGGCCGCAATCGCCGCCGGGCCGGCCCGCACCCTGCCATTGAGACTGAACGGGGATTATTTATTTTTTTAACTTGGCCGCCGGGCCGGGGCGGGCATCGCCCCCGGTACCTCCAGCCGCTACTATTTCCGCGGGCCGTGTTCCAACACTATTCACCCCGGCCAAGAGGCCTCTTCCCCGGCCACACTCGTCCGCCGGGCCGGCCCGCACCCCGCCATTGAGACTGCACGGGAATTATTATTTTTTTATCTCTCAACCTGTCCAAGAGGCCTGCTGCCCGCCGCACTCGCCGCTGGGCCGGCCCGCACCCCGCCATTGAGACTGAACAGGGATTATTATTTTTTTTAACTCGGCCTCCGGGCCGGGGCGGGCTTCGCCCCCGGTACCTCCAGCCGCTTCTATTTACGCGCGCCGCGTTCCAACATATTCACCCCGGCCAAGAGGCCTCTTCCCCGGCCACACTCGTCCGCCGGGCCGGCCCGCACCCCGCCATTGAGACTGCACGGGAATTATTATTTTTATATCTCTCAACCTGTCCAAGAGGCCTGCTGCCCGCCGCAATCGCCGCCGGGCCGGCCCGCACCCTGCCATTGAGACTGAACGGGGATTATTTATTTTTTTAACTTGGCCGCCGGGCCGGGGCGGGCATCGCCCCCGGTACCTCCAGCCGCTACTATTTCCGCGGGCTGTGTTCCAACACTATTCACCCCGGCCAAGAGGCCTATTCCCCGGCCCGCACCCCGCCATTGAGACTGCATGGGAATTATTATTTTTTTTATCTCTCAACCTGTCCAAGAGGCCTGCTGCCCGCCGCACTCGCCGCCGGGCCGGCCCGCACCCCGCCATTGAGACTGAACGGGGATTATTATTTTTTTTAACTCGGCCTCCGGGCCGGGGCGGGCTTCGCCCCCGGTACCTCCAGCCGCTTCTATTTACGCGCGCCGCGTTCCAACATATTCACCCCGGCCAAGAGGCCTATTCCCCGGCCCGCACCCCGCCATTGAGACTGCATGGGAATTATTATTTTTTTATCTCTCAACCTGTCCAAGAGGCCTGCTGCCCGCCGCAATCGCCGCCGGGCCGGCCCGCACCCTGCCATTGAGACTGAACGGGAATTATTATTTTTTTATCTCTCAACCTGTCCAAGAGGCCTGCTGCCCGCCGCACTCGCCGCCGGGCCGGCCCGCACCCTGCCATTGAGACTGAACGAGGATTATTATTTTTTTTAACTCGGCCTCCGGGCCGGGGCGGGCTTCGCCCCCGGTACCTCCAGCCGCTTCTATTTACGCGCGCCGCGTTCCAACATATTCACCCCGGCCAAGAGGCCTCTTCCCCGGCCACACTCGTCCGCCGGGCCGGCCCGCACCCCGCCATTGAGACTGCACGGGAATTATTATTTTTATATCTCTCAACCTGTCCAAGAGGCCTGCTGCCCGCCGCAATCGCCGCCGGGCCGGCCCGCACCCTGCCATTGAGACTGAACGGGGATTATTTATTTTTTTAACTTGGCCGCCGGCCCGGGGCGGGCTTCGCCCCCGGTACCTCCAGCCGCTTCTATTTACGCGCGCCGCGTTCCAACATATTCACCCCGGCCAAGAGGCCTATTCCCCGGCCCGCACCCCGCCATTGAGACTGCATGGGAATTATTATTTTTTTATCTCTCAACCTGTCCAAGAGGCCTTCTGCCCGCCGCAATCGCCGCCGGGCCGGCCCGCACCCTGCCATTGAGACTGAACGGGAATTATTATTTTTTTATCTCTCAACCTGTCCAAGAGGCCTGCTGCCCGCCGCACTCGCCGCCGGGCCGGCCCGCACCCTGCCATTGAGACTGAACGGGGATTATTTATTTTTTTAACTTGGCCGCCGGCCCGGGGCGGGCATCGCCCCCGGTACCTCCAGCCGCTACTATTTCCGCGGGCCGTATTCCAACACTATTCACCCCGGCCAAGAGGCCTATTCCCCGGCCCGCACCCCGCCATTGAGACTGCACGGGAATTATTATTTTTTTATCTCTCAACCTGTCCAAGAGGCCTGCTGCCCGCCGCAATCGCCGCCGGGCCGGCCCGCACCCTGCCATTGAGGCTGAACGGGGATTATTTATTTTTTTAACTTGGCCGCCGGGCCGGGGCGGGCATCGCCCCCGGTACCTCCAGCCGCTTCTATTTACGCGCGCCGCGTTCCAACATATTCACCCCGGCCAAGAGGCCTATTCCCCGGCCCGCACCCCGCCATTGAGACTGCACGGGAATTATTATTTTTTTATCTCTCAACCTGTCCAAGAGGCCTGCTGCCCGCCGCAATCGCCGCCGGGCCGGCCCGCACCCTGCCATTGAGACTGAACGGGATTATTTATTTTTTTAACTTGGCCGCCGGGCCGGGGCGGGCATCGCCCCCGGTACCTCCAGCCGCTACTATTTCCGCGGGCCGTGTTCCAACACTATTCACCCCGGCCAAGAGGCCTATTCCCCGGCCCGCACCCCGCCATTGAGACTGCACGGGAATTATTATTTTTTTATCTCTCAACCTGTCCAAGAGGCCTGCTGCCCGCCGCACTCGCCGCCGGACCGGCCCGCACCCCGCCATTGAGACTGGAACGGGGATTATTTTTTTTTTTAACTCGGCCTCCGGGCCGGGGCGGGCTTCGCCCCCGGTACCTCCAGCCGCTTCTATTTACGCGCGCCGCGTTCCAACATATTCACCCCGGCCAAGAGGCCTATTCCCCGGCCCGCACCCCGCCATTGAGACTGCATGGGAATTATTATTTTTTTATCTCTCAACCTGTCCAAGAGGCCTGATGCCCGCCGCACTCGCCGCCGGGCCGGCCCGCACCCTGCCATTGAGACTGAACGGGGATTATTTATTTTTTTAACTTGTCCGCCGGGCCGGGACGGGCATCGCCCCCGGTACCTCCAGCCGCTACTATTTCCGCGGGCCGTGTTCCAACACTATTCACCCCGGCCAAGAGGCCTATTCCCCGGCCCGCACCCCGCCATTGAGACTTCACGGGAATTATTATTTTTTTATCTCTCAACCTGTCCAAGAGGCCTGCTGCCCGCCGCACTCGCCGCCGGGCCGGCCCGCACCCCGCCATTGAGACTGAACGGGGATTATTATTTTTTTTAACTCGGCCTCCGGGCCGGGGCGGGCTTCGCCCCCGGTACCTCCAGCCGCTTCTATTTACGCGCGCCGCGTTCCAACATATTCACCCCGGCCAAGAGGCCTATTCCCCGGCCCGCACCCCGCCATTGAGACTGCATGGGAATTATTATTTTTTTATCTCTCAACCTGTCCAAGAGGCCTGCTGCCCGCCGCAATCGCCGCCGGGCCGGCCCGCACCCTGCCATTGAGACTGAACGGGATTATTTATTTTTTTAACTTGGCCGCCGGGCCGGGGCGGGCATCGCCCCCGGTACCTCCAGCCGCTACTATTTCCGCGGGCCGTGTTCCAACACTATTCACCCCGGCCAAGAGGCCTATTCCCCGGCCCGCACCCCGCCATTGAGACTGCACGGGAATTATTATTTTTTTATCTCTCAACCTGTCCAAGAGGCCTGCTGCCCGCCGCAATCGCCGCCGGGCCGGCCCGCACCCTGCCATTGAGACTGAACGGGATTATTTATTTTTTTAACTTGGCCGCCGGGCCGGGGCGGGCATCGCCCCCGGTACCTCCAGCCGCTACTATTTCCGCGGGCCGTGTTCCAACACTATTCACCCCGGCCAAGAGGCCTATTCCCCGGCCCGCACCCCGCCATTGAGACTGCACGGGAATTATTATTTTTTTATCTCTCAACCTGTCCAAGAGGCCTGCTGCCCGCCGCAATCGCCGCCGGGCCGGCCCGCACCCCGCCATTGAGACTGAACGGGGATTATTTATTTTTTTAACTTGGCCGCAGGGGCGGGCATCGCCCCCGGTACCTCCAGCCGCTACTATTTCCGCGGGCCGTGTTCCAACACTATTCACCCCGGCCAAGAGAAATATTCCCCGGCCCGCACCCCGCCATTGAGACTGCACGGGAATTATTATTTTTTTATCTCTCAACCTGTCCAAGAGGCCTGCTGCCCGCCGCACTCGCCGCCGGGCCGGCCCGCACCCCGCCATTGAGACTGAACGGGGATTATTATTTTTTTTAACTCGGCCTCCGGGCCGGGGCGGGCTTCGCCCCCGGTACCTCCAGCCGCTTCTATTTACGCGCGCCGCGTTCCAACATATTCACCCCGGCCAAGAGGCCTATTCCCCGGCCCGCACCCCGCCATTGAGACTGCATGGGAATTATTATTTTTTTATCTCTCAACCTGTCCAAGAGGCCTGCTGCCCGCCGCAATCGCCGCCGGGCCGGCCCGCACCCTGCCATTGAGACTGAACGGGAATTATTATTTTTTTATCTCTCAACCTGTCCAAGAGGCCTGCTGCCCGCCGCACTCGCCGCCGGGCCGGCCCGCACCCTGCCATTGAGACTGAACGGGGATTATTTATTTTTTTAACTTGGCCGCCGGCCCGGGGCGGGCATCGCCCCCGGTACCTCCAGCCGCTACTATTTCCGCGGGCCGTGTTCCAACTCTATTCACCCCGGCCAAGAGGCCTATTCCCCGGCCCGCACCCCGCCATTGAGACTGCATGGGAATTATTATTTTTTTATCTCTCAACCTGTCCAAGAGGCCTGCTGCCCGCCGCACTCGCCGCCGGGCCGGCCCTCACCCCGCCATTGAGACTGAACGGGGATTATTATTTTTTTTAACTCGGCCTCCGGGCCGGGGCGGGCTTCGCCCCCGGTACCTCCAGCCACTTCTATTTACGCGCGCCGCGTTCCAACATATTCACCCCGGCCAAGAGGCCTATTCCCCGGCCCGCACCCCGCCATTGAGACTGCACGGGAATTATTATTTTTTTATCTCTCAACCTGTCCAAGAGGCCTGCTGCCCGCCGCACTCGCCGCCGGGCCGGCCCGCACCCCGCCATTGAGACTGAACGGGGATTATTATTTTTTTTAACTCGGCCTCCGGGCCGGGGCGGGCTTCGCCCCCGGTACCTCCAGCCGCTTCTATTTACGCGCGCCGCGTTCCAACATATTCACCCCGGCCAAGAGGCCTATTCCCCGGCCCGCACCCCGCCATTGAGACTGCATGGGAATTATTATTTTTTTATCTCTCAACCTGTCCAAGAGGCCTGCTGCCCGCCGCAATCGCCGCCGGGCCGGCCCGCACCCTGCCATTGAGACTGAACGGGAATTATTATTTTTTTATCTCTCAACCTGTCCAAGAGGCCTGCTGCCCGCCGCACTCGCCGCCGGGCCGGCCCGCACCCTGCCATTGAGACTGAACGGGGATTATTTATTTTTTTAACTTGGCCGCCGGCCCGGGGCGGGCATCGCCCCCGGTACCTCCAGCCGCTACTATTTCCGCGGGCCGTGTTCCAACTCTATTCACCCCGGCCAAGAGGCCTATTCCCCGGCCCGCACCCCGCCATTGAGACTGCATGGGAATTATTATTTTTTTATCTCTCAACCTGTCCAAGAGGCCTGCTGCCCGCCGCAATCGCCGCCGGGCCGGCCCGCACCCTGCCATTGAGACTGAACGGGGATTATTTATTTTTTTAACTCGGCCTCCGGGCCGGGGCGGGCTTCACCCCCGGTACCTCCAGCCACTTCTATTTACGCGCGCCGCGTTCCAACATATTCACCCCGGCCAAGAGGCCTCTTCCCCGGCCACACTCGTCCGCCGGGCCGGCCCGCACCCCGCCATTGAGACTGCACGGGAATTATTATTTTTTTATCTCTCAACCTGTCCAAGAGGCCTGCTGCCCGCCGCACTCGCCGTCGGGCCGGCCCGCACCCCGCCATTGAGACTGAACGGGGATTATTATTTTTTTTAACTCGGCCTCCGGGCCGGGGCGGGCTTCGCCCCCGGTACCTCCAGCCGCTTCTATTTACGCGCGCCGCGTTCCAACATATTCACCCCGGCCAAGAGGCCTATTCCCCGGCCCGCACCCCGCCATTGAGACTGCATGGGAATTATTATTTTTTTATCTCTCAACCTGTCCAAGAGGCCTGCTGCCCGCCGCAATCGCCGCCGGGCCGGCCCGCACCCTGCCATTGAGACTGAACGGGAATTATTATTTTTTTATCTCTCAACCTGTCCAAGAGGCCTGCTGCCCGCCGCACTCGCCGCCGGGCCGGCCCGCACCCTGCCATTGAGACTGAACGGGGATTATTTATTTTTTTAACTTGGCCGCCGGCCCGGGGCGGGCATCGCCCCCGGTACCTCCAGCCGCTACTATTTCCGCGGGCCGTGTTCCAACTCTATTCACCCCGGCCAAGAGGCCTATTCCCCGGCCCGCACCCCGCCATTGAGACTGCATGGGAATTATTATTTTTTTATCTCTCAACCTGTCCAAGAGGCCTGCTGCCCGCCGCAATCGCCGCCGGGCCGGCCCGCACCCTGCCATTGAGACTGAACGGGGATTATTTATTTTTTTAACTCGGCCTCCGGGCCGGGGCGGGCTTCACCCCCGGTACCTCCAGCCACTTCTATTTACGCGCGCCGCGTTCCAACATATTCACCCCGGCCAAGAGGCCTCTTCCCCGGCCACACTCGTCCGCCGGGCCGGCCCGCACCCCGCCATTGAGACTGCACGGGAATTATTATTTTTTTATCTCTCAACCTGTCCAAGAGGCCTGCTGCCCGCCGCACTCGCCGCCGGGCCGGCCCGCACCCCGCCATTGAGACTGAACGGGGATTATTATTTTTTTTAACTCGGCCTCCGGGCCGGGGCGGGCTTCGCCCCCGGTACCTCCAGCCGCTTCTATTTACGCGCGCCGCGTTCCAACATATTCACCCCGGCCAAGAGGCCTATTCCCCGGCCCGCACCCCGCCATTGAGACTGCATGGGAATTATTATTTTTTTATCTCTCAACCTGTCCAAGAGGCCTGCTGCCCGCCGCAATCGCCGCCGGGCCGGCCCGCACCCTGCCATTGAGACTGAACGGGAATTATTATTTTTTTATCTCTCAACCTGTCCAAGAGGCCTGCTGCCCGCCGCACTCGCCGCCGGGCCGGCCCGCACCCTGCCATTGAGACTGAACGGGGATTATTTATTTTTTTAACTTGGCCGCCGGCCCGGGGCGGGCATCGCCCCCGGTACCTCCAGCCGCTACTATTTCCGCGGGCCGTGTTCCAACTCTATTCACCCCGGCCAAGAGGCCTATTCCCCGGCCCGCACCCCGCCATTGAGACTGCATGGGAATTATTATTTTTTTATCTCTCAACCTGTCCAAGAGGCCTGCTGCCCGCCGCAATCGCCGCCGGGCCGGCCCTCACCCTGCCATTGAGACTGAACGGGGATTATTTATTTTTTTAACTTGGCCGCCGGGCCGGGGCGGGCATCGCCCCCGGTACCTCCAGCCGCTACTATTTCCGCGGGCCGTGTTCCAACACTATTCACCCCGGCCAAGAGGCCTATTCCCCGGCCCGCACCCCGCCATTGAGACTGCACGGGAATTATTATTTTTTTATCTCTCAACCTGTCCAAGAGGCCTGCTACCCGCCGCAATCGCCGCCGGGCCGGCCCGCACCCTGCCATTGAGACTGAACGGGATTATTTATTTTTTTAACTTGGCCGCCGGGCCGGGGCGGGCATCGCCCCCGGTACCTGCCCGCCGCAATCGCCGCCGGGCCGGCCCGCACCCTGCCATTGAGACTGAACGGGGATTATTTATTTTTTTAACTTGGCCGCCGGGCCGGGGCGGGCATCGCCCCCGGTACCTCCAGCCGCTACTATTTCCGCGGGCCGTGTTCCAACACTATTCACCCCGGCCAAGAGGCCTATTCCCCGGCCACACTCGTCCGCCGGGCCGGCCCGCACCCCGCCATTGAGACTGCACGGGAATTATTATTTTTTTATCTCTCAACCTGTCCAAGAGGCCTGCTGCCAGCCGCACTCGCCGCCGGGCCGTTCCGCACCCCGCCATTGAGACTGAACGGTGATTATTATTTTTTTTTAATCGGCCTCCGGGCCGGGGCGGGCTTCGCCCCCGGTACCTCCAGCCGCTTCTATTTACGCGCGCCGCGTTCCAACATATTCACCCCGGCCAAGAGGCCTCTTCCCCGGCCACACTCGTCCGCCGGGCCGGCCCGCACCCCGCCATTGAGACTGCACGGGAATTATTATTTTTATATCTCTCAACCTGTCCAAGAGGCCTGCTGCCCGCCGCAATCGCCGCCGGGCCGGCCCGCACCCTGCCATTGAGACTGAACGGGGATTATTTATTTTTTTAACTTGGCCGCTGGGCCGGGGCGGGCATCGCCCCCGGTACCTCCAGCCGCTACTATTTCCGCGGGCCGTGTTCCAACACTATTCACCCCGGCCAAGAGGCCTATTCCCCGGCCCGCACCCCGCCATTGAGACTGCACGGGAATTATTATTTTTTTATCTCTCAACCTGTCCAAGAGGCCTGCTGCCCGCCGCACTCGCCGCCGGGCCGGCCCGCACCCCGCCATTGAGACTGAACGGGGATTATTATTTTTTTTAACTCTGCCTCCGGGCCGGGGCGGGCTACGCCCCCGGTACCTCCAGCCGCTTCTATTTACGCGCGCCGCGTTCCAACATATTCACCCCGGCCAAGAGGCCTATTCCCCGGCCCGCACCCCGCCATTGAGACTGCATGGGAATTATTATTTTTTTTATCTCTCAACCTGTCCAAGAGGCCTGCTGCCCGCCGCAATCGCCGCCGGGCCGGCCCGCACCCTGCCATTGAGACTGAACGGGAATTATTATTTTTTTATCTCTCAACCTGTCCAAGAGGCCTGCTGCCCGCCGCACTCGCCGCCGGGCCGGCCCGCACCCTGCCATTGAGACTGAACGGGATTATTTATTTTTTTAACTTGGCCGCCGGGCCGGGGCGGGCATCGCCCCCGGTACCTCCAGCCGCTACTATTTCCGCGGGCCGTGTTCCAACACTATTCACCCCGGCCAAGAGGCCTATTCCCCGGCCCGCACCCCGCCATTGAGACTGCACGGGAATTATTATTTTTTTATCTCTCAACCTGTCCAAGAGGCCTGCTGCCCGCCGCACTCGCCGCCGGGCCGGCCCGCACCCCGCCATTGAGACTGAACGGGGATTATTATTTTTTTTAACTCTGCCTCCGGGCCGGGGCGGGCTACGCCCCCGGTACCTCCAGCCGCTTCTATTTACGCGCGCCGCGTTCCAACATATTCACCCCGGCCAAGAGGCCTATTCCCCGGCCCGCACCCCGCCATTGAGACTGCATGGGAATTATTATTTTTTTTATCTCTCAACCTGTCCAAGAGGCCTGCTGCCCGCCGCAATCGCCGCCGGGCCGGCCCGCACCCTGCCATTGAGACTGAACGGGAATTATTATTTTTTTATCTCTCAACCTGTCCAAGAGGCCTGCTGCCCGCCGCACTCGCCGCCGGGCCGGCCCGCACCCTGCCATTGAGACTGAACGGGGATTATTTATTTTTTTAACTTGGCCGCCGGGCCGGGGCGGGCATCGCCCCCGGTACCTCCAGCCGCTACTATTTCCGCGGGCCGTGTTCCAACACTATTCACCCCGGCCAAGAGGCCTATTCCCCGGCCCGCACCCCGCCATTGAGACTGCATGGGAATTATTATTTTTTTATCTCTCAACCTGTCCAAGAGGCCTGCTGCCGGCCGCAATCGCCGCCGGGCCGGCCCGCACCCTGCCATTGAGACTGAACGGGGATTATTTATTTTTTTAACTTGGCCGCCGGGCCGGGGCGGGCATCGCCCCCGGTACCTCCAGCCGCTACTATTTCCGCGGGCCGTGTTCCAACACTATTCACCCCGGCCAAGAGGCCTCTTCCCCGGCCACACTCGTCCGCCGGGCCGGCCCGCACCCCGCCATTGAGACTGCACGGGAATTATTATTTTTTTATCTCTCAACCTGTCCAAGAGGCCTGCTGCCCGCCGCACTCGCCGCTGGGCCGGCCCGCACCCCGCCATTGAGACTGAACAGGGATTATTATTTTTTTTAACTCGGCCTCCGGGCCGGGGCGGGCTTCGCCCCCGGTACCTCCAGCCGCTTCTATTTACGCGCGCCGCGTTCCAACATATTCACCCCGGCCAAGAGGCCTCTTCCCCGGCCACACTCGTCCGCCGGGCCGGCCCGCACCCCGCCATTGAGACTGCACGGGAATTATTATTTTTATATCTCTCAACCTGTCCAAGAGGCCTGCTGCCCGCCGCAATCGCCGCCGGGCCGGCCCGCACCCTGCCATTGAGACTGAACGGGGATTATTTATTTTTTTAACTTGGCCGCCGGGCCGGGGCGGGCATCGCCCCCGGTACCTCCAGCCGCTACTATTTCCGCGGGCTGTGTTCCAACACTATTCACCCCGGCCAAGAGGCCTATTCCCCGGCCCGCACCCCGCCATTGAGACTGCATGGGAATTATTATTTTTTTTATCTCTCAACCTGTCCAAGAGGCCTGCTGCCCGCCGCACTCGCCGCCGGGCCGGCCCGCACCCCGCCATTGAGACTGAACGGGGATTATTATTTTTTTTAACTCGGCCTCCGGGCCGGGGCGGGCTTCGCCCCCGGTACCTCCAGCCGCTTCTATTTACGCGCGCCGCGTTCCAACATATTCACCCCGGCCAAGAGGCCTATTCCCCGGCCCGCACCCCGCCATTGAGACTGCATGGGAATTATTATTTTTTTATCTCTCAACCTGTCCAAGAGGCCTGCTGCCCGCCGCAATCGCCGCCGGGCCGGCCCGCACCCTGCCATTGAGACTGAACGGGAATTATTATTTTTTTATCTCTCAACCTGTCCAAGAGGCCTGCTGCCCGCCGCACTCGCCGCCGGGCCGGCCCGCACCCTGCCATTGAGACTGAACGAGGATTATTATTTTTTTTAACTCGGCCTCCGGGCCGGGGCGGGCTTCGCCCCCGGTACCTCCAGCCGCTTCTATTTACGCGCGCCGCGTTCCAACATATTCACCCCGGCCAAGAGGCCTCTTCCCCGGCCACACTCGTCCGCCGGGCCGGCCCGCACCCCGCCATTGAGACTGCACGGGAATTATTATTTTTATATCTCTCAACCTGTCCAAGAGGCCTGCTGCCCGCCGCAATCGCCGCCGGGCCGGCCCGCACCCTGCCATTGAGACTGAACGGGGATTATTTATTTTTTTAACTTGGCCGCCGGCCCGGGGCGGGCTTCGCCCCCGGTACCTCCAGCCGCTTCTATTTACGCGCGCCGCGTTCCAACATATTCACCCCGGCCAAGAGGCCTATTCCCCGGCCCGCACCCCGCCATTGAGACTGCATGGGAATTATTATTTTTTTATCTCTCAACCTGTCCAAGAGGCCTTCTGCCCGCCGCAATCGCCGCCGGGCCGGCCCGCACCCTGCCATTGAGACTGAACGGGAATTATTATTTTTTTATCTCTCAACCTGTCCAAGAGGCCTGCTGCCCGCCGCACTCGCCGCCGGGCCGGCCCGCACCCTGCCATTGAGACTGAACGGGGATTATTTATTTTTTTAACTTGGCCGCCGGCCCGGGGCGGGCATCGCCCCCGGTACCTCCAGCCGCTACTATTTCCGCGGGCCGTATTCCAACACTATTCACCCCGGCCAAGAGGCCTATTCCCCGGCCCGCACCCCGCCATTGAGACTGCACGGGAATTATTATTTTTTTATCTCTCAACCTGTCCAAGAGGCCTGCTGCCCGCCGCAATCGCCGCCGGGCCGGCCCGCACCCTGCCATTGAGGCTGAACGGGGATTATTTATTTTTTTAACTTGGCCGCCGGGCCGGGGCGGGCATCGCCCCCGGTACCTCCAGCCGCTTCTATTTACGCGCGCCGCGTTCCAACATATTCACCCCGGCCAAGAGGCCTATTCCCCGGCCCGCACCCCGCCATTGAGACTGCACGGGAATTATTATTTTTTTATCTCTCAACCTGTCCAAGAGGCCTGCTGCCCGCCGCACTCGCCGCCGGGCCGGCCCGCACCCCGCCATTGAGACTGAACGGGGATTATTTTTTTTTTTAACTCGGCCTCCGGGCCGGGGCGGGCTTCGCCCCCGGTACCTCCAGCCGCTTCTATTTACGCGCGCCGCGTTCCAACATATTCACCCCGGCCAAGAGGCCTATTCCCCGGCCCGCACCCCGCCATTGAGACTGCACGGGAATTATTATTTTTTTATCTCTCAACCTGTCCAAGAGGCCTGCTGCCCGCCGCAATCGCCGCCGGGCCGGCCCGCACCCTGCCATTGAGACTGAACGGGAATTATTATTTTTTTATTTCTCAACCTGTCCAAGAGGCCTGCTGCCCGCCGCACTCGCCGCCGGGCCGGCACGCACCCCGCCATTGAGACTGAACGGGGATTATTATTTTTTTTAACTCGGCCTCCGGGCCGGGGCGGGCTTCGCCCCCGGTACCTCCAGCCGCTTCTATTTACGCGCGCCGCGTTCCAACATATTCACACCGGCCAAGAGGCCTCTTCCCCGGCCACACTCGTCCGCCGGGCCGGCCCGCACCCCGCCATTGAGACTGCACGGGAATTATTATTTTTTTATCTCTCAACCTGTCCAAGAGGCCTGCTGCCCGCCGCACTCGCCGCCGGGCCGGCCCGCACCCCGCCATTGAGACTGAACGGGGATTATTATTTTTTTTAACTCGGCCTCCGGGCCGGGGCGGGCTTCGCCCCCGGTACCTCCAGCCGCTTCTATTTACGCGCGCCGCGTTCCAACATATTCACCCCGGCCAAGAGGCCTATTCCCCGGCCCGCACCCCGCCATTGAGACTGCATGGGAATTATTATTTTTTTATCTCTCAACCTGTCCAAGAGGCCTGCTGCCCGCCGCAATTGCCGCCGGGCCGGCCCGCACCCTGCCATTGAGACTGAACGGGAATTATTATTTTTTTATCTCTCAACCTGTCCAAGAGGCCTGCTGCCCGCCGCAATCGCCGCCGGGCCGGCCCGCACCCTGCCATTGAGACTGAACGGGGATTATTTATTTTTTTAACTTGGCCGCCGGGCCGGGGCGGGCATCGCCCCCGGTACCTCCAGCCGCTACTATTTCCGCGGGCCGTGTTCCAACACTATTCACCCCGGCCAAGAGGCCTATTCCCCGGCCCGCACCCCGCCATTGAGACTGCACGGGAATTATTTTTTTTTTTATCTCTCAACCTGTCCAAGAGGCCTGCTGCCCGCCGCACTCGCCGCCGGGCTGGCCCGCACCCCGCCATTGAGACTGAACGGGGATTATTATTTTTTTTAACTCGGCCTCCGGGCCGGGGCGGGCTTCGCCCCCGGTACCTCCAGCCGCTTCTATTTACGCGCGCCGCGTTCCAACATATTCACCCCGGCCAAGAGGCCTAT
This sequence comes from Hippocampus zosterae, assembly GCF_025434085.1. Classification (NCBI taxonomy): domain Eukaryota; kingdom Metazoa; phylum Chordata; class Actinopteri; order Syngnathiformes; family Syngnathidae; genus Hippocampus; species Hippocampus zosterae. The sequence goes on from NC_067467.1 coordinate 17,817,728, forward strand.
TCCCCGGCCCGCACCCCGCCATTGAGACTGCACGGGAATTATTATTTTTTTATCTCTCAACCTGTCCAAGAGGCCTGCTGCCCGCCGCACTCGCCGCCGGGCCCGCCCGCACCCCGCCATTGAGACTGAACGGGGATTATTATTTTTTTTAACTCGGCCTCCGGGCCGGGGCGGGCTTCGCCCCCTGTACCTCCAGCCGCTTCTATTTACGCGCGCCGCGTACCAACATATTCACCCCGGCCAAGAGGCCTATTCCCCGGCCCGCACCCCGCCATTGAGACTGCATGGGAATTATTATTTTTTTATCTCTCAACCTGTCCAAGAGGCCTGCTGCCCGCCGCAATCGCCGCCGGGCCGGCCCGTACCCTGCCATTGAGACTGAACGGGATTATTTATTTTTTTAACTTGGCCGCCGGGCCGGGGCGGGCATCGCCCCCGGTACCTCCAGCCGCTACTATTTCCGCGGGCCGTGTTCCAACACTATTCACCCCGGCCAAGAGGCCTATTCCCCGGCCCGCACCCCGCCATTGAGACTGCACGGGAATTATTATTTTTTTATCTCTCAACCTGTCCAAGAGGCCTGCTGCCCGCCGCACTCGCCGCCGGGCCGGCCCGCACCCCGCCATTGAGACTGAACGGGGATTATTATTTTTTTTAACTCGGCCTCCGGGCCGGGGCGGGCTTCGCCCCCGGTACCTCCAGCCGCTTCTATTTACGCGCGCCGCGTTCCAACATATTCACCCCGGCCAAGAGGCCTATTCCCCGGCCCGCACCCCGCCATTGAGACTGCACGGGAATTATTTTTTTATCTCTCAACCTGTCCAAGAGGCCTGCTGCCCGCCGCACTCGCCGCCGGGCCGGCCCGCACCCCGCCATTGAGACTGAACGGGGATTATTATTTTTTTTAACTCGGCCTCCGGGCCGGGGCGGGCTTCGCCCCCGGTACCTCCAGCCGCTTCTATTTACGCGCGCCGCGTTCCAACATATTCACCCCGGCCAAGAGGCCTATTCCCCGGCCCGCACCCCGCCATTGAGACTGCATGGGAATTATTATTTTTTTATCTCTCAACCTGTCCAAGAGGCCTGCTGCCCGCCGCAATTGCCGCCGGGCCGGCCCGCACCCTGCCATTGAGACTGAACGGGAATTATTATTTTTTTATCTCTCAACCTGTCCAAGAGGCCTGCTGCCCGCCGCAATCGCCGCCGGGCCGGCCCGCACCCTGCCATTGAGACTGAACGGGGATTATTTATTTTTTTAACTTGGCCGCCGGGCCGGGGCGGGCATCGCCCCCGGTACCTCCAGCCGCTACTATTTCCGCGGGCCGTGTTCCAACACTATTCACCCCGGCCAAGAGGCCTATTCCCCGGCCCGCACCCCGCCATTGAGACTGCACGGGAATTATTATTTTTTTTATCTCTCAACCTGTCCAAGAGGCCTGCTGCCCGCCGCACTCGCCGCCGGGCCGGCCCGCACCCCGCCATTGAGACTGAACGGGGATTATTATTTTTTTTAACTCGGCCTCCGGGCCGGGGCGGGCTTCGCCCCCGGTACCTCCAGCCGCTTCTATTTACGCGCGCCGCGTTCCAACATATTCACCCCGGCCAAGAGGCCTATTCCCCGGCCCGCACCCCGCCATTGAGACTGCACGGGAATTATTATTTTTTTATCTCTCAACCTGTCCAAGAGGCCTGCTGCCCGCCGCACTCGCCGCCGGGCCCGCCCGCACCCCGCCATTGAGACTGAACGGGGATTATTATTTTTTTTAACTCGGCCTCCGGGCCGGGGCGGGCTTCGCCCCCGGTACCTCCAGCCGCTTCTATTTACGCGCGCCGCGTACCAACATATTCACCCCGGCCAAGAGGCCTATTCCCCGGCCCGCACCCCGCCATTGAGACTGCATGGGAATTATTATTTTTTTATCTCTCAACCTGTCCAAGAGGCCTGCTGCCCGCCGCAATCGCCGCCGGGCCGGCCCGTACCCTGCCATTGAGACTGAACGGGATTATTTATTTTTTTAACTTGGCCGCCGGGCCGGGGCGGGCATCGCCCCCGGTACCTCCAGCCGCTACTATTTCCGCGGGCCGTGTTCCAACACTATTCACCCCGGCCAAGAGGCCTATTCCCCGGCCCGCACCCCGCCATTGAGACTGCACGGGAATTATTATTTTTTTATCTCTCAACCTGTCCAAGAGGCCTGCTGCCCGCCGCACTCGCCGCCGGGCCGGCCCGCACCCCGCCATTGAGACTGAACGGGGATTATTATTTTTTTTAACTCGGCCTCCGGGCCGGGGCGGGCTTCGCCCCCGGTACCTCCAGCCGCTTCTATTTACGCGCGCCGCGTTCCAACATATTCACCCCGGCCAAGAGGCCTATTCCCCGGCCCGCACCCCGCCATTGAGACTGCACGGGAATTATTATTTTTTTATCTCTCAACCTGTCCAAGAGGCCTGCTGCCCGCCGCACTCGCCGCCGGGCCGGCCCGCACCCCGCCATTGAGACTGAACGGGGATTATTATTTTTTTTAACTCGGCCTCCGGGCCGGGGCGGGCTTCGCCCCCGGTACCTCCAGCCGCTTCTATTTACGCGCGCCGCGTTCCAACATATTCACCCCGGCCAAGAGGCCTATTCCCCGGCCCGCACCCCGCCATTGAGACTGCATGGGAATTATTATTTTTTTATCTCTCAACCTGTCCAAGAGGCCTGCTGCCCGCCGCACTCGCCGCCGGGCTGGCCCGCACCCCGCCATTGAGACTGAACGGGGATTATTATTTTTTTATCTCTCAACCTGTCCAAGAGGCCTGCTGCCCGCCGCAATCGCCGCCGGGCCGGCCCGCACCCTGCCATTGAGACTGAACGGGGATTATTTATTTTTTTAACTTGGCCGCCGGGCCGGGGCGGGCATCGCCCCGGTACCTCCAGCCGCTACTATTTCCGCGGGCCGTGTTCCAACACTATTCACCCCGGCCAAGAGGCCTATTCCCCGGCCCGCACCCCGCCATTGAGACTGCATGGGAATTATTATTTTTTTATCTCTCAACCTGTCCAAGAGGCCTGCTGCCCGCCGCAATCGCCGCCGGGCCGGCCCGCACCCTGCCATTGAGACTGAACGGGAATTATTATTTTTTTATCTCTCAACCTGTCCAAGAGGCCTGCTGCCCGCCGCACTCGCCGCCGGGCCGGCCCGCACCCTGCCATTGAGACTGAACGGGGATTATTTATTTTTTTAACTTGGCCGCGGGGCCGGGGCGGGCATCGCCCCCGGTACCTCCAGCCGCTACTATTTCCGCGGGCCGTGTTCCAACACTATTCACCCCGGCCAAGAGGCCTATTCCCCGGCCCGCACCCCGCCATTGAGACTGCATGGGAATTATTATTTTTTTATCTCTCAACCTGTCCAAGAGGCCTGCTGCCCGCCGCACTCGCCGCCGGGCCGGCCCGCACCCCGCCATTGAGACTGAACGGGGATTATTATTTTTTTTAACTCGGCCTCCGGGCCGGGGCGGGCTTCGCCCCCGGTACCTCCAGCCGCTTCTATTTACGCGCGCCGCGTTCCAACATATTCACCCCGGCCAAGAGGCCTCTTCCCCGGCCACACTCGTCCGCCGGGCCGGCCCGCACCCCGCCATTGAGACTGCACGGGAATTATTATTTTTTTATCTCTCAACCTGTCCAAGAGGCCTGCTGCCCGCCGCACTCGCCGCCGGGCCGGCCCGCACCCCGCCATTGAGACTGCACGGGAATTATTATTTTTATATCTCTCAACCTGTCCAAGAGGCCTGCTGCCCGCCGCAATCGCCGCCGGGCCGGCCCGCACCCTGCCATTGAGACTGAACGGGGATTATTTATTTTTTTAACTTGGCCGCCGGGCCGGGGGGGGCATCGCCCCCGGTACCTCCAGCCGTTACTATTTCCGCGGGCCGTGTTGCAACACTATTCACCCCGGCCAAGAGGCCTATTCCCCGGCCCGCACCCCGCCATTGAGACTGCATGGGAATTATTATTTTTTTATCTCTCAACCTGTCCAAGAGGCCTGCTGCCCGCCGCAATCGCCGCCGGGCCGGCCCGCACCCTGCCATTGAGACTGAACGGGGATTATTTATTTTTTTAACTTGGCCGCCGGGCCGGGGCGGGCATCGCCCCCGGTACCTCCAGCCGCTACTATTTCCGCGGGCCGTGTTCCAACACTATTCACCCCGGCCAAGAGGCCTATTCCCCGGCCCGCACCCCGCCATTGAGACTGCACGGGAATTATTATTTTTTTATCTCTCAACCTGTCCAAGAGGCCTGCTGCCCGCCGCACTCGCCGCCGGGCCGGCCCGCACCCCGCCATTGAGACTGAACGGGGATTATTATTTTTTTTAACTCGGCCTCCGGGCCGGGGCGGGCTTCGCCCCCGGTACCTCCAGCCGCTTCTATTTACGCGCGCCGCGTTCCAACACTATTCACCCCGGCCAAGAGGCCTATTCCCCGGCCCGCACCCCGCCATTGAGACTGCACGGGAATTATTATTTTTTTATCTCTCAACCTGTCCAAGAGGCCTGCTGCCCGCCGCACTCGCCGCCGGGCCGGCCCGCACCCCGCCATTGAGACTGAACGGGGATTATTATTTTTTTTAACTCGGCCTCCGGGCCGGGGCGGGCTTCGCCCCCGGTACCTCCAGCCGCTTCTATTTACGCGCGCCGCGTTCCAACATATTCACCCCGGCCAAGAGGCCTATTCCCCGGCCCGCACCCCGCCATTGAGACTGCACGGGAATTATTATTTTTTTATCTCTCAACCTGTCCAAGAGGCCTGCTGCCCGCCGCAATCGCCGCCGGGCCGGCCCGCACCCTGCCATTGAGACTGAACGGGAATTATTATTTTTTTATTTCTCAACCTGTCCAAGAGGCCTGCTGCCCGCCGCACTCGCCGCCGGGCCGGCCCGCACCCCGCCATTGAGACTGAACGGGGATTATTATTTTTTTTAACTCGGCCTCCGGGCCGGGGCGGGCTTCGCCCCCGGTACCTCCAGCCGCTTCTATTTACGCGCGCCGCGTTCCAACATATTCACCCCGGCCAAGAGGCCTCTTCCCCGGCCACACTCGTCCGCCGGGCCGGCCCGCACCCCGCCATTGAGACTGCACGGGAATTATTATTTTTTTATCTCTCAACCTGTCCAAGAGGCCTGCTGCCCGCCGCACTCGCCGCCGGGCCGGCCCGCACCCCGCCATTGAGACTGAACGGGGATTATTATTTTTTTTAACTCGGCCTCCGGGCCGGGGCGGGCTTCGCCCCCGGTACCTCCAGCCGCTTCTATTTACGCGCGCCACGTTCCAACATATTCACCCCGGCCAAGAGGCCTCTTCCCCGGCCACACTCGTCCGCCGGGCCGGCCCGCACCCCGCCATTGAGACTGCACGGGAATTATTATTTTTATATCTCTCAACCTGTCCAAGAGGCCTGCTGCCCGCCGCAATCGCCGCCGGGCCGGCTCGCACCCCGCCATTGAGACTGAACGGGGATTATTATTTTTTTTAACTCGGCCTCCGGGCCGGGGCGGGCTTCGCCCCCGGTACCTCCAGCCGCTTCTATTTACGCGCGCCGCGTTCCAACATATTCACCCCGGCCAAGAGGCCTCTTCCCCGGCCACACTCGTCCGCCGGGCCGGCCCGCACCCCGCCATTGAGACTGCACGGGAATTATTATTTTTATATCTCTCAACCTGTCCAAGAGGCCTGCTGCCCGCCGCAATCGCCGCCGGGCCGGCCCGCACCCTGCCATTGAGACTGAACGGGGATTATTTATTTTTTTAACTTGGCCGCCGGCCCGGGGCGGGCTTCGCCCCCGGTACCTCCAGCCGCTTCTATTTACGCGCGCCGCGTTCCAACATATTCACCCCGGCCAAGAGGCCTATTCCCCGGCCCGCACCCCGCCATTGAGACTGCATGGGAATTATTATTTTTTTATCTCTCAACCTGTCCAAGAGGCCTTCTGCCCGCCGCAATCGCCGCCGGGCCGGCCCGCACCCTGCCATTGAGACTGAACGGGAATTATTATTTTTTTATCTCTCAACCTGTCCAAGAGGCCTGCTGCCCGCCGCACTCGCCGCCGGGCCGGCCCGCACCCTGCCATTGAGACTGAACGGGGATTATTTATTTTTTTAACTTGGCCGCCGGCCCGGGGCGGGCATCGCCCCCGGTACCTCCAGCCGCTACTATTTCCGCGGGCCGTATTCCAACACTATTCACCCCGGCCAAGAGGCCTATTCCCCGGCCCGCACCCCGCCATTGAGACTGCACGGGAATTATTATTTTTTTATCTCTCAACCTGTCCAAGAGGCCTGCTGCCCGCCGCAATCGCCGCCGGGCCGGCCCGCACCCTGCCATTGAGGCTGAACGGGGATTATTTATTTTTTTAACTTGGCCGCCGGGCCGGGGCGGGCATCGCCCCCGGTACCTCCAGCCGCTACTATTTCCGCGGGCCGTGTTCCAACACTATTCACCCCGGCCAAGAGGCCTATTCCCCGGCCCGCACCCCGCCATTGAGACTGCACGGGAATTATTATTTTTTTATCTCTCAACCTGTCCAAGAGGCCTGCTGCCCGCCGCACTCGCCGCCGGGCCGGCCCGCACCCCGCCATTGAGACTGAACGGGGATTATTATTTTTTTTAACTCGGCCTCCGGGCCCGGGCGGGCTTCGCCCCCGGTACCTCCAGCCGCTTCTATTTACGCGCGCCGCGTTCCAACATATTCACCCCGGCCAAGAGGCCTATTCCCCGGCCCGCACCCCGCCATTGAGACTGCACGGGAATTATTATTTTTTTATCTCTCAACCTGTCCAAGAGGCCTGCTGCCCGCCGCACTCGCCGCCGGGCCGGCCCGCACCCCGCCATTGAGACTGAACGGGGATTATTATTTTTTTTAACTCGGCCTCCGGGCCGGGGCGGGCTTCGCCCCCGGTACCTCCAGCCGCTTCTATTTACGCGCGCCGCGTTCCAACATATTCACCCCGGCCAAGAGGCCTATTCCCCGGCCCGCACCCCGCCATTGAGACTGCATGGGAATTATTATTTTTTTATCTCTCAACCTGTCCAAGAGGCCTGCTGCCCGCCGCAATCGCCGCCGGGCCGGCCCGTACCCTGCCATTGAGACTGAACGGGATTATTTATTTTTTTAACTTGGCCGCCGGGCCGGGGCGGGCATCGCCCCCGGTACCTCCAGCCGCTACTATTTCCGCGGGCCGTGTTCCAACACTATTCACCCCGGCCAAGAGGCCTATTCCCCGGCCCGCACCCCGCCATTGAGACTGCACGGGAATTATTATTTTTTTATCTCTCAACCTGTCCAAGAGGCCTGCTGCCCGCCGCACTCGCCGCCGGGCCGGCCCGCACCCCGCCATTGAGACTGAACGGGGATTATTATTTTTTTTAACTCGGCCTCCGGGCCGGGGCGGGCTTCGCCCCCGGTACCTCCAGCCGCTTCTATTTACGCGCGCCGCGTTCCAACATATTCACCCCGGCCAAGAGGCCTATTCCCCGGCCCGCACCCCGCCATTGAGACTGCACGGGAATTATTATTTTTTTATCTCTCAACCTGTCCAAGAGGCCTGCTGCCCGCCGCACTCGCCGCCGGGCCGGCCCGCACCCCGCCATTGAGACTGAACGGGGATTATTATTTTTTTTAACTCGGCCTCCGGGCCGGGGCGGGCTTCGCCCCCGGTACCTCCAGCCGCTTCTATTTACGCGCGCCGCGTTCCAACATATTCACCCCGGCCAAGAGGCCTATTCCCCGGCCCGCACCCCGCCATTGAGACTGCATGGGAATTATTATTTTTTTATCTCTCAACCTGTCCAAGAGGCCTGCTGCCCGCCGCAATTGCCGCCGGGCCGGCCCGCACCCTGCCATTGAGACTGAACGGGAATTATTATTTTTATATCTCTCAACCTGTCCAAGAGGCCTGCTGCCCGCCGCAATCGCCGCCGGGCCGGCCCGCACCCTGCCATTGAGACTGAACGGGGATTATTTATTTTTTTAACTTGGCCGCCGGGCCGGGGCGGGCATCGCCCCCGGTACCTCCAGCCGCTACTATTTCCGCGGGCCGTGTTCCAACACTATTCACCCCGGCCAAGAGGCCTATTCCCCGGCCCGCACCCCGCCATTGAGACTGCACGGGAATTATTATTTTTTTTATCTCTCAACCTGTCCAAGAGGCCTGCTGCCCGCCGCACTCGCCGCCGGGCCGGCCCGCACCCCGCCATTGAGACTGAACGGGGATTATTATTTTTTTTAACTCGGCCTCCGGGCCGGGGCGGGCTTCGCCCCCGGTACCTCCAGCCGCTTCTATTTACGCGCGCCGCGTTCCAACATATTCACCCCGGCCAAGAGGCCTATTCCCCGGCCCGCACCCCGCCATTGAGACTGCACGGGAATTATTATTTTTTTATCTCTCAACCTGTCCAAGAGGCCTGCTGCCCGCCGCACTCGCCGCCGGGCCCGCCCGCACCCCGCCATTGAGACTGAACGGGGATTATTATTTTTTTTAACTCGGCCTCCGGGCCGGGGCGGGCTTCGCCCCCGGTACCTCCAGCCGCTTCTATTTACGCGCGCCGCGTACCAACATATTCACCCCGGCCAAGAGGCCTATTCCCCGGCCCGCACCCCGCCATTGAGAATGCATGGGAATTATTATTTTTTTATCTCTCAACCTGTCCAAGAGGCCTGCTGCCCGCCGCAATTGCCGCCGGGCCGGCCCGCACCCTGCCATTGAGACTGAACGGGAATTATTATTTTTTTTATCTCTCAACCTGTCCAAGAGGCCTGCTGCCCGCCGCACTCGCCGCCGGGCCGGCCCGCACCCTGCCATTGAGACTGAACGGGGATTATTTATTTTTTTAACTTGGCCGCCGGGCCGGGGCGGGCATCGCCCCCGGTACCTCCAGCCGCTACTATTTCCGCGGGCCGTGTTCCAACACTATTCACCCCGGCCAAGAGGCCTATTCCCCGGCCCGCACCCCGCCATTGAGACTGCATGGGAATTATTATTTTTTTATCTCTCAACCTGTCCAAGAGGCCTGCTGCCCGCCGCAATCGCCGCCGGGCCGGCCCGCACCCTGCCATTGAGACTGAACGGGGATTATTTATTTTTTTAACTTGGCCGCCGGGCCGGGGCGGGCATCGCCCCCGGTACCTCCAGCCGCTACTATTTCCGCGGGCCGTGTTCCAACACTATTCACCCCGGCCAAGAGGCCTATTCCCCGGCCCGCACCCCGCCATTGAGACTGCATGGGAATTATTATTTTTTTATCTCTCAACCTGTCCAAGAGGCCTGCTGCCCGCCGCACTCGCCGCCGGGCCGGCCCGCACCCCGCCATTGAGACTGAACGGGGATTATTTTTTTTTTTAACTCGGCCTCCGGGCCGGGGCGGGCTTCGCCCCCGGTACCTCCAGCCGCTTCTATTTACGCGCGCCGCGTTCCAACATATTCACCCCGGCCAAGAGGCCTATTCCCCGGCCCGCACCCCGCCATTGAGACTGCATGGGAATTATTATTTTTTTATCTCTCAACCTGTCCAAGAGGCCTGCTGCCCGCCGCAATCGCCGCCGGGCCGGCCCGCACCCTGCCATTGAGACTGAACGGGAATTATTATTTTTTTATCTCTCAACCTGTCCAAGAGGCCTGCTGCCCGCCGCACTCGCCGCCGGGCCGGCCCGCACCCTGCCATTGAGACTGAACGGGGATTATTTATTTTTTTAACTTGGCCGCGGGGCCGGGGCGGGCATCGCCCCCGGTACCTCCAGCCGCTACTATTTCCGCGGGCCGTGTTCCAACACTATTCACCCCGGCCAAGAGGCCTATTCCCCGGCCCGCACCCCGCCATTGAGACTGCATGGGAATTATTATTTTTTTATCTCTCAACCTGTCCAAGAGGCCTGCTGCCCGCCGCACTCGCCGCCGGGCCGGCCCGCACCCCGCCATTGAGACTGAACGGGGATTATTATTTTTTTTAACTCGGCCTCCGGGCCGGGGCGGGCTTCGCCCCCGGTACCTCCAGCCGCTTCTATTTACGCGCGCCGCGTTCCAACATATTCACCCCGGCCAAGAGGCCTATTCCCCGGCCCGCACCCCGCCATTGAGACTGCACGGGAATTATTATTTTTTTATCTCTCAACCTGTCCAAGAGGCCTGCTGCCCGCCGCAATCGCCGCCGGGCCGGCCCGCACCCTGCCATTGAGACTGAACGGGAATTATTATTTTTTTATTTCTCAACCTGTCCAAGAGGCCTGCTGCCCGCCGCACTCGCCGCCGGGCCGGCCCGCACCCCGCCATTGAGACTGAACGGGGATTATTATTTTTTTTAACTCGGCCTCCGGGCCGGGGCGGGCTTCGCCCCCGGTACCTCCAGCCGCTTCTATTTACGCGCGCCGCGTTCCAACATATTCACCCCGGCCAAGAGGCCTCTTCCCCGGCCACACTCGTCCGCCGGGCCGGCCCGCACCCCGCCATTGAGACTGCACGGGAATTATTATTTTTTTATCTCTCAACCTGTCCAAGAGGCCTGCTGCCCGCCGCACTCGCCGCCGGGCCGGCCCGCACCCCGCCATTGAGACTGAACGGGGATTATTATTTTTTTTAACTCGGCCTCCGGGCCGGGGCGGGCTTCGCCCCCGGTACCTCCAGCCGCTTCTATTTACGCGCGCCGCGTTCCAACATATTCACCCCGGCCAAGAGGCCTCTTCCCCGGCCACACTCGTCCGCCGGGCCGGCCCGCACCCCGCCATTGAGACTGCACGGGAATTATTATTTTTATATCTCTCAACCTGTCCAAGAGGCCTGCTGCCCGCCGCAATCGCCGCCGGGCCGGCCCGCACCCTGCCATTGAGACTGAACGGGGATTATTTATTTTTTTAACTTGGCCGCCGGGCCGGGGCGGGCTTCGCCCCCGGTACCTCCAGCCGCTTCTATTTACGCGCGCCGCGTTCCAACATATTCACCCCGGCCAAGAGGCCTATTCCCCGGCCCGCACCCCGCCATTGAGACTGCATGGGAATTATTATTTTTTTATCTCTCAACCTGTCCAAGAGGCCTTCTGCCCGCCGCAATCGCCGCCGGGCCGGCCCGCACCCTGCCATTGAGACTGAACGGGAATTATTATTTTTTTATCTCTCAACCTGTCCAAGAGGCCTGCTGCCCGCCGCACTCGCCGCCGGGCCGGCCCGCACCCTGCCATTGAGACTGAACGGGGATTATTTATTTTTTTAACTTGGCCGCCGGCCCGGGGCGGGCATCGCCCCCGGTACCTCCAGCCGCTACTATTTCCGCGGGCCGTATTCCAACACTATTCACCCCGGCCAAGAGGCCTATTCCCCGGCCCGCACCCCGCCATTGAGACTGCACGGGAATTATTATTTTTTTATCTCTCAACCTGTCCAAGAGGCCTGCTGCCCGCCGCAATCGCCGCCGGGCCGGCCCGCACCCTGCCATTGAGGCTGAACGGGGATTATTTATTTTTTTAACTTGGCCGCCGGGCCGGGGCGGGCATCGCCCCCGGTACCTCCAGCCGCTACTATTTCCGCGGGCCGTGTTCCAACACTATTCACCCCGGCCAAGAGGCCTATTCCCCGGCCCGCACCCCGCCATTGAGACTGCACGGGAATTATTATTTTTTTATCTCTCAACCTGTCCAAGAGGCCTGCTGCCCGCCGCACTCGCCGCCGGGCCGGCCCGCACCCCGCCATTGAGACTGAACGGGGATTATTATTTTTTTTAACTCGGCCTCCGGGCCCGGGCGGGCTTCGCCCCCGGTACCTCCAGCCGCTTCTATTTACGCGCGCCGCGTTCCAACATATTCACCCCGGCCAAGAGGCCTATTCCCCGGCCCGCACCCCGCCATTGAGACTGCACGGGAATTATTATTTTTTTATCTCTCAACCTGTCCAAGAGGCCTGCTGCCCGCCGCACTCGCCGCCGGGCCGGCCCGCACCCCGCCATTGAGACTGAACGGGGATTATTATTTTTTTTAACTCGGCCTCCGGGCCGGGGCGGGCTTCGCCCCCGGTACCTCCAGCCGCTTCTATTTACGCGCGCCGCGTTCCAACATATTCACCCCGGCCAAGAGGCCTATTCCCCGGCCCGCACCCCGCCATTGAGACTGCATGGGAATTATTATTTTTTTATCTCTCAACCTGTCCAAGAGGCCTGCTGCCCGCCGCAATCGCCGCCGGGCCGGCCCGTACCCTGCCATTGAGACTGAACGGGATTATTTATTTTTTTAACTTGGCCGCCGGGCCGGGGCGGGCATCGCCCCCGGTACCTCCAGCCGCTACTATTTCCGCGGGCCGTGTTCCAACACTATTCACCCCGGCCAAGAGGCCTATTCCCCGGCCCGCACCCCGCCATTGAGACTGCACGGGAATTATTATTTTTTTATCTCTCAACCTGTCCAAGAGGCCTGCTGCCCGCCGCACTCGCCGCCGGGCCGGCCCGCACCCCGCCATTGAGACTGAACGGGGATTATTATTTTTTTTAACTCGGCCTCCGGGCCGGGGCGGGCTTCGCCCCCGGTACCTCCAGCCGCTTCTATTTACGCGCGCCGCGTTCCAACATATTCACCCCGGCCAAGAGGCCTATTCCCCGGCCCGCACCCCGCCATTGAGACTGCACGGGAATTATTATTTTTTTATCTCTCAACCTGTCCAAGAGGCCTGCTGCCCGCCGCACTCGCCGCCGGGCCGGCCCGCACCCCGCCATTGAGACTGAACGGGGATTATTATTTTTTTTAACTCGGCCTCCGGGCCGGGGCGGGCTTCGCCCCCGGTACCTCCAGCCGCTTCTATTTACGCGCGCCGCGTTCCAACATATTCACCCCGGCCAAGAGGCCTATTCCCCGGCCCGCACCCCGCCATTGAGACTGCATGGGAATTATTATTTTTTTATCTCTCAACCTGTCCAAGAGGCCTGCTGCCCGCCGCAATTGCCGCCGGGCCGGCCCGCACCCTGCCATTGAGACTGAACGGGAATTATTATTTTTTTATCTCTCAACCTGTCCAAGAGGCCTGCTGCCCGCCGCAATCGCCGCCGGGCCGGCCCGCACCCTGCCATTGAGACTGAACGGGGATTATTTATTTTTTTAACTTGGCCGCCGGGCCGGGGCGGGCATCGCCCCCGGTACCTCCAGCCGCTACTATTTCCGCGGGCCGTGTTCCAACACTATTCACCCCGGCCAAGAGGCCTATTCCCCGGCCCGCACCCCGCCATTGAGACTGCACGGGAATTATTATTTTTTTTATCTCTCAACCTGTCCAAGAGGCCTGCTGCCCGCCGCACTCGCCGCCGGGCCGGCCCGCACCCCGCCATTGAGACTGAACGGGGATTATTATTTTTTTTAACTCGGCCTCCGGGCCGGGGCGGGCTTCGCCCCCGGTACCTCCAGCCGCTTCTATTTACGCGCGCCGCGTTCCAACATATTCACCCCGGCCAAGAGGCCTATTCCCCGGCCCGCACCCCGCCATTGAGACTGCACGGGAATTATTATTTTTTTATCTCTCAACCTGTCCAAGAGGCCTGCTGCCCGCCGCACTCGCCGCCGGGCCCGCCCGCACCCCGCCATTGAGACTGAACGGGGATTATTATTTTTTTTAACTCGGCCTCCGGGCCGGGGCGGGCTTCGCCCCCGGTACCTCCAGCCGCTTCTATTTACGCGCGCCGCGTACCAACATATTCACCCCGGCCAAGAGGCCTATTCCCCGGCCCGCACCCCGCCATTGAGAATGCATGGGAATTATTATTTTTTTATCTCTCAACCTGTCCAAGAGGCCTGCTGCCCGCCGCAATTGCCGCCGGGCCGGCCCGCACCCTGCCATTGAGACTGAACGGGAATTATTATTTTTTTTATCTCTCAACCTGTCCAAGAGGCCTGCTGCCCGCCGCACTCGCCGCCGGGCCGGCCCGCACCCTGCCATTGAGACTGAACGGGGATTATTTATTTTTTTAACTTGGCCGCCGGGCCGGGGCGGGCATCGCCCCCGGTACCTCCAGCCGCTACTATTTCCGCGGGCCGTGTTCCAACACTATTCACCCCGGCCAAGAGGCCTATTCCCCGGCCCGCACCCCGCCATTGAGACTGCATGGGAATTATTTTTTTTTTATCTCTCAACCTGTCCAAGAGGCCTGCTGCCCGCCGCAATCGCCGCCGGGCCGGCCCGCACCCTGCCATTGAGACTGAACGGGGATTATTTATTTTTTTAACTTGGCCGCCGGGCCGGGGCGGGCATCGCCCCCGGTACCTCCAGCCGCTACTATTTCCGCGGGCCGTGTTCCAACACTATTCACCCCGGCCAAGAGGCCTATTCCCCGGCCCGCACCCCGCCATTGAGACTGCACGGGAATTATTATTTTTTTATCTCTCAACCTGTCCAAGAGGCCTGCTGCCCGCCGCAATTGCCGCCGGGCCGGCCCGCACCCTGCCATTGAGACTGAACGGGAATTATTATTTTTTTATCTCTCAACCTGTCCAAGAGGCCTGCTGCCCGCCGCAATCGCCGCCGGGCCGGCCCGCACCCTGCCATTGAGACTGAACGGGGATTATTTATTTTTTTAACTTGGCCGCCGGCCCGGGGCGGGCATCGCCCCCGGTACCTCCAGCCGCTACTATTTCCGCGGGCCGTGTTCCAACACTATTCACCCCGGCCAAGAGGCCTATTCCCCGGCGAGCACCCCGCCATTGAGACTGCACGGGAATTATTATTTTTTTATCTCTCAACCTGTCCAAGAGGCCTGCTGCCCGCCGCACTCGCCGCCGGGCCGGCCCGCACCCCGCCATTGAGACTGAACGGGGATTATTATTTTTTTTAACTCGGCCTCCGGGCCGGGGCGGGCTTCGCCCCCGGTACCTCCAGCCGCTTCTATTTACGCGCGCCGCGTTCCAACATATTCACCCCGGCCAAGAGGCCTCTTCCCCGGCCACACTCGTCCGCCGGGCCGGCCCGCACCCCGCCATTGAGACTGCACGGGAATTATTATTTTTATATCTCTCAACCTGTCCAAGAGGCCTGCTGCCCGCCGCAATCGCCGCCGGGCCGGCCCGCACCCTGCCATTGAGACTGAACGGGGATTATTTATTTTTTTAACTTGGCCGTCGGGCCGGGGCGGGCATCGCCCCCGGTACCTCCAGCCGCTACTATTTCCGCGGGCCGTGTTCCAACACTATTCACCCCGGCCAAGAGGCCTATTCCCCGGCCCGCACCCCGCCATTGAGACTGCATGGGAATTATTATTTTTTTATCTCTCAACCTGTCCAAGAGGCCTGCTGCCCGCCGCAATCGCCGCCGAGCCGGCCCGCACCCTGCCATTGAGACTGAACGGGGATTATTTATTTTTTTAACTTGGCCGCCGGGCCGGGGCGGGCATCGCCCCCGGTACCTCCAGCCGCTACTATTTCCGCGGGCCGTGTTCCAACACTATTCACCCCGGCCAAGAGGCCTATTCCCCGGCCCGCACCCCGCCATTGAGACTGCACGGGAATTATTATTTTTTTATCTCTCAACCTGTCCAAGAGGCCTGCTGCCCGCCGCACTCGCCGCCGGGCCGGCCCGCACCCCGCCATTGAGACTGAACGGGGATTATTATTTTTTTTAACTCGGCCTCCGGGCCTGGGCGGGCTTCGCCCCCGGTACCTCCAGCCGCTTCTATTTACGCGCGCCGCGTTCCAACATATTCACCCCGGCCAAGAGGCCTATTCCCCGGCCCGCACCCCGCCATTGAGACTGCATGGGAATTATTATTTTTTTATCTCTCAACCTGTCCAAGAGGCCTGCTGCCCGCCGCAATCGCCGCCGGCCCGGCCCGCACCCTGCCATTGAGACTGAACGGGATTATTTATTTTTTTAACTTGGCCGCCGGGCCGGGGCGGGCATCGCCCCCGGTACCTCCAGCCGCTACTATTTCCGCGGGCCGTGTTCCAACACTATTCACCCCGGCCAAGAGGCCTATTCCCCGGCCCGCACCCCGCCATTGAGACTGCACGGGAATTATTATTTTTTTATCTCTCAACCTGTCCAAGAGGCCTGCTGCCCGCCGCACTCGCCGCCGGGCCGGCCCGCACCCCGCCATTGAGACTGAACGGGGATTATTATTTTTTTTAACTCGGCCTCCGGGCCGGGGCGGGCTTCGCCCCCGG
This sequence comes from Hippocampus zosterae, assembly GCF_025434085.1. Taxonomy (NCBI): domain Eukaryota; kingdom Metazoa; phylum Chordata; class Actinopteri; order Syngnathiformes; family Syngnathidae; genus Hippocampus; species Hippocampus zosterae. Next base: position 17,833,883 of record NC_067467.1, read on the forward strand.
TACCTCCAGCCGCTTCTATTTACGCGCGCCGCGTTCCAACATATTCACCCCGGCCAAGAGGCCTATTCCCCGGCCCGCACCCCGCCATTGAGACTGCACGGGAATTATTATTTTTATATCTCTCAACCTGTCCAAGAGGCCTGCTGCCCGCCGCACTCGCCGCCGGGCCGGCCCGCACCCCGCCATTGAGACTGAACGGGGATTATTATTTTTTTTAACTTGGCCTCCGGGCCTGGGCGGGCTTCGCCCCCGGTACCTCCAGCCGCTTCGATTTACGCGCGCCGCGTTCCAACATATTCACCCCGGCCAAGAGGCCTATTCCCCGGCCCGCACCCCGCCATTGAGACTGCATGGGAATTATTATTTTTTTATCTCTCAACCTGTCCAAGAGGCCTGCTGCCCGCCGCAATCGCCGCCGGGCCGGCCCGCACCCTGCCATTGAGACTGAACGGGATTATTTATTTTTTTAACTTGGCCGCCGGGCCGGGGCGGGCATCGCCCCCGGTACCTCCAGCCGCTACTATTTCCGCGGGCCGTGTTCCAACACTATTCACCCCGGCCAAGAGGCCTATTCCCCGGCCCGCACCCCGCCATTGAGACTGCACGGGAATTATTATTTTTTTATCTCTCAACCTGTCCAAGAGGCCTGCTGCCCGCCGCACTCGCCGCCGGGCCCGCCCGCACCCCGCCATTGAGACTGAACGGGGATTATTATTTTTTTTAACTCGGCCTCCGGGCCGGGGCGGGCTTCGCCCCCGGTACCTCCAGCCGCTTCTATTTACGCGCGCCGCGTTCCAACATATTCACCCCGGCCAAGAGGCCTATTCCCCGGCCCGCACCCCACCATTGAGACTGCACGGGAATTATTATTTTTTTATCTCTCAACCTGTCCAAGAGGCCTGCTGCCCGCCGCACTCGCCGCCGGGCCGGCCCGCACCCCACCATTGAGACTGCACGGGAATTATTATTTTTTTATCTCTCAACCTGTCCAAGAGGCCTGCTGCCCGCCGCAATTGCCGCCGGGCCGGCCCGCACCCTGCCATTGAGACTGAACGGGAATTATTATTTTTTTATCTCTCAACCTGTCCAAGAGACCTGCTGCCCGCCGCAATCGCCGCCGGGCCGGCCCGCACCCTGCCATTGAGACTGAACGGGGATTATTTATTTTTTTAACTTGGCCGCCGGCCCGGGGCGGGCATCGCCCCCGGTACCTCCAGCCGCTACTATTTCCGCGGGCCGTGTTCCAACACTATTCACCCCGGCCAAGAGGCCTATTCCCCGGCCCGCACCCCGCCATTGGGAATTATTATTTTTTTATCTCTCAACCTGTCCAAGAGGCCTGCTGCCCGCCGCACTCGCCGCCGGGCCGGCCCGCACCCCGCCATTGAGACTGAACGGGGATTATTATTTTTTTTAACTCGGCCTCCGGGCCGGGGCGGGCTTCGCCCCCGGTACCTCCAGCCGCTTCTATTTACGCGCGCCGCGTTCCAACATATTCACCCCGGCCAAGAGGCCTCTTCCCCGGCCACACTCGTCCGCCGGGCCGGCCCGCACCCCGCCATTGAGACTGCACGGGAATTATTATTTTTATATCTCTCAACCTGTCCAAGAGGCCTGCTGCCCGCCGCAATCGCCGCCGGGCCGGCCCGCACCCTGCCATTGAGACTGAACGGGGATTATTTATTTTTTTTTTACTTGGCCGCCGGGCCGGGGCGGGCATCGCCCCCGGTACCTCCAGCCGCTACTATTTCCGCGGGCCGTGTTCCAACACTATTCACCCCGGCCAAGAGGCCTATTCCCCGGCCCGCACCCCGCCATTGAGACTGCATGGGAATTATTATTTTTTTATCTCTCAACCTGTCCAAGAGGCCTGCTGCCCGCCGCAATCGCCGCCGGGCCGGCCCGCACCCTGCCATTGAGACTGAACGGGGATTATTTATTTTTTTAACTTGGCCGCCGGGCCGGGGCGGGCATCGCCCCCGGTACCTCCAGCCGCTACTATTTCCGCGGGCCGTGTTCCAACACTATTCACCCCGGCCAAGAGGCCTATTCCCCGGCCCGCACCCCGCCATTGAGACTGCACGGGAATTATTATTTTTTTATCTCTCAACCTGTCCAAGAGGCCTGCTGCCCGCCGCACTCGCCGCCGGGCCGGCCCGCACCCCGCCATTGAGACTGAACGGGGATTATTATTTTTTTTAACTCGGCCTCCGGGCCTGGGCGGGCTTCGCCCCCGGTACCTCCAGCCGCTACTATTTCCGCGGGCCGTGTTCCAACACTATTCACCCCGGCCAAGAGGCCTATTCCCCGGCCCGCACCCCGCCATTGAGACTGCACGGGAATTATTATTTTTTTATCTCTCAACCTGTCCAAGAGGCCTGCTGCCCGCCGCAATTGCCGCCGGGCCGGCCCGCACCCTGCCATTGAGACTGAACGGGAATTATTATTTTTTTATCTCTCAACCTGTCCAAGAGGCCTGCTGCCCGCCGCAATCGCCGCCGGGCCGGCCCGCACCCTGCCATTGAGACTGAACGGGGATTATTTATTTTTTTAACTTGGCCGCCGGCCCGGGGCGGGCATCGCCCCCGGTACCTCCAGCCGCTACTATTTCCGCGGGCCGTGTTCCAACACTATTCACCCCGGCCAAGAGGCCTATTCCCCGGCGAGCACCCCGCCATTGAGACTGAACGGGGATTATTATTTTTTTTAACTCGGCCTCCGGGCCGGGGCGGGCTTCGCCCCCGGTACCTCCAGCCGCTTCTATTTACGCGCGCCGCGTTCCAACATATTCACCCCGGCCAAGAGGCCTCTTCCCCGGCCACACTCGTCCGCCGGGCCGGCCCGCACCCCGCCATTGAGACTGCACGGGAATTATTATTTTTATATCTCTCAACCTGTCCAAGAGGCCTGCTGCCCGCCGCAATCGCCGCCGGGCCGGCCCGCACCCTGCCATTGAGACTGAACGGGGATTATTTATTTTTTTAACTTGGCCGCCGGGCCGGGGCGGGCATCGCCCCCGGTACCTCCAGCCGCTACTATTTCCGCGGGCCGTGTTCCAACACTATTCACCCCGGCCAAGAGGCCTATTCCCCGGCCCGCACCCCGCCATTGAGACTGCACGGGAATTATTATTTTTTTATCTCTCAACCTGTCCAAGAGGCCTGCTGCCCGCCGCACTCGCCGCCGGGCCGGCCCGCACCCCGCCATTGAGACTGAACGGGGATTATTATTTTTTTTAACTCGGCCTCCGGGCCTGGGCGGGCTTCGCCCCCGGTACCTCCAGCCGCTTCTATTTACGCGCGCCGCGTTCCAACATATTCACCCCGGCCAAGAGGCCTATTCCCCGGCCCGCACCCCGCCATTGAGACTGCATGGGAATTATTATTTTTTTATCTCTCAACCTGTCCAAGAGGCCTGCTGCCCGCCGCAATCGCCGCCGGGCCGGCCCGCACCCTGCCATTGAGACTGAACGGGATTATTTATTTTTTTAACTTGGCCGCCGGGCCGGGGCGGGCATCGCCCCCGGTACCTCCAGCCGCTACTATTTCCGCGGGCCGTGTTCCAACACTATTCACCCCGGCCAAGAGGCCTATTCCCCGGCCCGCACCCCGCCATTGAGACTGCACGGGAATTATTATTTTTTTATCTCTCAACCTGTCCAAGAGGCCTGCTGCCCGCCGCACTCGCCGCCGGGCCGGCCCGCACCCCGCCATTGAGACTGAACGGGGATTATTATTTTTTTTAACTCGGCCTCCGGGCCGGGGCGGGCTTCGCCCCCGGTACCTCCAGCCGCTTCTATTTACGCGCGCCGCGTTCCAACATATTCACCCCGGCCAAGAGGCCTATTCCCCGGCCCGCACCCCGCCATTGAGACTGCACGGGAATTATTATTTTTTTATCTCTCAACCTGTCCAAGAGGCCTGCTGCCCGCCGCACTCGCCGCCGGGCCGGCCCGCACCCCGCCATTGAGACTGAACGGGGATTATTATTTTTTTTAACTTGGCCTCCGGGCCGGGGCGGGCTTCGCCCCCGGTACCTCCAGCCGCTTCTATTTACGCGCGCCGCGTTCCAACATATTCACCCCGGCCAAGAGGCCTATTCCCCGGCCCGCACCCCGCCATTGAGACTGCATGGGAATTATTATTTTTTTATCTCTCAACCTGTCCAAGAGGCCTGCTGCCCGCCGCAATCGCCGCCGGGCCGGCCCGCACCCTGCCATTGAGACTGAACGGGATTATTTATTTTTTTAACTTGGCCGCCGGGCCGGGGCGGGCATCGCCCCCGGTACCTCCAGCCGCTACTATTTCCGCGGTCCGTGTTCCAACACTATTCACCCCGGCCAAGAGGCCTATTCCCCGGCCCGCACCCCGCCATTGAGACTGCACGGGAATTATTATTTTTTTATCTCTCAACCTGTCCAAGAGGCCTGCTGCCCGCCGCAATTGCCGCCGGGCCGGCCCGCACCCTGCCATTGAGACTGAACGGGAATTATTATTTTTTTATCTCTCAACCTGTCCAAGAGACCTGCTGCCCGCCGCAATCGCCGCCGGGCCGGCCCGCACCCTGCCATTGAGACTGAACGGGGATTATTTATTTTTTTAACTTGGCCGCCGGCCCGGGGCGGGCATCGCCCCCGGTACCTCCAGCCGCTACTATTTCCGCGGGCCGTGTTCCAACACTATTCACCCCGGCCAAGAGGCCTATTCCCCGGCCCGCACCCCGCCATTGGGAATTATTATTTTTTTATCTCTCAACCTGTCCAAGAGGCCTGCTGCCCGCCGCACTCGCCGCCGGGCCGGCCCGCACCCCGCCATTGAGACTGAACGGGGATTATTATTTTTTTTAACTCGGCCTCCGGGCCGGGGCGGGCTTCGCCCCCGGTACCTCCAGCCGCTTCTATTTACGCGCGCCGCGTTCCAACATATTCACCCCGGCCAAGAGGCCTCTTCCCCGGCCACACTCGTCCGCCGGGCCGGCCCGCACCCCGCCATTGAGACTGCACGGGAATTATTATTTTTATATCTCTCAACCTGTCCAAGAGGCCTGCTGCCCGCCGCAATCGCCGCCGGGCCGGCCCGCACCCTGCCATTGAGACTGAACGGGGATTATTTATTTTTTTTTTACTTGGCCGCCGGGCCGGGGCGGGCATCGCCCCCGGTACCTCCAGCCGCTACTATTTCCGCGGGCCGTGTTCCAACACTATTCACCCCGGCCAAGAGGCCTATTCCCCGGCCCGCACCCCGCCATTGAGACTGCATGGGAATTATTATTTTTTTATCTCTCAACCTGTCCAAGAGGCCTGCTGCCCGCCGCAATCGCCGCCGGGCCGGCCCGCACCCTGCCATTGAGACTGAACGGGATTATTTATTTTTTTAACTTGGCCGCCGGGCCGGGGCGGGAATCGCCCCCGGTACCTCCAGCCGCTACTATTTCCGCGGGCCGTGTTCCAACACTATTCACCCCGGCCAAGAGGCCTATTCCCCGGCCCGCACCCCGCCATTGAGACTGCACGGGAATTATTATTTTTTTATCTCTCAACCTGTCCAAGAGGCCTGCTGCCCGCCGCACTCGCCGCCGGGCCGGCCCACACCCCGCCATTGAGACTGAACGGGGATTATTATTTTTTTTAACTCGGCCTCCGGGCCGGGGCGGGCATCGCCCCCGGTACCTCCAGCCGCTACTCTTTCCGCGGGCCGTGTTCCAACACTATTCACCCCGGCCAAGAGGCCTATTCCCCGGCCCGCACCCCGCCATTGAGACTGCACGGGAATTATTATTTTTTTATCTCTCAACCTGTCCAAGAGGCCTGCTGCCCGCCGCACTCGCTGCCGGGCCGGCCCGCACCCCGCCATTGAGACTGAACGGGGATTATTATTTTTTTTAACTCGGCCTCCGGGCCGGGGCGGGCTTCGCCCCCGGTACCTCCAGCCGCTTGTATTTACGCGCGCCGCGTTCCAACATATTCACCCCGGCCAAGAGGCCTATTCCCCGGCCACACTCGTCCGCCGGGCCGGCCCGCACCCCGCCGTTGAGACTGCACGGGAATTATTATTTTTATATCTCTCAACCTGTCCAAGAGGCCTGCTGCCCACCGCACTCGCCGCCGGGCCGGCCCGCACCCTGCCATTGAGACTGAACGGGGATTATTTATTTTTTTAACTTGGCCGCCGGCCCGGGGCGGGCATCGCCCCCGGTACCTCCAGCCGCTACTATTTCCGCGGGCCGTGTTCCAACACTATTCACCCCGGCCAAGAGGCCTATTCCCCGGCCCGCACCCCGCCATTGAGACTGCACGGGAATTATTATTTTTTTATCTCTCAACCTGTCCAAGAGGCCTGCTGCCCGCCGCAATCGCCGCCGGGCCGGCCCGCACCCTGCCATTGAGACTGAACGGGGATTATTTATTTTTTTAACTTGGCCGCCGGGCCGGGGCGGGCATCGCCCCCGGTACCTCCAGCCGCTACTATTTCCGCGGGCCGTGTTCCAACACTATTCACCCCGGCCAAGAGGCCTATTCCCCGGCCCGCACCCCGCCATTGAGACTGCACGGGAATTATTATTTTTTTATCTCTCAACCTGTCCAAGAGGCCTGCTGCCCGCCGCACTCGCCGCCGGCCTGCACCCCGCCATTGAGACTGAACGGGGATTATTATTTTTTTTAACTCGGCCTCCGGGCCGGGGCGGGCTTCGCCCCCGGTACCTCCAGCCGCTTCTATTTACGCGCGCCGCGTTCCAACATATTCACCCCGGCCAAGAGGCCTATTCCCCGGCCCGCACCCCGCCATTGAGACTGCACGGGAATTATTATTTTTTTATCTCTCAACCTGTCCAAGAGGCCTGCTGCCCGCCGCACTCGCCGCCGGGCCGGCCCGCACCCTGCCATTGAGACTGATCAGGATTATTTATTTTTTTAACTTGCCCGCCGGGCCGGGGCGGGCATCGCCCCCGGTACCTCCAGCCGCTACTATTTCCGCGGGCCGTGTTCCAACACTATTCACCCCGGCCAAGAGGCCTATTCCCCGGCCCGCACCCCGCCATTGAGACTGCACGGGAATTATTATTTTTTTATCTCTCAACCTGTCCAAGAGGCCTGCTGCCCGCCGCACTCGCCGCCGGGCCGGCCCGCACCCCGCCATTGAGACTGAACGGGGATTATTATTTTTTTTAACTCGGCCTCTGGGCCGGGGCGGGCTTCGCCCCCGGTACCTCCAGCCGCTTCTATTTACGCGCGCCGCGTTCCAACATATTCACCCCGGCCAAGAGGCCTATTCCCCGGCCCGCACCCCGCCATTGAGACTGCACGGGAATTATTATTTTTTTATCTCTCAACCTGTCCAAGAGGCCTGCTGCCCGCCGCACTCGCCGCCGGGCCGGCCCGCACCCCGCCATTGAGACTGAACGGGGATTATTATTTTTTTTAACTCGGCCTCCGAGCCGAGGCGGGCTTCGCCCCCGGTACCTCCAGCCGCTTCTATTTACGCGCGCCGCGTTCCAACATATTCACCCCGGCCAAGAGGCCTATTCCCCGGCCCGCACCCCGCCATTGAGACTGCACGGGAATTATTATTTTTTTATCTCTCAACCTGTCCAAGAGGCCTGCTGCCCGCCGCACTCGCCGCCGGGCCGGCCCGCACCCCGCCATTGAGACTGAACGGGGATTATTTTTTTTTTTAACTCGGCCTCCGGGCCGGGGCGGGCTTCGCCCCCGGTACCTCCAGCCGCTTCTATTTACGCGCGCCGCGTTCCAACATATTCACCCCGGCCAAGAGGCCTATTCCCCGGCCCGCACCCCGCCATTGAGACTGCACGGGAATTATTATTTTTTTATCTCTCAACCTGTCCAAGAGGCCTGCTGCCCGCCGCAATCGCCGCCGGGCCGGCCCGCACCCTGCCATTGAGACTGAACGGGAATTATTATTTTTTTATTTCTCAACCTGTCCAAGAGGCCTGCTGCCCGCCGCACTCGCCGCCGGGCCGGCACGCACCCCGCCATTGAGACTGAACGGGGATTATTATTTTTTTTAACTCGGCCTCCGGGCCGGGGCGGGCTTCGCCCCCGGTACCTCCAGCCGCTTCTATTTACGCGCGCCGCGTTCCAACATATTCACACCGGCCAAGAGGCCTCTTCCCCGGCCACACTCGTCCGCCGGGCCGGCCCGCACCCCGCCATTGAGACTGCACGGGAATTATTATTTTTTTATCTCTCAACCTGTCCAAGAGGCCTGCTGCCCGCCGCACTCGCCGCCGGGCCGGCCCGCACCCCGCCATTGAGACTGAACGGGGATTATTGTTTTTTTTAACTCGGCCTCCGGGCCGGGGCGGGCTTCGCCCCCGGTACCTCCAGCCGCTTCTATTTACGCGCGCCGCGTTCCAACATATTCACCCCGGCCAAGAGGCCTATTCCCCGGCCCGCACCCCGCCATTGAGACTGCACGGGAATTATTATTTTTTTATCTCTCAACCTGTCCAAGAGGCCTGCTGCCCGCCGCACTCGCCGCCGGGCCGGCCCGCACCCCGCCATTGAGACTGAACGGGAATTATTATTTTTTTATCTCTCAACCTGTCCAAGAGGCCTGCTGCCCGCCGCAATCGCCGCCGGGCCGGCCCGCACCCTGCCATTGAGACTGAACGGGGATTATTTATTTTTTTAACTTGGCCGCCGGGCCGGGGCGGGCATCGCCCCCGGTACCTCCAGCCGCTACTATTTCCGCGGGCCGTGTTCCAACACTATTCACCCCGGCCAAGAGGCCTATTCCCCGGCCCGCACCCCGCCATTGAGACTGCACGGGAATTATTATTTTTTTTATCTCTCAACCTGTCCAAGAGGCCTGCTGCCCGCCGCACTCGCCGCCGGGCCGGCCCGCACCCCGCCATTGAGACTGAACGGGGATTATTATTTTTTTTAACTCGGCCTCCGGGCCGGGGCGGGCTTCGCCCCCGGTACCTCCAGCCGCTTCTATTTACGCGCGCCGCGTTCCAACATATTCACCCCGGCCAAGAGGCCTATTCCCCGGCCCGCACCCCGCCATTGAGACTGCACGGGAATTATTATTTTTTTATCTCTCAACCTGTCCAAGAGGCCTGCTGCCCGCCGCACTCGCCGCCGGGCCCGCCCGCACCCCGCCATTGAGACTGAACGGGGATTATTATTTTTTTTAACTCGGCCTCCGGGCCGGGGCGGGCTTCGCCCCCGGTACCTCCAGCCGCTTCTATTTACGCGCGCCGCGTACCAACATATTCACCCCGGCCAAGAGGCCTATTCCCCGGCCCGCACCCCGCCATTGAGACTGCATGGGAATTATTATTTTTTTATCTCTCAACCTGTCCAAGAGGCCTGCTGCCCGCCGCAATCGCCGCCGGGCCGGCCCGTACCCTGCCATTGAGACTGAACGGGATTATTTATTTTTTTAACTTGGCCGCCGGGCCGGGGCGGGCATCGCCCCCGGTACCTCCAGCCGCTACTATTTCCGCGGGCCGTGTTCCAACACTATTCACCCCGGCCAAGAGGCCTATTCCCCGGCCCGCACCCCGCCATTGAGACTGCACGGGAATTATTATTTTTTTATCTCTCAACCTGTCCAAGAGGCCTGCTGCCCGCCGCACTCGCCGCCGGGCCGGCCCGCACCCCGCCATTGAGACTGAACGGGGATTATTATTTTTTTTAACTCGGCCTCCGGGCCGGGGCGGGCTTCGCCCCCGGTACCTCCAGCCGCTTCTATTTACGCGCGCCGCGTTCCAACATATTCACCCCGGCCAAGAGGCCTATTCCCCGGCCCGCACCCCGCCATTGAGACTGCACGGGAATTATTATTTTTTTATCTCTCAACCTGTCCAAGAGGCCTGCTGCCCGCCGCACTCGCCGCCGGGCCGGCCCGCACCCCGCCATTGAGACTGAACGGGGATTATTATTTTTTTTAACTCGGCCTCCGGGCCGGGGCGGGCTTCGCCCCCGGTACCTCCAGCCGCTTCTATTTACGCGCGCCGCGTTCCAACATATTCACCCCGGCCAAGAGGCCTATTCCCCGGCCCGCACCCCGCCATTGAGACTGCATGGGAATTATTATTTTTTTATCTCTCAACCTGTCCAAGAGGCCTGCTGCCCGCCGCACTCGCCGCCGGGCTGGCCCGCACCCCGCCATTGAGACTGAACGGGGATTATTATTTTTTTATCTCTCAACCTGTCCAAGAGGCCTGCTGCCCGCCGCAATCGCCGCCGGGCCGGCCCGCACCCTGCCATTGAGACTGAACGGGGATTATTTATTTTTTTAACTTGGCCGCCGGGCCGGGGCGGGCATCGCCCCCGGTACCTCCAGCCGCTACTATTTCCGCGGGCCGTGTTCCAACACTATTCACCCCGGCCAAGAGGCCTATTCCCCGGCCCGCACCCCGCCATTGAGACTGCATGGGAATTATTATTTTTTTATCTCTCAACCTGTCCAAGAGGCCTGCTGCCCGCCGCAATCGCCGCCGGGCCGGCCCGCACCCTGCCATTGAGACTGAACGGGAATTATTATTTTTTTATCTCTCAACCTGTCCAAGAGGCCTGCTGCCCGCCGCACTCGCCGCCGGGCCGGCCCGCACCCTGCCATTGAGACTGAACGGGGATTATTTATTTTTTTAACTTGGCCGCGGGGCCGGGGCGGGCATCGCCCCCGGTACCTCCAGCCGCTACTATTTCCGCGGGCCGTGTTCCAACACTATTCACCCCGGCCAAGAGGCCTATTCCCCGGCCCGCACCCCGCCATTGAGACTGCATGGGAATTATTATTTTTTTATCTCTCAACCTGTCCAAGAGGCCTGCTGCCCGCCGCACTCGCCGCCGGGCCGGCCCGCACCCCGCCATTGAGACTGAACGGGGATTATTATTTTTTTTAACTCGGCCTCCGGGCCGGGGCGGGCTTCGCCCCCGGTACCTCCAGCCGCTTCTATTTACGCGCGCCGCGTTCCAACATATTCACCCCGGCCAAGAGGCCTCTTCCCCGGCCACACTCGTCCGCCGGGCCGGCCCGCACCCCGCCATTGAGACTGCACGGGAATTATTATTTTTTTATCTCTCAACCTGTCCAAGAGGCCTGCTGCCCGCCGCACTCGCCGCCGGGCCGGCCCGCACCCCGCCATTGAGACTGCACGGGAATTATTATTTTTATATCTCTCAACCTGTCCAAGAGGCCTGCTGCCCGCCGCAATCGCCGCCGGGCCGGCCCGCACCCTGCCATTGAGACTGAACGGGGATTATTTATTTTTTTAACTTGGCCGCCGGGTCGGGGGGGGCATCGCCCCCGGTACCTCCAGCCGTTACTATTTCCGCGGGCCGTGTTGCAACACTATTCACCCCGGCCAAGAGGCCTATTCCCCGGCCCGCACCCCGCCATTGAGACTGCACGGGAATTATTATTTTTTTATCTCTCAACCTGTCCAAGAGGCCTTCTGCCCGCCGCAATCGCCGCCGGGCCGGCCCGCACCCTGCCATTGAGACTGAACGGGAATTATTATTTTTTTATCTCTCAACCTGTCCAAGAGGCCTGCTGCCCGCCGCACTCGCCGCCGGGCCGGCCCGCACCCTGCCATTGAGTCTGAACGGGGATTATTTATTTTTTTAACTTGGCCGCCGGGCCGGGGCGGGCATCGCCCCCGGTACCTCCAGCCGCTACTATTTCCGCGGGCCGTGTTCCAACACTATTCACCCCGGCCAAGAGGCCTATTCCCCGGCCCGCACCCCGCCATTGAGACTGCATGGGAATTATTATTTTTTTATCTCTCAACCTGTCCAAGAGGCCTGCTGCCCGCCGCAATCGCCGCCGGGCCGGCCCGCACCCTGCCATTGAGACTGAACGGGAATTATTATTTTTTTATCTCTCAACCTGTCCAAGAGGCCTGCTGCCCGCCGCACTCGCCGCCGGGCCGGCCCGCACCCTGCCATTGAGACTGAACGGGGATTATTTATTTTTTTAACTTGGCCGCGGGGCCGGGGCGGGCATCGCCCCCGGTACCTCCAGCCGCTACTATTTCCGCGGGCCGTGTTCCAACACTATTCACCCCGGCCAAGAGGCCTATTCCCCGGCCCGCACCCCGCCATTGAGACTGCATGGGAATTATTATTTTTTTATCTCTCAACCTGTCCAAGAGGCCTGCTGCCCGCCGCACTCGCCGCCGGGCCGGCCCGCACCCCGCCATTGAGACTGAACGGGGATTATTATTTTTTTTAACTCGGCCTCCGGGCCGGGGCGGGCTTCGCCCCCGGTACCTCCAGCCGCTTCTATTTACGCGCGCCGCGTTCCAACATATTCACCCCGGCCAAGAGGCCTCTTCCCCGGCCACACTCGTCCGCCGGGCCGGCCCGCACCCCGCCATTGAGACTGCACGGGAATTATTATTTTTTTATCTCTCAACCTGTCCAAGAGGCCTGCTGCCCGCCGCACTCGCCGCCGGGCCGGCCCGCACCCCGCCATTGAGACTGCACGGGAATTATTATTTTTATATCTCTCAACCTGTCCAAGAGGCCTGCTGCCCGCCGCAATCGCCGCCGGGCCGGCCCGCACCCTGCCATTGAGACTGAACGGGGATTATTTATTTTTTTAACTTGGCCGCCGGGTCGGGGGGGGCATCGCCCCCGGTACCTCCAGCCGTTACTATTTCCGCGGGCCGTGTTGCAACACTATTCACCCCGGCCAAGAGGCCTATTCCCCGGCCCGCACCCCGCCATTGAGACTGCACGGGAATTATTATTTTTTTATCTCTCAACCTGTCCAAGAGGCCTTCTGCCCGCCGCAATCGCCGCCGGGCCGGCCCGCACCCTGCCATTGAGACTGAACGGGAATTATTATTTTTTTATCTCTCAACCTGTCCAAGAGGCCTGCTGCCCGCCGCACTCGCCGCCGGGCCGGCCCGCACCCTGCCATTGAGACTGAACGGGGATTATTTATTTTTTTAACTTGGCCGCCGGGCCGGGGCGGGCATCGCCCCCGGTACCTCCAGCCGCTACTATTTCCGCGGGCCGTGTTCCAACACTATTCACCCCGGCCAAGAGGCCTATTCCCCGGCCCGCACCCCGCCATTGAGACTGCATGGGAATTATTATTTTTTTATCTCTCAACCTGTCCAAGAGGCCTGCTGCCCGCCGCAATCGCCGCCGGGCCGGCCCGCACCCTGCCATTGAGACTGAACGGGAATTATTATTTTTTTATCTCTCAACCTGTCCAAGAGGCCTGCTGCCCGCCGCACTCGCCGCCGGGCCGGCCCGCACCCTGCCATTGAGACTGAACGGGGATTATTTATTTTTTTAACTTGGCCGCGGGGCCGGGGCGGGCATCGCCCCCGGTACCTCCAGCCGCTACTATTTCCGCGGGCCGTGTTCCAACACTATTCACCCCGGCCAAGAGGCCTATTCCCCGGCCCGCACCCCGCCATTGAGACTGCATGGGAATTATTATTTTTTTATCTCTCAACCTGTCCAAGAGGCCTGCTGCCCGCCGCACTCGCCGCCGGGCCGGCCCGCACCCCGCCATTGAGACTGAACGGGGATTATTATTTTTTTTAACTCGGCCTCCGGGCCGGGGCGGGCTTCGCCCCCGGTACCTCCAGCCGCTTCTATTTACGCGCGCCGCGTTCCAACATATTCACCCCGGCCAAGAGGCCTCTTCCCCGGCCACACTCGTCCGCCGGGCCGGCCCGCACCCCGCCATTGAGACTGCACGGGAATTATTATTTTTTTATCTCTCAACCTGTCCAAGAGGCCTGCTGCCCGCCGCACTCGCCGCCGGGCCGGCCCGCACCCCGCCATTGAGACTGCACGGGAATTATTATTTTTATATCTCTCAACCTGTCCAAGAGGCCTGCTGCCCGCCGCAATCGCCGCCGGGCCGGCCCGCACCCTGCCATTGAGACTGAACGGGGATTATTTATTTTTTTAACTTGGCCGCCGGGTCGGGGGGGGCATCGCCCCCGGTACCTCCAGCCGTTACTATTTCCGCGGGCCGTGTTGCAACACTATTCACCCCGGCCAAGAGGCCTATTCCCCGGCCCGCACCCCGCCATTGAGACTGCACGGGAATTATTATTTTTTTATCTCTCAACCTGTCCAAGAGGCCTTCTGCCCGCCGCAATCGCCGCCGGGCCGGCCCGCACCCTGCCATTGAGACTGAACGGGAATTATTATTTTTTTATCTCTCAACCTGTCCAAGAGGCCTGCTGCCCGCCGCACTCGCCGCCGGGCCGGCCCGCACCCTGCCATTGAGACTGAACGGGATTATTTATTTTTTTAACTTGGCCGCCGGGCCGGGGCGGGCATCGCCCCCGGTACCTCCAGCCGCTACTATTTCCGCGGGCCGTGTTCCAACACTATTCACCCCGGCCAAGAGGCCTATTCCCCGGCCCGCACCCCGCCATTGAGACTGCACGGGAATTATTATTTTTTTATCTCTCAACCTGTCCAAGAGGCCTGCTGCCCGCCGCACTCGCCGCCGGGCCGGCCCGCACCCCGCCATTGAGACTGAACGGGGATTATTATTTTTTTTAACTCGGCCTCCGGGCCGGGGCGGGCTTCGCCCCCGGTACCTCCAGCCGCTTCTATTTACGCGCGCCGCGTTCCAACATATTCACCCCGGCCAAGAGGCCTATTCCCCGGCCCGCACCCCGCCATTGAGACTGCACGGGAATTATTATTTTTTTATCTCTCAACCTGTCCAAGAGGCCTGCTGCCCGCCGCACTCGCCGCCGGGCCGGCCCGCACCCCGCCATTGAGACTGAACGGGGATTATTATTTTTTTTAACTTGGCCTCCGGGCCGGGGCGGGCTTCGCCCCCGGTACCTCCAGCCGCTTCTATTTACGCGCGCCGCGTTCCAACATATTCACCCCGGCCAAGAGGCCTATTCCCCGGCCCGCACCCCGCCATTGAGACTGCATGGGAATTATTATTTTTTTATCTCTCAACCTGTCCAAGAGGCCTGCTGCCCGCCGCAATCGCCGCCGGGCCGGCCCGCACCCTGCCATTGAGACTGAACGGGATTATTTATTTTTTTAACTTGGCCGCCGGGCCGGGGCGGGCATCGCCCCCGGTACCTCCAGCCGCTACTATTTCCGCGGTCCGTGTTCCAACACTATTCACCCCGGCCAAGAGGCCTATTACCCGGCCCGCACCCCGCCATTGAGACTGCACGGGAATTATTATTTTTTTATCTCTCAACCTGTCCAAGAGGCCTGCTGCCCGCCGCAATTGCCGCCGGGCCGGCCCGCACCCTGCCATTGAGACTGAACGGGAATTATTATTTTTTTATCTCTCAACCTGTCCAAGAGACCTGCTGCCCGCCGCAATCGCCGCCGGGCCGGCCCGCACCCTGCCATTGAGACTGAACGGGGATTATTTATTTTTTTAACTTGGCCGCCGGCCCGGGGCGGGCATCGCCCCCGGTACCTCCAGCCGCTACTATTTCCGCGGGCCGTGTTCCAACACTATTCACCCCGGCCAAGAGGCCTATTCCCCGGCCCGCACCCCGCCATTGGGAATTATTATTTTTTTATCTCTCAACCTGTCCAAGAGGCCTGCTGCCCGCCGCACTCGCCGCCGGGCCGGCCCGCACCCCGCCATTGAGACTGAACGGGGATTATTATTTTTTTTAACTCGGCCTCCGGGCCGGGGCGGGCTTCGCCCCCGGTACCTCCAGCCGCTTCTATTTACGCGCGCCGCGTTCCAACATATTCACCCCGGCCAAGAGGCCTCTTCCCCGGCCACACTCGTCCGCCGGGCCGGCCCGCACCCCGCCATTGAGACTGCACGGGAATTATTATTTTTATATCTCTCAACCTGTCCAAGAGGCCTGCTGCCCGCCGCAATCGCCGCCGGGCCGGCCCGCACCCTGCCATTGAGACTGAACGGGGATTATTTATTTTTTTTTTACTTGGCCGCCGGGCCGGGGCGGGCATCGCCCCCGGTACCTCCAGCCGCTACTATTTCCGCGGGCCGTGTTCCAACACTATTCACCCCGGCCAAGAGGCCTATTCCCCGGCCCGCACCCCGCCATTGAGACTGCATGGGAATTATTATTTTTTTATCTCTCAACCTGTCCAAGAGGCCTGCTGCCCGCCGCAATCGCCGCCGGGCCGGCCCGCACCCTGCCATTGAGACTGAACGGGATTATTTATTTTTTTAACTTGGCCGCCGGGCCGGGGCGGGAATCGCCCCCGGTACCTCCAGCCGCTACTATTTCCGCGGGCCGTGTTCCAACACTATTCACCCCGGCCAAGAGGCCTATTCCCCGGCCCGCACCCCGCCATTGAGACTGCACGGGAATTATTATTTTTTTATCTCTCAACCTGTCCAAGAGGCCTGCTGCCCGCCGCACTCGCCGCCGGGCCGGCCCACACCCCGCCATTGAGACTGAACGGGGATTATTATTTTTTTTAACTCGGCCTCCGGGCCGGGGCGGGCATCGCCCCCGGTACCTCCAGCCGCTACTCTTTCCGCGGGCCGTGTTCCAACACTATTCACCCCGGCCAAGAGGCCTATTCCCCGGCCCGCACCCCGCCATTGAGACTGCACGGGAATTATTATTTTTTTATCTCTCAACCTGTCCAAGAGGCCTGCTGCCCGCCGCACTCGCTGCCGGGCCGGCCCGCACCCCGCCATTGAGACTGAACGGGGATTATTATTTTTTTTAACTCGGCCTCCGGGCCGGGGCGGGCTTCGCCCCCGGTACCTCCAGCCGCTTGTATTTACGCGCGCCGCGTTCCAACATATTCACCCCGGCCAAGAGGCCTATTCCCCGGCCACACTCGTCCGCCGGGCCGGCCCGCACCCCGCCGTTGAGACTGCACGGGAATTATTATTTTTATATCTCTCAACCTGTCCAAGAGGCCTGCTGCCCACCGCACTCGCCGCCGGGCCGGCCCGCACCCTGCCATTGAGACTGAACGGGGATTATTTATTTTTTTAACTTGGCCGCCGGCCCGGGGCGGGCATCGCCCCCGGTACCTCCAGCCGCTACTATTTCCGCGGGCCGTGTTCCAACACTATTCACCCCGGCCAAGAGGCCTATTCCCCGGCCCGCACCCCGCCATTGAGACTGCACGGGAATTATTATTTTTTTATCTCTCAACCTGTCCAAGAGGCCTGCTGCCCGCCGCAATCGCCGCCGGGCCGGCCCGCACCCTGCCATTGAGACTGAACGGGGATTATTTATTTTTTTAACTTGGCCGCCGGGCCGGGGCGGGCATCGCCCCCGGTACCTCCAGCCGCTACTATTTCCGCGGGCCGTGTTCCAACACTATTCACCCCGGCCAAGAGGCCTATTCCCCGGCCCGCACCCCGCCATTGAGACTGCACGGGAATTATTATTTTTTTATCTCTCAACCTGTCCAAGAGGCCTGCTGCCCGCCGCACTCGCCGCCGGGCCGGCCCGCACCCCGCCATTGAGACTGAACGGGGATTATTATTTTTTTTAACTCGGCCTCCGGGCCGGGGCGGGCTTCGCCCCCGGTACCTCCAGCCGCTTCTATTTACGCGCGCCGCGTTCCAACATATTCACCCCGGCCAAGAGGCCTATTCCCCGGCCCGCACCCCGCCATTGAGACTGCACGGGAATTATTATTTTTTTATCTCTCAACCTGTCCAAGAGGCCTGCTGCCCGCCGCACTCGCCGCCGGGCCGGCCCGCACCCTGCCATTGAGACTGATCAGGATTATTTATTTTTTTAACTTGGCCGCCGGGCCGGGGCGGGCATCGCCCCCGGTACCTCCAGCCGCTACTATTTCCGCGGGCCGTGTTCCAACACTATTCACCCCGGCCAAGAGGCCTATTCCCCGGCCCGCACCCCGCCATTGAGACTGCACGGGAATTATTATTTTTTTATCTCTCAACCTGTCCAAGAGGCCTGCTGCCCGCCGCACTCGCCGCCGGGCCGGCCCGCACCCCGCCATTGAGACTGAACGGGGATTATTATTTTTTTTAACTCGGCCTCTGGGCCGGGGCGGGCTTCGCCCCCGGTACCTCCAGCCGCTTCTATTTACGCGCGCCGCGTTCCAACATATTCACCCCGGCCAAGAGGCCTATTCCCCGGCCCGCACCCCGCCATTGAGACTGCACGGGAATTATTATTTTTTTATCTCTCAACCTGTCCAAGAGGCCTGCTGCCCGCCGCACTCGCCGCCGGGCCGGCCCGCACCCCGCCATTGAGACTGAACGGGGATTATTATTTTTTTTAACTCGGCCTCCGAGCCGAGGCGGGCTTCGCCCCCGGTACCTCCAGCCGCTTCTATTTACGCGCGCCGCGTTCCAACATATTCACCCCGGCCAAGAGGCCTATTCCCCGGCCCGCACCCCGCCATTGAGACTGCACGGGAATTATTATTTTTTTATCTCTCAACCTGTCCAAGAGGCCTGCTGCCCGCCGCACTCGCCGCCGGGCCGGCCCGCACCCCGCCATTGAGACTGAACGGGGATTATTTTTTTTTTTAACTCGGCCTCCGGGCCGGGGCGGGCTTCGCCCCCGGTACCTCCAGCCGCTTCTATTTACGCGCGCCGCGTTCCAACATATTCACCCCGGCCAAGAGGCCTATTCCCCGGCCCGCACCCCGCCATTGAGACTGCACGGGAATTATTATTTTTTTATCTCTCAACCTGTCCAAGAGGCCTGCTGCCCGCCGCAATCGCCGCCGGGCCGGCCCGCACCCTGCCATTGAGACTGAACGGGAATTATTATTTTTTTATTTCTCAACCTGTCCAAGAGGCCTGCTGCCCGCCGCACTCGCCGCCGGGCCGGCACGCACCCCGCCATTGAGACTGAACGGGGATTATTATTTTTTTTAACTCGGCCTCCGGGCCGGGGCGGGCTTCGCCCCCGGTACCTCCAGCCGCTTCTATTTACGCGCGCCGCGTTCCAACATATTCACACCGGCCAAGAGGCCTCTTCCCCGGCCACACTCGTCCGCCGGGCCGGCCCGCACCCCGCCATTGAGACTGCACAGGAATTATTATTTTTTTATCTCTCAACCTGTCCAAGAGGCCTGCTGCCCGCCGCACTCGCCGCCGGGCCGGCCCGCACCCCGCCATTGAGACTGAACGGGGATTATTGTTTTTTTTAACTCGGCCTCCGGGCCGGGGCGGGCTTCGCCCCCGGTACCTCCAGCCGCTTCTATTTACGCGCGCCGCGTTCCAACATATTCACCCCGGCCAAGAGGCCTATTCCCCGGCCCGCACCCCGCCATTGAGACTGCACGGGAATTATTATTTTTTTATCTCTCAACCTGTCCAAGAGGCCTGCTGCCCGCCGCACTCGCCGCCGGGCCGGCCCGCACCCCGCCATTGAGACTGAACGGGGATTATTATTTTTTTTAACTCGGCCTCCGGGCCGGGGCGGGCTTCGCCCCCGGTACCTCCAGCCGCTTCTATTTACGCGCGCCGCGTTCCAACATATTCACCCCGGCCAAGAGGCCTATTCCCCGGCCCGCACCCCGCCATTGAGACTGCATGGGAATTATTATTTTTTTATCTCTCAACCTGTCCAAGAGGCCTGCTGCCCGCCGCAATTGCCGCCGGGCCGGCCCGCACCCTGCCATTGAGACTGAACGGGAATTATTATTTTTTTATCTCTCAACCTGTCCAAGAGGCCTGCTGCCCGCCGCAATCGCCGCCGGGCCGGCCCGCACCCTGCCATTGAGACTGAACGGGGATTATTTATTTTTTTAACTTGGCCGCCGGGCCGGGGCGGGCATCGCCCCCGGTACCTCCAGCCGCTACTATTTCCGCGGGCCGTGTTCCAACACTATTCACCCCGGCCAAGAGGCCTATTCCCCGGCCCGCACCCCGCCATTGAGACTGCACGGGAATTATTATTTTTTTTATCTCTCAACCTGTCCAAGAGGCCTGCTGCCCGCCGCACTCGCCGCCGGGCCGGCCCGCACCCCGCCATTGAGACTGAACGGGGATTATTATTTTTTTTAACTCGGCCTCCGGGCCGGGGCGGGCTTCGCCCCCGGTACCTCCAGCCGCTTCTATTTACGCGCGCCGCGTTCCAACATATTCACCCCGGCCAAGAGGCCTATTCCCCGGCCCGCACCCCGCCATTGAGACTGCACGGGAATTATTATTTTTTTATCTCTCAACCTGTCCAAGAGGCCTGCTGCCCGCCGCACTCGCCGCCGGGCCCGCCCGCACCCCGCCATTGAGACTGAACGGGGATTATTATTTTTTTTAACTCGGCCTCCGGGCCGGGGCGGGCTTCGCCCCCGGTACCTCCAGCCGCTTCTATTTACGCGCGCCGCGTACCAACATATTCACCCCGGCCAAGAGGCCTATTCCCCGGCCCGCACCCCGCCATTGAGACTGCATGGGAATTATTATTTTTTTATCTCTCAACCTGTCCAAGAGGCCTGCTGCCCGCCGCAATCGCCGCCGGGCCGGCCCGTACCCTGCCATTGAGACTGAACGGGATTATTTATTTTTTTAACTTGGCCGCCGGGCCGGGGCGGGCATCGCCCCCGGTACCTCCAGCCGCTACTATTTCCGCGGGCCGTGTTCCAACACTATTCACCCCGGCCAAGAGGCCTATTCCCCGGCCCGCACCCCGCCATTGAGACTGCACGGGAATTATTATTTTTTTATCTCTCAACCTGTCCAAGAGGCCTGCTGCCCGCCGCACTCGCCGCCGGGCCGGCCCGCACCCCGCCATTGAGACTGAACGGGGATTATTATTTTTTTTAACTCGGCCTCCGGGCCGGGGCGGGCTTCGCCCCCGGTACCTCCAGCCGCTTCTATTTACGCGCGCCGCGTTCCAACATATTCACCCCGGCCAAGAGGCCTATTCCCCGGCCCGCACCCCGCCATTGAGACTGCACGGGAATTATTATTTTTTTATCTCTCAACCTGTCCAAGAGGCCTGCTGCCCGCCGCACTCGCCGCCGGGCCGGCCCGCACCCCGCCATTGAGACTGAACGGGGATTATTATTTTTTTTAACTCGGCCTCCGGGCCGGGGCGGGCTTCGCCCCCGGTACCTCCAGCCGCTTCTATTTACGCGCGCCGCGTTCCAACATATTCACCCCGGCCAAGAGGCCTATTCCCCGGCCCGCACCCCGCCATTGAGACTGCATGGGAATTATTATTTTTTTATCTCTCAACCTGTCCAAGAGGCCTGCTGCCCGCCGCACTCGCCGCCGGGCTGGCCCGCACCCCGCCATTGAGACTGAACGGGGATTATTATTTTTTTATCTCTCAACCTGTCCAAGAGGCCTGCTGCCCGCCGCAATCGCCGCCGGGCCGGCCCGCACCCTGCCATTGAGACTGAACGGGGATTATTTATTTTTTTAACTTGGCCGCCGGGCCGGGGCGGGCATCGCCCCCGGTACCTCCAGCCGCTACTATTTCCGCGGGCCGTGTTCCAACACTATTCACCCCGGCCAAGAGGCCTATTCCCCGGCCCGCACCCCGCCATTGAGACTGCATGGGAATTATTATTTTTTTATCTCTCAACCTGTCCAAGAGGCCTGCTGCCCGCCGCAATCGCCGCCGGGCCGGCCCGCACCCTGCCATTGAGACTGAACGGGAATTATTATTTTTTTATCTCTCAACCTGTCCAAGAGGCCTGCTGCCCGCCGCACTCGCCGCCGGGCCGGCCCGCACCCTGCCATTGAGACTGAACGGGGATTATTTATTTTTTTAACTTGGCCGCGGGGCCGGGGCGGGCATCGCCCCCGGTACCTCCAGCCGCTACTATTTCCGCGGGCCGTGTTCCAACACTATTCACCCCGGCCAAGAGGCCTATTCCCCGGCCCGCACCCCGCCATTGAGACTGCATGGGAATTATTATTTTTTTATCTCTCAACCTGTCCAAGAGGCCTGCTGCCCGCCGCACTCGCCGCCGGGCCGGCCCGCACCCCGCCATTGAGACTGAACGGGGATTATTATTTTTTTTAACTCGGCCTCCGGGCCGGGGCGGGCTTCGCCCCCGGTACCTCCAGCCGCTTCTATTTACGCGCGCCGCGTTCCAACATATTCACCCCGGCCAAGAGGCCTCTTCCCCGGCCACACTCGTCCGCCGGGCCGGCCCGCACCCCGCCATTGAGACTGCACGGGAATTATTATTTTTTTATCTCTCAACCTGTCCAAGAGGCCTGCTGCCCGCCGCACTCGCCGCCGGGCCGGCCCGCACCCCGCCATTGAGACTGCACGGGAATTATTATTTTTATATCTCTCAACCTGTCCAAGAGGCCTGCTGCCCGCCGCAATCGCCGCCGGGCCGGCCCGCACCCTGCCATTGAGACTGAACGGGGATTATTTATTTTTTTAACTTGGCCGCCGGGTCGGGGGGGGCATCGCCCCCGGTACCTCCAGCCGTTACTATTTCCGCGGGCCGTGTTGCAACACTATTCACCCCGGCCAAGAGGCCTATTCCCCGGCCCGCACCCCGCCATTGAGACTGCACGGGAATTATTATTTTTTTATCTCTCAACCTGTCCAAGAGGCCTTCTGCCCGCCGCAATCGCCGCCGGGCCGGCCCGCACCCTGCCATTGAGACTGAACGGGAATTATTATTTTTTTATCTCTCAACCTGTCCAAGAGGCCTGCTGCCCGCCGCACTCGCCGCCGGGCCGGCCCGCACCCTGCCATTGAGACTGAACGGGGATTATTTATTTTTTTAACTTGGCCGCCGGGCCGGGGCGGGCATCGCCCCCGGTACCTCCAGCCGCTACTATTTCCGCGGGCCGTGTTCCAACACTATTCACCCCGGCCAAGAGGCCTATTCCCCGGCCCGCACCCCGCCATTGAGACTGCATGGGAATTATTATTTTTTTATCTCTCAACCTGTCCAAGAGGCCTGCTGCCCGCCGCAATCGCCGCCGGGCCGGCCCGCACCCTGCCATTGAGACTGAACGGGAATTATTATTTTTTTATCTCTCAACCTGTCCAAGAGGCCTGCTGCCCGCCGCACTCGCACCCCGCCATTGAGACTGAACGGGGATTATTATTTTTTTTAACTCGGCCTACCGGCCGGGGCGGGCTTCGCCCCGGTACCTCCAGCCGCTTCTATTTACGCGCGCTGCGTTCCAACATATTCACCCCGGCCATGAGGCCTATTCCCCGGCCCGCACCCCGCCATTGAGACTGCATGGGAATTATTATTTTTTTATCTCTCAACCTGTCCAAGAGGCCTGCTGCCCGCCGCAATCGCCGCCGGGCCGGCCCGCACCCTGCCATTGAGACTGAACGGGATTATTTATTTTTTTAACTTGGCCGCCGGGCCGGGGCGGGCATCGCCCCCGGTACCTCCAGCCGCTTCTATTTACGCGCGCCGCGTTCCAACATATTCACCCCGGCCAAGAGGCCTATTCCCCGGCCCGCACCCCGCCATTGAGACTGCACGGGAATTATTATTTTTTTATCTCTCAACCTGTCCAAGAGGCCTGCTGCCCGCCGCAATCGCCGCCGGGCCGGCCCGCACCCTGCCATTGAGACTGAACGGGAATTATTATTTTTTTATTTCTCAACCTGTCCAAGAGGCCTGCTGCCCGCCGCACTCGCCGCCGGGCCGGCCCGCACCCCGCCATTGAGACTGTACGGGGATTATTATTTTTTTTAACTCGGCCGCCGGGCCGGGGCGGGCTTCGCCCCCGGTACCTCCAGCCGCTTCTATTTACGCGCGCCGCGTTCCAACATATTCACCCCGGCCAAGAGGCCTCTTCCCCGGCCACACTCGTCCGCCGGGCCGGCCCGCGCCCCGCCATTGAGACTGCACGGGAATTATTATTTTTTTATCTCTCAACCTGTCCAAGAGGTCTGCTGCCCGCCGCACTCGTCCGCCGGGCCGGCCCGCACCCCGCCATTGAGACTGAACGGGGATTATTATTTTTTTTAACTCGGCCTCCAGGCCGGGGCGGGCTTCGCCCCCGGTACCTCCAGCCGCTACTATTTCCGCGGGCCGTGTTCCAACACTATTCACCCCGGCCAAGAGGCCTATTCCCCGGCCCGCACCCCGCCATTGAGACTGCATGGGAATTATTATTTTTTTATCTCTCAACCTGTCCAAGAGGCCTGCTGCCCGCCGCAATCGCCGCCGGGCCGGCCCGCACCCTGCCATTGAGACTGAACGGGAATTATTATTTTTTTATCTCTCAACCTGTCCAAGAGGCCTGCTGCCCGCCGCACTCGCACCCCGCCATTGAGACTGAACGGGGATTATTATTTTTTTTAACTCGGCCTCCGGGCCGGGGCGGGTTTCGCCCCCGGTACCTCCAGCCGCTACTATTTCCGCGGGGGGTGTTCCAACACTATTCACCCCGGCCAAGAGGCCTATTCCCCGGCCCGCACCCCGCCATTGAGACTGCATGGGAATTATTATTTTTTTATCTCTCAACCTGTCCAAGAGGCCTGCTGCCCGCCGCACTCGCCGCCGGGCCGGCCCGCACCCCGCCATTGAGACTGAACGGGGATTAT
This sequence comes from Hippocampus zosterae, assembly GCF_025434085.1. Classification (NCBI taxonomy): domain Eukaryota; kingdom Metazoa; phylum Chordata; class Actinopteri; order Syngnathiformes; family Syngnathidae; genus Hippocampus; species Hippocampus zosterae. Next base: position 17,858,303 of record NC_067467.1, read on the forward strand.
TATTTTTTTTAACTCGGCCTCCGGGCCGGGGCGGGCTTCGCCCCCGGTACCTCCAGCCGCTTCTATTTACGCGCGCCGCGTTCCAACATATTCACCCCGGCCAAGAGGCCTATTCCCCGGCCCGCACCCCGCCATTGAGACTGCATGGGAATTATTATTTTTTTATCTCTCAACCTGTCCAAGAGGCCTGCTGCCCGCCGCAATCGCCGCCGGGCCGGCCCGCACCCTGCCATTGAGACTGAACGGGATTATTTATTTTTTTAACTTGGCCGCCGGGCCGGGGCGGGAATCGCCCCCGGTACCTCCAGCCGCTACTATTTCCGCGGGCCGTGTTCCAACACTATTCACCCCGGCCAAGAGGCCTATTCCCCGGCCCGCACCCCGCCATTGAGACTGCACGGGAATTATTATTTTTTTATCTCTCAACCTGTCCAAGAGGCCTGCTGCCCGCCGCACTCGCCGCCGGGCCGGCCCACACCCCGCCATTGAGACTGAACGGGGATTATTATTTTTTTTAACTCGGCCTCCGGGCCGGGGCGGGCATCGCCCCCGGTACCTCCAGCCGCTACTCTTTCCGCGGGCCGTGTTCCAACACTATTCACCCCGGCCAAGAGGCCTATTCCCCGGCCCGCACCCCGCCATTGAGACTGCACGGGAATTATTATTTTTTTATCTCTCAACCTGTCCAAGAGGCCTGCTGCCCGCCGCACTCGCTGCCGGGCCGGCCCGCACCCCGCCATTGAGACTGAACGGGGATTATTATTTTTTTTAACTCGGCCTCCGGGCCGGGGCGGGCTTCGCCCCCGGTACCTCCAGCCGCTTGTATTTACGCGCGCCGCGTTCCAACATATTCACCCCGGCCAAGAGGCCTATTCCCCGGCCACACTCGTCCGCCGGGCCGGCCCGCACCCCGCCGTTGAGACTGCACGGGAATTATTATTTTTATATCTCTCAACCTGTCCAAGAGGCCTGCTGCCCACCGCACTCGCCGCCGGGCCGGCCCGCACCCTGCCATTGAGACTGAACGGGGATTATTTATTTTTTTAACTTGGCCGCCGGCCCGGGGCGGGCATCGCCCCCGGTACCTCCAGCCGCTACTATTTCCGCGGGCCGTGTTCCAACACTATTCACCCCGGCCAAGAGGCCTATTCCCCGGCCCGCACCCCGCCATTGAGACTGCACGGGAATTATTATTTTTTTATCTCTCAACCTGTCCAAGAGGCCTGCTGCCCGCCGCAATCGCCGCCGGGCCGGCCCGCACCCTGCCATTGAGACTGAACGGGGATTATTTATTTTTTTAACTTGGCCGCCGGGCCGGGGCGGGCATCGCCCCCGGTACCTCCAGCCGCTACTATTTCCGCGGGCCGTGTTCCAACACTATTCACCCCGGCCAAGAGGCCTATTCCCCGGCCCGCACCCCGCCATTGAGACTGCACGGGAATTATTATTTTTTTATCTCTCAACCTGTCCAAGAGGCCTGCTGCCCGCCGCACTCGCCGCCGGGCCGGCCCGCACCCCGCCATTGAGACTGAACGGGGATTATTATTTTTTTTAACTCGGCCTCCGGGCCGGGGCGGGCTTCGCCCCCGGTACCTCCAGCCGCTTCTATTTACGCGCCGCGTTCCAACATATTCACCCCGGCCAAGAGGCCTATTCCCCGGCCCGCACCCCGCCATTGAGACTGCACGGGAATTATTATTTTTTTATCTCTCAACCTGTCCAAGAGGCCTGCTGCCCGCCGCACTCGCCGCCGGGCCGGCCCGCACCCTGCCATTGAGACTGATCGGGATTATTTATTTTTTTAACTTGGCCGCCGGGCCGGGGCGGGCATCGCCCCCGGTACCTCCAGCCGCTACTATTTCCGCGGGCCGTGTTCCAACACTATTCACCCCGGCCAAGAGGCCTATTCCCCGGCCCGCACCCCGCCATTGAGACTGCACGGGAATTATTATTTTTTTATCTCTCAACCTGTCCAAGAGGCCTGCTGCCCGCCGCACTCGCCGCCGGGCCGGCCCGCACCCCGCCATTGAGACTGAACGGGGATTATTATTTTTTTTAACTCGGCCTCTGGGCCGGGGCGGGCTTCGCCCCCGGTACCTCCAGCCGCTTCTATTTACGCGCGCCGCGTTCCAACATATTCACCCCGGCCAAGAGGCCTATTCCCCGGCCCGCACCCCGCCATTGAGACTGCACGGGAATTATTATTTTTTTATCTCTCAACCTGTCCAAGAGGCCTGCTGCCCGCCGCACTCGCCGCCGAATGGCCGGCCCGCACCCCGCCATTGAGACTGAACGGGGATTATTATTTTTTTTAACTCGGCCTCCGAGCCGAGGCGGGCTTCGCCCCCGGTACCTCCAGCCGCTTCTATTTACGCGCGCCGCGTTCCAACATATTCACCCCGGCCAAGAGGCCTATTCCCCGGCCCGCACCCCGCCATTGAGACTGCACGGGAATTATTATTTTTTTATCTCTCAACCTGTCCAAGAGGCCTGCTGCCCGCCGCACTCGCCGCCGGGCCGGCCCGCACCCCGCCATTGAGACTGAACGGGGATTATTTTTTTTTTTAACTCGGCCTCCGGGCCGGGGCGGGCTTCGCCCCCGGTACCTCCAGCCGCTTCTATTTACGCGCGCCGCGTTCCAACATATTCACCCCGGCCAAGAGGCCTATTCCCCGGCCCGCACCCCGCCATTGAGACTGCACGGGAATTATTATTTTTTTATCTCTCAACCTGTCCAAGAGGCCTGCTGCCCGCCGCAATCGCCGCCGGGCCGGCCCGCACCCTGCCATTGAGACTGAACGGGAATTATTATTTTTTTATTTCTCAACCTGTCCAAGAGGCCTGCTGCCCGCCGCACTCGCCGCCGGGCCGGCACGCACCCCGCCATTGAGACTGAACGGGGATTATTATTTTTTTTAACTCGGCCTCCGGGCCGGGGTGGGCTTCGCCCCCGGTACCTCCAGCCGCTTCTATTTACGCGCGCCGCGTTCCAACATATTCACACCGGCCAAGAGGCCTCTTCCCCGGCCACACTCGTCCGCCGGGCCGGCCCGCACCCCGCCATTGAGACTGCACGGGAATTATTATTTTTTTATCTCTCAACCTGTCCAAGAGGCCTGCTGCCCGCCGCACTCGCCGCCGGGCCGGCCCGCACCCCGCCATTGAGACTGAACGGGGATTATTATTTTTTTTAACTCGGCCTCCGGGCCGGGGCGGGCTTCGCCCCCGGTACCTCCAGCCGCTTCTATTTACGCGCGCCGCGTTCCAACATATTCACCCCGGCCAAGAGGCCTATTCCCCGGCCCGCACCCCGCCATTGAGACTGCACGGGAATTATTATTTTTTTATCTCTCAACCTGTCCAAGAGGCCTGCTGCCCGCCGCACTCGCCGCCGGGCCGGCCCGCACCCCGCCATTGAGACTGAACGGGGATTATTATTTTTTTTAACTCGGCCTCCGGGCCGGGGCGGGCTTCGCCCCCGGTACCTCCAGCCGCTTCTATTTACGCGCGCCGCGTTCCAACATATTCACCCCGGCCAAGAGGCCTATTCCCCGGCCCGCACCCCGCCATTGAGACTGCATGGGAATTATTATTTTTTTATCTCTCAACCTGTCCAAGAGGCCTGCTGCCCGCCGCAATTGCCGCCGGGCCGGCCCGCACCCTGCCATTGAGACTGAACGGGAATTATTATTTTTTTATCTCTCAACCTGTCCAAGAGGCCTGCTGCCCGCCGCAATCGCCGCCGGGCCGGCCCGCACCCTGCCATTGAGACTGAACGGGGATTATTTATTTTTTTAACTTGGCCGCCGGCCCGGGGCGGGCATCGCCCCCGGTACCTCCAGCCGCTACTATTTCCGCGGGCCGTGTTCCAACACTATTCACCCCGGCCAAGAGGCCTATTCCCCGGCGAGCACCCCGCCATTGAGACTGCACGGGAATTATTATTTTTTTATCTCTCAACCTGTCCAAGAGGCCTGCTGCCCGCCGCACTCGCCGCCGGGCCGGCCCGCACCCCGCCATTGAGACTGAACGGGGATTATTATTTTTTTTAACTCGGCCTCCGGGCCGGGGCGGGCTTCGCCCCCGGTACCTCCAGCCGCTTCTATTTACGCGCGCCGCGTTCCAACATATTCACCCCGGCCAAGAGGCCTCTTCCCCGGCCACACTCGTCCGCCGGGCCGGCCCGCACCCCGCCATTGAGACTGCACGGGAATTATTATTTTTATATCTCTCAACCTGTCCAAGAGGCCTGCTGCCCGCCGCAATCGCCGCCGGGCCGGCCCGCACCCTGCCATTGAGACTGAAAGGGGATTATTTATTTTTTTAACTTGGCCGTCGGGCCGGGGCGGGCATCGCCCCCGGTACCTCCAGCCGCTACTATTTCCGCGGGCCGTGTTCCAACACTATTCACCCCGGCCAAGAGGCCTATTCCCCGGCCCGCACCCCGCCATTGAGACTGCATGGGAATTATTATTTTTTTATCTCTCAACCTGTCCAAGAGGCCTGCTGCCCGCCGCAATCGCCGCCGAGCCGGCCCGCACCCTGCCATTGAGACTGAACGGGGATTATTTATTTTTTTAACTTGGCCGCCGGGCCGGGGCGGGCATCGCCCCCGGTACCTCCAGCCGCTACTATTTCCGCGGGCCGTGTTCCAACACTATTCACCCCGGCCAAGAGGCCTATTCCCCGGCCCGCACCCCGCCATTGAGACTGCACGGGAATTATTATTTTTTTATCTCTCAACCTGTCCAAGAGGCCTGCTGCCCGCCGCACTCGCCGCCGGGCCGGCCCGCACCCCGCCATTGAGACTGAACGGGGATTATTATTTTTTTTAACTCGGCCTCCGGGCCTGGGCGGGCTTCGCCCCCGGTACCTCCAGCCGCTTCTATTTACGCGCGCCGCGTTCCAACATATTCACCCCGGCCAAGAGGCCTATTCCCCGGCCCGCACCCCGCCATTGAGACTGCATGGGAATTATTATTTTTTTATCTCTCAACCTGTCCAAGAGGCCTGCTGCCCGCCGCAATCGCCGCCGGCCCGGCCCGCACCCTGCCATTGAGACTGAACGGGATTATTTATTTTTTTAACTTGGCCGCCGGGCCGGGGCGGGCATCGCCCCCGGTACCTCCAGCCGCTACTATTTCCGCGGGCCGTGTTCCAACACTATTCACCCCGGCCAAGAGGCCTATTCCCCGGCCCGCACCCCGCCATTGAGACTGCACGGGAATTATTATTTTTTTATCTCTCAACCTGTCCAAGAGGCCTGCTGCCCGCCGCACTCGCCGCCGGGCCGGCCCGCACCCCGCCATTGAGACTGAACGGGGATTATTATTTTTTTTAACTCGGCCTCCGGGCCGGGGCGGGCTTCGCCCCCGGTACCTCCAGCCGCTTCTATTTACGCGCGCCGCGTTCCAACATATTCACCCCGGCCAAGAGGCCTATTCCCCGGCCCGCACCCCGCCATTGAGACTGCACGGGAATTATTATTTTTATATCTCTCAACCTGTCCAAGAGGCCTGCTGCCCGCCGCACTCGCCGCCGGGCCGGCCCGCACCCCGCCATTGAGACTGAACGGGGATTATTATTTTTTTTAACTTGGCCTCCGGGCCTGGGCGGGCTTCGCCCCCGGTACCTCCAGCCGCTTCGATTTACGCGCGCCGCGTTCCAACATATTCACCCCGGCCAAGAGGCCTATTCCCCGGCCCGCACCCCGCCATTGAGACTGCATGGGAATTATTATTTTTTTATCTCTCAACCTGTCCAAGAGGCCTGCTGCCCGCCGCAATCGCCGCCGGGCCGGCCCGCACCCTGCCATTGAGACTGAACGGGATTATTTATTTTTTTAACTTGGCCGCCGGGCCGGGGCGGGCATCGCCCCCGGTACCTCCAGCCGCTACTATTTCCGCGGGCCGTGTTCCAACACTATTCACCCCGGCCAAGAGGCCTATTCCCCGGCCCGCACCCCGCCATTGAGACTGCACGGGAATTATTATTTTTTTATCTCTCAACCTGTCCAAGAGGCCTGCTGCCCGCCGCACTCGCCGCCGGGCCCGCCCGCACCCCGCCATTGAGACTGAACGGGGATTATTATTTTTTTTAACTCGGCCTCCGGGCCGGGGCGGGCTTCGCCCCCGGTACCTCCAGCCGCTTCTATTTACGCGCGCCGCGTACCAACATATTCACCCCGGCCAAGAGGCCTATTCCCCGGCCCGCACCCCGCCATTGAGACTGCATGGGAATTATTATTTTTTTATCTCTCAACCTGTCCAAGAGGCCTGCTGCCCGCCGCAATCGCCGCCGGGCCGGCCCGTACCCTGCCATTGAGACTGAACGGGATTATTTATTTTTTTAACTTGGCCGCCGGGCCGGGGCGGGCATCGCCCCCGGTACCTCCAGCCGCTACTATTTCCGCGGGCCGTGTTCCAACACTATTCACCCCGGCCAAGAGGCCTATTCCCCGGCCCGCACCCCGCCATTGAGACTGCACGGGAATTATTATTTTTTTATCTCCCAACCTGTCCAAGAGGCCTGCTGCCCGCCGCACTCGCCGCCGGGCCGGCCCGCACCCCGCCATTGAGACTGAACGGGGATTATTATTTTTTTTAACTCGGCCTCCGGGCCGGGGCGGGCTTCGCCCCCGGTACCTCCAGCCGCTTCTATTTACGCGCGCCGCGTTCCAACATATTCACCCCGGCCAAGAGGCCTATTCCCCGGCCCGCACCCCGCCATTGAGACTGCACGGGAATTATTATTTTTTTATCTCTCAACCTGTCCAAGAGGCCTGCTGCCCGCCGCACTCGCCGCCGGGCCGGCCCGCACCCCGCCATTGAGACTGAACGGGGATTATTATTTTTTTTAACTCGGCCTCCGGGCCGGGGCGGGCTTCGCCCCCGGTACCTCCAGCCGCTTCTATTTACGCGCGCCGCGTTCCAACATATTCACCCCGGCCAAGAGGCCTATTCCCCGGCCCGCACCCCGCCATTGAGACTGCATGGGAATTATTATTTTTTTATCTCTCAACCTGTCCAAGAGGCCTGCTGCCCGCCGCACTCGCCGCCGGGCTGGCCCGCACCCCGCCATTGAGACTGAACGGGGATTATTATTTTTTTATCTCTCAACCTGTCCAAGAGGCCTGCTGCCCGCCGCAATCGCCGCCGGGCCGGCCCGCACCCTGCCATTGAGACTGAACGGGGATTATTTATTTTTTTAACTTGGCCGCCGGGCCGGGGCGGGCATCGCCCCCGGTACCTCCAGCCGCTACTATTTCCGCGGGCCGTGTTCCAACACTATTCACCCCGGCCAAGAGGCCTATTCCCCGGCCCGCACCCCGCCATTGAGACTGCATGGGAATTATTATTTTTTTATCTCTCAACCTGTCCAAGAGGCCTGCTGCCCGCCGCAATCGCCGCCGGGCCGGCCCGCACCCTGCCATTGAGACTGAACGGGAATTATTATTTTTTTATCTCTCAACCTGTCCAAGAGGCCTGCTGCCCGCCGCACTCGCCGCCGGGCCGGCCCGCACCCTGCCATTGAGACTGAACGGGATTATTTATTTTTTTAACTTGGCCGCCGGGCCGGGGCGGGCATCGCCCCCGGTACCTCCAGCCGCTACTATTTCCGCGGGCCGTGTTCCAACACTATTCACCCCGGCCAAGAGGCCTATTCCCCGGCCCGCACCCCGCCATTGAGACTGCATGGGAATTATTATTTTTTTATCTCTCAACCTGTCCAAGAGGCCTGCTGCCCGCCGCACTCGCCGCCGGGCCGGCCCGCACCCCGCCATTGAGACTGAACGGGGATTATTATTTTTTTTAACTCGGCCTCCGGGCCGGGGCGGGCTTCGCCCCCGGTACCTCCAGCCGCTTCTATTTACGCGCGCCGCGTTCCAACATATTCACCCCGGCCAAGAGGCCTATTCCCCGGCCCGCACCCCGCCATTGAGACTGCACGGGAATTATTATTTTTTTATCTCTCAACCTGTCCAAGAGGCCTGCTGCCCGCCGCACTCGCCGCCGGGCCGGCCCGCACCCCGCCATTGAGACTGAACGGGGATTATTATTTTTTTTAACTTGGCCTCCGGGCCGGGGCGGGCTTCGCCCCCGGTACCTCCAGCCGCTTCTATTTACGCGCGCCGCGTTCCAACATATTCACCCCGGCCAAGAGGCCTATTCCCCGGCCCGCACCCCGCCATTGAGACTGCATGGGAATTATTATTTTTTTATCTCTCAACCTGTCCAAGAGGCCTGCTGCCCGCCGCAATCGCCGCGGGCGGCCCGCACCCTGCCATTGAGACTGAACGGGATTATTTATTTTTTTAACTTGGCCGCCGGGCCGGGGCGGGCATCGCCCCCGGTACCTCCAGCCGCTACTATTTCCGCGGGCCGTGTTCCAACACTATTCACCCCGGCCAAGAGGCCTATTCCCCGGCCCGCACCCCGCCATTGAGACTGCACGGGAATTATTATTTTTTTATCTCTCAACCTGTCCAAGAGGCCTGCTGCCCGCCGCAATTGCCGCCGGGCCGGCCCGCACCCTGCCATTGAGACTGAACGGGAATTATTATTTTTTTATCTCTCAACCTGTCCAAGAGACCTGCTGCCCGCCGCAATCGCCGCCGGGCCGGCCCGCACCCTGCCATTGAGACTGAACGGGATTATTTATTTTTTTAACTTGGCCGCTGGCCCGGGGCGGGCATCGCCCCCGGTACCTCCAGCCGCTACTATTTCCGCGGGCCGTGTTCCAACACTATTCACCCCGGCCAAGAGGCCTATTCCCCGGCCCGCACCCCGCCATTGGGAATTATTATTTTTTTATCTCTCAACCTGTCCAAGAGGCCTGCTGCCCGCCGCACTCGCCGCCGGGCCGGCCCGCACCCCGCCATTGAGACTGAACGGGGATTATTATTTTTTTTAACTCGGCCTCCGGGCCGGGGCGCGCTTCGCCCCCGGTACCTCCAGCCGCTTCTATTTACGCGCGCCGCGTTCCAACATATTCACCCCGGCCAAGAGGCCTCTTCCCCGGCCACACTCGTCCGCCGGGCCGGCCCGCACCCCGCCATTGAGACTGCACGGGAATTATTATTTTTATATCTCTCAACCTGTCCAAGAGGCCTGCTGCCCGCCGCAATCGCCGCCGGGCCGGCCCGCACCCTGCCATTGAGACTGAACGGGGATTATTTATTTTTTTTTTACTTGGCCGCCGGGCCGGGGCGGGCATCGCCCCCGGTACCTCCAGCCGCTACTATTTCCGCGGGCCGTGTTCCAACACTATTCACCCCGGCCAAGAGGCCTATTCCCCGGCCCGCACCCCGCCATTGAGACTGCATGGGAATTATTATTTTTTTATCTCTCAACCTGTCCAAGAGGCCTGCTGCCCGCCGCAATCGCCGCCGGGCCGGCCCGCACCCTGCCATTGAGACTGAACGGGGATTATTTATTTTTTTAACTTGGCCGCCGGGCCGGGGCGGGCATCGCCCCCGGTACCTCCAGCCGCTACTATTTCCGCGGGCCGTGTTCCAACACTATTCACCCCGGCCAAGAGGCCTATTCCCCGGCCCGCACCCCGCCATTGAGACTGCACGGGAATTATTATTTTTTTATCTCTCAACCTGTCCAAGAGGCCTGCTGCCCGCCGCACTCGCCGCCGGGCCGGCCCGCACCCCGCCATTGAGACTGAACGGGGATTATTATTTTTTTTAACTCGGCCTCCGGGCCTGGGCGGGCTTCGCCCCCGGTACCTCCAGCCGCTTCGATTTACGCGCGCCGCGTTCCAACATATTCACCCCGGCCAAGAGGCCTATTCCCCGGCCCGCACCCCGCCATTGAGACTGCATGGGAATTATTATTTTTTTATCTCTCAACCTGTCCAAGAGGCCTGCTGCCCGCCGCAATCGCCGCCGGGCCGGCCCGCACCCTGCCATTGAGACTGAACGGGATTATTTATTTTTTTAACTTGGCCGCCGGGCCGGGGCGGGCATCGCCCCCGGTACCTCCAGCCGCTACTATTTCCGCGGGCCGTGTTCCAACACTATTCACCCCGGCCAAGAGGCCTATTCCCCGGCCCGCACCCCGCCATTGAGACTGCACGGGAATTATTATTTTTTTATCTCTCAACCTGTCCAAGAGGCCTGCTGCCCGCCGCAATTGCCGCCGGGCCGGCCCGCACCCTGCCATTGAGACTGAACGGGAATTATTATTTTTTTATCTCTCAACCTGTCCAAGAGGCCTGCTGCCCGCCGCAATCGCCGCCGGGCCGGCCCGCACCCTGCCATTGAGACTGAACGGGGATTATTTATTTTTTTAACTTGGCCGCCGGCCCGGGGCGGGCATCGCCCCCGGTACCTCCAGCCGCTACTATTTCCGCGGGCCGTGTTCCAACACTATTCACCCCGGCCAAGAGGCCTATTCCCCGGCGAGCACCCCGCCATTGAGACTGCACGGGAATTATTATTTTTTTATCTCTCAACCTGTCCAAGAGGCCTGCTGCCCGCCGCACTCGCCGCCGGGCCGGCCCGCACCCCGCCATTGAGACTGAACGGGGATTATTATTTTTTTTAACTCGGCCTCCGGGCCGGGGCGGGCTTCGCCCCCGGTACCTCCAGCCGCTTCTATTTACGCGCGCCGCGTTCCAACATATTCACCCCGGCCAAGAGGCCTCTTCCCCGGCCACACTCGTCCGCCGGGCCGGCCCGCACCCCGCCATTGAGACTGCACGGGAATTATTATTTTTATATCTCTCAACCTGTCCAAGAGGCCTGCTGCCCGCCGCAATCGCCGCCGGGCCGGCCCGCACCCTGCCATTGAGACTGAACGGGGATTATTTATTTTTTTAACTTGGCCGTCGGGCCGGGGCGGGCATCGCCCCCGGTACCTCCAGCCGCTACTATTTCCGCGGGCCGTGTTCCAACACTATTCACCCCGGCCAAGAGGCCTATTCCCCGGCCCGCACCCCGCCATTGAGACTGCATGGGAATTATTATTTTTTTATCTCTCAACCTGTCCAAGAGGCCTGCTGCCCGCCGCAATCGCCGCCGAGCCGGCCCGCACCCTGCCATTGAGACTGAACGGGGATTATTTATTTTTTTAACTTGGCCGCCGGGCCGGGGCGGGCATCGCCCCCGGTACCTCCAGCCGCTACTATTTCCGCGGGCCGTGTTCCAACACTATTCACCCCGGCCAAGAGGCCTATTCCCCGGCCCGCACCCCGCCATTGAGACTGCACGGGAATTATTATTTTTTTATCTCTCAACCTGTCCAAGAGGCCTGCTGCCCGCCGCACTCGCCGCCGGGCCGGCCCGCACCCCGCCATTGAGACTGAACGGGGATTATTATTTTTTTTAACTCGGCCTCCGGGCCTGGGCGGGCTTCGCCCCCGGTACCTCCAGCCGCTTCTATTTACGCGCGCCGCGTTCCAACATATTCACCCCGGCCAAGAGGCCTATTCCCCGGCCCGCACCCCGCCATTGAGACTGCATGGGAATTATTATTTTTTTATCTCTCAACCTGTCCAAGAGGCCTGCTGCCCGCCGCAATCGCCGCCGGCCCGGCCCGCACCCTGCCATTGAGACTGAACGGGATTATTTATTTTTTTAACTTGGCCGCCGGGCCGGGGCGGGCATCGCCCCCGGTACCTCCAGCCGCTACTATTTCCGCGGGCCGTGTTCCAACACTATTCACCCCGGCCAAGAGGCCTATTCCCCGGCCCGCACCCCGCCATTGAGACTGCACGGGAATTATTATTTTTTTATCTCTCAACCTGTCCAAGAGGCCTGCTGCCCGCCGCACTCGCCGCCGGGCCGGCCCGCACCCCGCCATTGAGACTGAACGGGGATTATTATTTTTTTTAACTCGGCCTCCGGGCCGGGGCGGGCTTCGCCCCCGGTACCTCCAGCCGCTTCTATTTACGCGCGCCGCGTTCCAACATATTCACCCCGGCCAAGAGGCCTATTCCCCGGCCCGCACCCCGCCATTGAGACTGCACGGGAATTATTATTTTTATATCTCTCAACCTGTCCAAGAGGCCTGCTGCCCGCCGCACTCGCCGCCGGGCCGGCCCGCACCCCGCCATTGAGACTGAACGGGGATTATTATTTTTTTTAACTTGGCCTCCGGGCCTGGGCGGGCTTCGCCCCCGGTACCTCCAGCCGCTTCGATTTACGCGCGCCGCGTTCCAACATATTCACCCCGGCCAAGAGGCCTATTCCCCGGCCCGCACCCCGCCATTGAGACTGCATGGGAATTATTATTTTTTTATCTCTCAACCTGTCCAAGAGGCCTGCTGCCCGCCGCAATCGCCGCCGGGCCGGCCCGCACCCTGCCATTGAGACTGAACGGGATTATTTATTTTTTTAACTTGGCCGCCGGGCCGGGGCGGGCATCGCCCCCGGTACCTCCAGCCGCTACTATTTCCGCGGGCCGTGTTCCAACACTATTCACCCCGGCCAAGAGGCCTATTCCCCGGCCCGCACCCCGCCATTGAGACTGCACGGGAATTATTATTTTTTTATCTCTCAACCTGTCCAAGAGGCCTGCTGCCCGCCGCACTCGCCGCCGGGCCCGCCCGCACCCCGCCATTGAGACTGAACGGGGATTATTATTTTTTTTAACTCGGCCTCCGGGCCGGGGCGGGCTTCGCCCCCGGTACCTCCAGCCGCTTCTATTTACGCGCGCCGCGTACCAACATATTCACCCCGGCCAAGAGGCCTATTCCCCGGCCCGCACCCCGCCATTGAGACTGCATGGGAATTATTATTTTTTTATCTCTCAACCTGTCCAAGAGGCCTGCTGCCCGCCGCAATCGCCGCCGGGCCGGCCCGTACCCTGCCATTGAGACTGAACGGGATTATTTATTTTTTTAACTTGGCCGCCGGGCCGGGGCGGGCATCGCCCCCGGTACCTCCAGCCGCTACTATTTCCGCGGGCCGTGTTCCAACACTATTCACCCCGGCCAAGAGGCCTATTCCCCGGCCCGCACCCCGCCATTGAGACTGCACGGGAATTATTATTTTTTTATCTCTCAACCTGTCCAAGAGGCCTGCTGCCCGCCGCACTCGCCGCCGGGCCGGCCCGCACCCCGCCATTGAGACTGAACGGGGATTATTATTTTTTTTAACTCGGCCTCCGGGCCGGGGCGGGCTTCGCCCCCGGTACCTCCAGCCGCTTCTATTTACGCGCGCCGCGTTCCAACATATTCACCCCGGCCAAGAGGCCTATTCCCCGGCCCGCACCCCGCCATTGAGACTGCACGGGAATTATTATTTTTTTATCTCTCAACCTGTCCAAGAGGCCTGCTGCCCGCCGCACTCGCCGCCGGGCCGGCCCGCACCCCGCCATTGAGACTGAACGGGGATTATTATTTTTTTTAACTCGGCCTCCGGGCCGGGGCGGGCTTCGCCCCCGGTACCTCCAGCCGCTTCTATTTACGCGCGCCGCGTTCCAACATATTCACCCCGGCCAAGAGGCCTATTCCCCGGCCCGCACCCCGCCATTGAGACTGCATGGGAATTATTATTTTTTTATCTCTCAACCTGTCCAAGAGGCCTGCTGCCCGCCGCACTCGCCGCCGGGCTGGCCCGCACCCCGCCATTGAGACTGAACGGGGATTATTATTTTTTTATCTCTCAACCTGTCCAAGAGGCCTGCTGCCCGCCGCAATCGCCGCCGGGCCGGCCCGCACCCTGCCATTGAGACTGAACGGGGATTATTTATTTTTTTAACTTGGCCGCCGGGCCGGGGCGGGCATCGCCCCCGGTACCTCCAGCCGCTACTATTTCCGCGGGCCGTGTTCCAACACTATTCACCCCGGCCAAGAGGCCTATTCCCCGGCCCGCACCCCGCCATTGAGACTGCATGGGAATTATTATTTTTTTATCTCTCAACCTGTCCAAGAGGCCTGCTGCCCGCCGCAATCGCCGCCGGGCCGGCCCGCACCCTGCCATTGAGACTGAACGGGAATTATTATTTTTTTATCTCTCAACCTGTCCAAGAGGCCTGCTGCCCGCCGCACTCGCCGCCGGGCCGGCCCGCACCCTGCCATTGAGACTGAACGGGGATTATTTATTTTTTTAACTTGGCCGCGGGGCCGGGGCGGGCATCGCCCCCGGTACCTCCAGCCGCTACTATTTCCGCGGGCCGTGTTCCAACACTATTCACCCCGGCCAAGAGGCCTATTCCCCGGCCCGCACCCCGCCATTGAGACTGCATGGGAATTATTATTTTTTTATCTCTCAACCTGTCCAAGAGGCCTGCTGCCCGCCGCACTCGCCGCCGGGCCGGCCCGCACCCCGCCATTGAGACTGAACGGGGATTATTATTTTTTTTAACTCGGCCTCCGGGCCGGGGCGGGCTTCGCCCCCGGTACCTCCAGCCGCTTCTATTTACGCGCGCCGCGTTCCAACATATTCACCCCGGCCAAGAGGCCTCTTCCCCGGCCACACTCGTCCGCCGGGCCGGCCCGCACCCCGCCATTGAGACTGCACGGGAATTATTATTTTTTTATCTCTCAACCTGTCCAAGAGGCCTGCTGCCCGCCGCACTCGCCGCCGGGCCGGCCCGCACCCCGCCATTGAGACTGCACGGGAATTATTATTTTTATATCTCTCAACCTGTCCAAGAGGCCTGCTGCCCGCCGCAATCGCCGCCGGGCCGGCCCGCACCCTGCCATTGAGACTGAACGGGGATTATTTATTTTTTTAACTTGGCCGCCGGGCCGGGGGGGGCATCGCCCCCGGTACCTCCAGCCGTTACTATTTCCGCGGGCCGTGTTGCAACACTATTCACCCCGGCCAAGAGGCCTATTCCCCGGCCCGCACCCCGCCATTGAGACTGCATGGGAATTATTATTTTTTTATCTCTCAACCTGTCCAAGAGGCCTGCTGCCCGCCGCAATCGCCGCCGGGCCGGCCCGCACCCTGCCATTGAGACTGAACGGGGATTATTTATTTTTTTAACTTGGCCGCCGGGCCGGGGCGGGCATCGCCCCCGGTACCTCCAGCCGCTACTATTTCCGCGGGCCGTGTTCCAACACTATTCACCCCGGCCAAGAGGCCTATTCCCCGGCCCGCACCCCGCCATTGAGACTGCACGGGAATTATTATTTTTTTATCTCTCAACCTGTCCAAGAGGCCTGCTGCCCGCCGCACTCGCCGCCGGGCCGGCCCGCACCCCGCCATTGAGACTGAACGGGGATTATTATTTTTTTTAACTCGGCCTCCGGGCCGGGGCGGGCTTCGCCCCCGGTACCTCCAGCCGCTTCTATTTACGCGCGCCGCGTTCCAACACTATTCACCCCGGCCAAGAGGCCTATTCCCCGGCCCGCACCCCGCCATTGAGACTGCACGGGAATTATTATTTTTTTATCTCTCAACCTGTCCAAGAGGCCTGCTGCCCGCCGCACTCGCCGCCGGGCCGGCCCGCACCCCGCCATTGAGACTGAACGGGGATTATTATTTTTTTTAACTCGGCCTCCGGGCCGGGGCGGGCTTCGCCCCCGGTACCTCCAGCCGCTTCTATTTACGCGCGCCGCGTTCCAACATATTCACCCCGGCCAAGAGGCCTATTCCCCGGCCCGCACCCCGCCATTGAGACTGCACGGGAATTATTATTTTTTTATCTCTCAACCTGTCCAAGAGGCCTGCTGCCCGCCGCAATCGCCGCCGGGCCGGCCCGCACCCTGCCATTGAGACTGAACGGGAATTATTATTTTTTTATTTCTCAACCTGTCCAAGAGGCCTGCTGCCCGCCGCACTCGCCGCCGGGCCGGCCCGCACCCCGCCATTGAGACTGAACGGGGATTATTATTTTTTTTAACTCGGCCTCCGGGCCGGGGCGGGCTTCGCCCCCGGTACCTCCAGCCGCTTCTATTTACGCGCGCCGCGTTCCAACATATTCACCCCGGCCAAGAGGCCTCTTCCCCGGCCACACTCGTCCGCCGGGCCGGCCCGCACCCCGCCATTGAGACTGCACGGGAATTATTATTTTTTTATCTCTCAACCTGTCCAAGAGGCCTGCTGCCCGCCGCACTCGCCGCCGGGCCGGCCCGCACCCCGCCATTGAGACTGAACGGGGATTATTATTTTTTTTAACTCGGCCTCCGGGCCGGGGCGGGCTTCGCCCCCGGTACCTCCAGCCGCTTCTATTTACGCGCGCCGCGTTCCAACATATTCACCCCGGCCAAGAGGCCTCTTCCCCGGCCACACTCGTCCGCCGGGCCGGCCCGCACCCCGCCATTGAGACTGCACGGGAATTATTATTTTTATATCTCTCAACCTGTCCAAGAGGCCTGCTGCCCGCCGCAATCGCCGCCGGGCCGGCCCGCACCCTGCCATTGAGACTGAACGGGGATTATTTATTTTTTTAACTTGGCCGCCGGCCCGGGGCGGGCTTCGCCCCCGGTACCTCCAGCCGCTTCTATTTACGCGCGCCGCGTTCCAACATATTCACCCCGGCCAAGAGGCCTATTCCCCGGCCCGCACCCCGCCATTGAGACTGCATGGGAATTATTATTTTTTTATCTCTCAACCTGTCCAAGAGGCCTTCTGCCCGCCGCAATCGCCGCCGGGCCGGCCCGCACCCTGCCATTGAGACTGAACGGGAATTATTATTTTTTTATCTCTCAACCTGTCCAAGAGGCCTGCTGCCCGCCGCACTCGCCGCCGGGCCGGCCCGCACCCTGCCATTGAGACTGAACGGGGATTATTTATTTTTTTAACTTGGCCGCCGGCCCGGGGCGGGCATCGCCCCCGGTACCTCCAGCCGCTACTATTTCCGCGGGCCGTATTCCAACACTATTCACCCCGGCCAAGAGGCCTATTCCCCGGCCCGCACCCCGCCATTGAGACTGCACGGGAATTATTATTTTTTTATCTCTCAACCTGTCCAAGAGGCCTGCTGCCCGCCGCAATCGCCGCCGGGCCGGCCCGCACCCTGCCATTGAGGCTGAACGGGGATTATTTATTTTTTTAACTTGGCCGCCGGGCCGGGGCGGGCATCGCCCCCGGTACCTCCAGCCGCTACTATTTCCGCGGGCCGTGTTCCAACACTATTCACCCCGGCCAAGAGGCCTATTCCCCGGCCCGCACCCCGCCATTGAGACTGCACGGGAATTATTATTTTTTTATCTCTCAACCTGTCCAAGAGGCCTGCTGCCCGCCGCACTCGCCGCCGGGCCGGCCCGCACCCCGCCATTGAGACTGAACGGGGATTATTATTTTTTTTAACTCGGCCTCCGGGCCCGGGCGGGCTTCGCCCCCGGTACCTCCAGCCGCTTCTATTTACGCGCGCCGCGTTCCAACATATTCACCCCGGCCAAGAGGCCTATTCCCCGGCCCGCACCCCGCCATTGAGACTGCACGGGAATTATTATTTTTTTATCTCTCAACCTGTCCAAGAGGCCTGCTGCCCGCCGCACTCGCCGCCGGGCCGGCCCGCACCCCGCCATTGAGACTGAACGGGGATTATTATTTTTTTTAACTCGGCCTCCGGGCCGGGGCGGGCTTCGCCCCCGGTACCTCCAGCCGCTTCTATTTACGCGCGCCGCGTTCCAACATATTCACCCCGGCCAAGAGGCCTATTCCCCGGCCCGCACCCCGCCATTGAGACTGCATGGGAATTATTATTTTTTTATCTCTCAACCTGTCCAAGAGGCCTGCTGCCCGCCGCAATCGCCGCCGGGCCGGCCCGTACCCTGCCATTGAGACTGAACGGGATTATTTATTTTTTTAACTTGGCCGCCGGGCCGGGGCGGGCATCGCCCCCGGTACCTCCAGCCGCTACTATTTCCGCGGGCCGTGTTCCAACACTATTCACCCCGGCCAAGAGGCCTATTCCCCGGCCCGCACCCCGCCATTGAGACTGCACGGGAATTATTATTTTTTTATCTCTCAACCTGTCCAAGAGGCCTGCTGCCCGCCGCACTCGCCGCCGGGCCGGCCCGCACCCCGCCATTGAGACTGAACGGGGATTATTATTTTTTTTAACTCGGCCTCCGGGCCGGGGCGGGCTTCGCCCCCGGTACCTCCAGCCGCTTCTATTTACGCGCGCCGCGTTCCAACATATTCACCCCGGCCAAGAGGCCTATTCCCCGGCCCGCACCCCGCCATTGAGACTGCACGGGAATTATTATTTTTTTATCTCTCAACCTGTCCAAGAGGCCTGCTGCCCGCCGCACTCGCCGCCGGGCCGGCCCGCACCCCGCCATTGAGACTGAACGGGGATTATTATTTTTTTTAACTCGGCCTCCGGGCCGGGGCGGGCTTCGCCCCCGGTACCTCCAGCCGCTTCTATTTACGCGCGCCGCGTTCCAACATATTCACCCCGGCCAAGAGGCCTATTCCCCGGCCCGCACCCCGCCATTGAGACTGCATGGGAATTATTATTTTTTTATCTCTCAACCTGTCCAAGAGGCCTGCTGCCCGCCGCAATTGCCGCCGGGCCGGCCCGCACCCTGCCATTGAGACTGAACGGGAATTATTATTTTTTTATCTCTCAACCTGTCCAAGAGGCCTGCTGCCCGCCGCAATCGCCGCCGGGCCGGCCCGCACCCTGCCATTGAGACTGAACGGGGATTATTTATTTTTTTAACTTGGCCGCCGGGCCGGGGCGGGCATCGCCCCCGGTACCTCCAGCCGCTACTATTTCCGCGGGCCGTGTTCCAACACTATTCACCCCGGCCAAGAGGCCTATTCCCCGGCCCGCACCCCGCCATTGAGACTGCACGGGAATTATTATTTTTTTTATCTCTCAACCTGTCCAAGAGGCCTGCTGCCCGCCGCACTCGCCGCCGGGCCGGCCCGCACCCCGCCATTGAGACTGAACGGGGATTATTATTTTTTTTAACTCGGCCTCCGGGCCGGGGCGGGCTTCGCCCCCGGTACCTCCAGCCGCTTCTATTTACGCGCGCCGCGTTCCAACATATTCACCCCGGCCAAGAGGCCTATTCCCCGGCCCGCACCCCGCCATTGAGACTGCACGGGAATTATTATTTTTTTATCTCTCAACCTGTCCAAGAGGCCTGCTGCCCGCCGCACTCGCCGCCGGGCCCGCCCGCACCCCGCCATTGAGACTGAACGGGGATTATTATTTTTTTTAACTCGGCCTCCGGGCCGGGGCGGGCTTCGCCCCCGGTACCTCCAGCCGCTTCTATTTACGCGCGCCGCGTACCAACATATTCACCCCGGCCAAGAGGCCTATTCCCCGGCCCGCACCCCGCCATTGAGAATGCATGGGAATTATTATTTTTTTATCTCTCAACCTGTCCAAGAGGCCTGCTGCCCGCCGCAATTGCCGCCGGGCCGGCCCGCACCCTGCCATTGAGACTGAACGGGAATTATTATTTTTTTTATCTCTCAACCTGTCCAAGAGGCCTGCTGCCCGCCGCACTCGCCGCCGGGCCGGCCCGCACCCTGCCATTGAGACTGAACGGGGATTATTTATTTTTTTAACTTGGCCGCCGGGCCGGGGCGGGCATCGCCCCCGGTACCTCCAGCCGCTACTATTTCCGCGGGCCGTGTTCTAACACTATTCACCCCGGCCAAGAGGCCTATTCCCCGGCCCGCACCCCGCCATTGAGACTGCATGGGAATTATTTTTTTTTTATCTCTCAACCTGTCCAAGAGGCCTGCTGCCCGCCGCAATCGCCGCCGGGCCGGCCCGCACCCTGCCATTGAGACTGAACGGGGATTATTTATTTTTTTAACTTGGCCGCCGGGCCGGGGCGGGCATCGCCCCCGGTACCTCCAGCCGCTACTATTTCCGCCGTCCGTGTTCCAACACTATTCACCCCGGCCAAGAGGCCTATTCCCCGGCCCGCACCCCGCCATTGAGACTGCATGGGAATTATTATTTTTTTATCTCTCAACCTGTCCAAGAGGCCTGCTGCCCGCCGCACTCGCCGCCGGGCCGGCCCGCACCCCGCCATTGAGACTGAACGGGGATTATTATTTTTTTTAACTCGGCCTCCGGGCCGGGGCGGGCTTCGCCCCCGGTACCTCCAGCCGCTTCTATTTACGCGCGCCGCGTTCCAACATATTCACCCCGGCCAAGAGGCCTATTCCCCGGCCCGCACCCCGCCATTGAGACTGCATGGGAATTATTATTTTTTTATCTCTCAACCTGTCCAAGAGGCCTGCTGCCCGCCGCAATCGCCGCCGGGCCGGCCCGCACCCTGCCATTGAGACTGAACGGGAATTATTATTTTTTTATCTCTCAACCTGTCCAAGAGGCCTGCTGCCCGCCGCACTCGCCGCCGGGCCGGCCCGCACCCTGCCATTGAGACTGAACGGGGATTATTTATTTTTTTAACTTGGCCGCGGGGCCGGGGCGGGCATCGCCCCCGGTACCTCCAGCCGCTACTATTTCCGCGGGCCGTGTTCCAACACTATTCACCCCGGCCAAGAGGCCTATTCCCCGGCCCGCACCCCGCCATTGAGACTGCATGGGAATTATTATTTTTTTATCTCTCAACCTGTCCAAGAGGCCTGCTGCCCGCCGCACTCGCCGCCGGGCCGGCCCGCACCCCGCCATTGAGACTGAACGGGGATTATTATTTTTTTTAACTCGGCCTCCGGGCCGGGGCGGGCTTCGCCCCCGGTACCTCCAGCCGCTTCTATTTACGCGCGCCGCGTTCCAACATATTCACCCCGGCCAAGAGGCCTATTCCCCGGCCCGCACCCCGCCATTGAGACTGCATGGGAATTATTATTTTTTTATCTCTCAACCTGTCCAAGAGGCCTGCTGCCCGCCGCAATCGCCGCCGGGCCGGCCCGCACCCTGCCATTGAGACTGAACGGGATTATTTATTTTTTTAACTTGGCCGCCGGGCCGGGGCGGGCATCGCCCCCGGTACCTCCAGCCGCTACTATTTCCGCGGGCCGTGTTCCAACACTATTCACCCCGGCCAAGAGGCCTATTCCCCGGCCCGCACCCCGCCATTGAGACTGCACGGGAATTATTATTTTTTTATCTCTCAACCTGTCCAAGAGGCCTGCTGCCCGCCGCAATTGCCGCAGGGCCGGCCCGCACCCTGCCATTGAGACTGAACGGGAATTATTATTTTTTTATCTCTCAACCTGTCCAAGAGGCCTGCTGCCCGCCGCAATCGCCGCCGGGCCGGCCCGCACCCTGCCATTGAGACTGAACGGGGATTATTTATTTTTTTAACTTGGCCGCCGGCCCGGGGCGGGCATCGCCCCCGGTACCTCCAGCCGCTACTATTTCCGCGGGCCGTGTTCCAACACTATTCACCCCGGCCAAGAGGCCTATTCCCCGGCGAGCACCCCGCCATTGAGACTGCACGGGAATTATTATTTTTTTATCTCTCAACCTGTCCAAGAGGCCTGCTGCCCGCCGCACTCGCCGCCGGGCCGGCCCGCACCCCGCCATTGAGACTGAACGGGGATTATTATTTTTTTTAACTCGGCCTCCGGGCCGGGGCGGGCTTCGCCCCCGGTACCTCCAGCCGCTTCTATTTACGCGCGCCGCGTTCCAACATATTCACCCCGGCCAAGAGGCCTATTCCCCGGCCCGCACCCCGCCATTGAGACTGCATGGGAATTATTATTTTTTTATCTCTCAACCTGTCCAAGAGGCCTGCTGCCCGCCGCAATCGCCGCCGGGCCGGCCCGCACCCTGCCATTGAGACTGAACGGGGATTATTTATTTTTTTAACTTGGCCGCCGGGCCGGGGCGGGCATCGCCCCCGGTACCTCCAGCCGCTACTATTTCCGCGGGCCGTGTTCCAACACTATTCACCCCGGCCAAGAGGCCTATTCCCCGGCCCGCACCCCGCCATTGAGACTGCACGGGAATTATTATTTTTTTATCTCTCAACCTGTCCAAGAGGCCTGCTGCCCGCCGCACTCGCCGCCGGGCCGGCCCGCACCCCGCCATTGAGACTGAACGGGGATTATTATTTTTTTTAACTCGGCCTCCGGGCCTGGGCGGGCTTCGCCCCCGGTACCTCCAGCCGCTTCTATTTACGCGCGCCGCGTTCCAACATATTCACCCCGGCCAAGAGGCCTATTCCCCGGCCCGCACCCCGCCATTGAGACTGCATGGGAATTATTATTTTTTTATCTCTCAACCTGTCCAAGAGGCCTGCTGCCCGCCGCAATCGCCGCCGGGCCGGCCCGCACCCTGCCATTGAGACTGAACGGGATTATTTATTTTTTTAACTTGGCCGCCGGGCCGGGGCGGGCATCGCCCCCGGTACCTCCAGCCGCTACTATTTCCGCGGGCCGTGTTCCAACACTATTCACCCCGGCCAAGAGGCCTATTCCCCGGCCCGCACCCCGCCATTGAGACTGCACGGGAATTATTATTTTTTTATCTCTCAACCTGTCCAAGAGGCCTGCTGCCCGCCGCACTCGCCGCCGGGCCGGCCCGCACCCCGCCATTGAGACTGAACGGGGATTATTATTTTTTTTAACTCGGCCTCCGGGCCGGGGCGGGCTTCGCCCCCGGTACCTCCAGCCGCTTCTATTTACGCGCGCCGCGTTCCAACATATTCACCCCGGCCAAGAGGCCTATTCCCCGGCCCGCACCCCGCCATTGAGACTGCACGGGAATTATTATTTTTTTATCTCTCAACCTGTCCAAGAGGCCTGCTGCCCGCCGCACTCGCCGCCGGGCCGGCCCGCACCCCGCCATTGAGACTGAACGGGGATTATTATTTTTTTTAACTTGGCCTCCGGGCCGGGGCGGGCTTCGCCCCCGGTACCTCCAGCCGCTTCTATTTACGCGCGCCGCGTTCCAACATATTCACCCCGGCCAAGAGGCCTATTCCCCGGCCCGCACCCCGCCATTGAGACTGCATGGGAATTATTATTTTTTTATCTCTCAACCTGTCCAAGAGGCCTGCTGCCCGCCGCAATCGCCGCGGGCGGCCCGCACCCTGCCATTGAGACTGAACGGGATTATTTATTTTTTTAACTTGGCCGCCGGGCCGGGGCGGGCATCGCCCCCGGTACCTCCAGCCGCTACTATTTCCGCGGGCCGTGTTCCAACACTATTCACCCCGGCCAAGAGGCCTATTCCCCGGCCCGCACCCCGCCATTGAGACTGCACGGGAATTATTATTTTTTTATCTCTCAACCTGTCCAAGAGGCCTGCTGCCCGCCGCAATTGCCGCCGGGCCGGCCCGCACCCTGCCATTGAGACTGAACGGGAATTATTATTTTTTTATCTCTCAACCTGTCCAAGAGACCTGCTGCCCGCCGCAATCGCCGCCGGGCCGGCCCGCACCCTGCCATTGAGACTGAACGGGATTATTTATTTTTTTAACTTGGCCGCCGGCCCGGGGCGGGCATCGCCCCCGGTACCTCCAGCCGCTACTATTTCCGCGGGCCGTGTTCCAACACTATTCACCCCGGCCAAGAGGCCTATTCCCCGGCCCGCACCCCGCCATTGGGAATTATTATTTTTTTATCTCTCAACCTGTCCAAGAGGCCTGCTGCCCGCCGCACTCGCCGCCGGGCCGGCCCGCACCCCGCCATTGAGACTGAACGGGGATTATTATTTTTTTTAACTCGGCCTCCGGGCCGGGGCGCGCTTCGCCCCCGGTACCTCCAGCCGCTTCTATTTACGCGCGCCGCGTTCCAACATATTCACCCCGGCCAAGAGGCCTCTTCCCCGGCCACACTCGTCCGCCGGGCCGGCCCGCACCCCGCCATTGAGACTGCACGGGAATTATTATTTTTATATCTCTCAACCTGTCCAAGAGGCCTGCTGCCCGCCGCAATCGCCGCCGGGCCGGCCCGCACCCTGCCATTGAGACTGAACGGGGATTATTTATTTTTTTTTTACTTGGCCGCCGGGCCGGGGCGGGCATCGCCCCCGGTACCTCCAGCCGCTACTATTTCCGCGGGCCGTGTTCCAACACTATTCACCCCGGCCAAGAGGCCTATTCCCCGGCCCGCACCCCGCCATTGAGACTGCATGGGAATTATTATTTTTTTATCTCTCAACCTGTCCAAGAGGCCTGCTGCCCGCCGCAATCGCCGCCGGGCCGGCCCGCACCCTGCCATTGAGACTGAACGGGGATTATTTATTTTTTTAACTTGGCCGCCGGGCCGGGGCGGGCATCGCCCCCGGTACCTCCAGCCGCTACTATTTCCGCGGGCCGTGTTCCAACACTATTCACCCCGGCCAAGAGGCCTATTCCCCGGCCCGCACCCCGCCATTGAGACTGCACGGGAATTATTATTTTTTTATCTCTCAACCTGTCCAAGAGGCCTGCTGCCCGCCGCACTCGCCGCCGGGCCGGCCCGCACCCCGCCATTGAGACTGAACGGGGATTATTATTTTTTTTAACTCGGCCTCCGGGCCTGGGCGGGCTTCGCCCCCGGTACCTCCAGCCGCTTCGATTTACGCGCGCCGCGTTCCAACATATTCACCCCGGCCAAGAGGCCTATTCCCCGGCCCGCACCCCGCCATTGAGACTGCATGGGAATTATTATTTTTTTATCTCTCAACCTGTCCAAGAGGCCTGCTGCCCGCCGCAATCGCCGCCGGGCCGGCCCGCACCCTGCCATTGAGACTGAACGGGATTATTTATTTTTTTAACTTGGCCGCCGGGCCGGGGCGGGCATCGCCCCCGGTACCTCCAGCCGCTACTATTTCCGCGGGCCGTGTTCCAACACTATTCACCCCGGCCAAGAGGCCTATTCCCCGGCCCGCACCCCGCCATTGAGACTGCACGGGAATTATTATTTTTTTATCTCTCAACCTGTCCAAGAGGCCTGCTGCCCGCCGCAATTGCCGCCGGGCCGGCCCGCACCCTGCCATTGAGACTGAACGGGAATTATTATTTTTTTATCTCTCAACCTGTCCAAGAGGCCTGCTGCCCGCCGCAATCGCCGCCGGGCCGGCCCGCACCCTGCCATTGAGACTGAACGGGGATTATTTATTTTTTTAACTTGGCCGCCGGCCCGGGGCGGGCATCGCCCCCGGTACCTCCAGCCGCTACTATTTCCGCGGGCCGTGTTCCAACACTATTCACCCCGGCCAAGAGGCCTATTCCCCGGCGAGCACCCCGCCATTGAGACTGCACGGGAATTATTATTTTTTTATCTCTCAACCTGTCCAAGAGGCCTGCTGCCCGCCGCACTCGCCGCCGGGCCGGCCCGCACCCCGCCATTGAGACTGAACGGGGATTATTATTTTTTTTAACTCGGCCTCCGGGCCGGGGCGGGCTTCGCCCCCGGTACCTCCAGCCGCTTCTATTTACGCGCGCCGCGTTCCAACATATTCACCCCGGCCAAGAGGCCTCTTCCCCGGCCACACTCGTCCGCCGGGCCGGCCCGCACCCCGCCATTGAGACTGCACGGGAATTATTATTTTTATATCTCTCAACCTGTCCAAGAGGCCTGCTGCCCGCCGCAATCGCCGCCGGGCCGGCCCGCACCCTGCCATTGAGACTGAACGGGGATTATTTATTTTTTTAACTTGGCCGTCGGGCCGGGGCGGGCATCGCCCCCGGTACCTCCAGCCGCTACTATTTCCGCGGGCCGTGTTCCAACACTATTCACCCCGGCCAAGAGGCCTATTCCCCGGCCCGCACCCCGCCATTGAGACTGCATGGGAATTATTATTTTTTTATCTCTCAACCTGTCCAAGAGGCCTGCTGCCCGCCGCAATCGCCGCCGAGCCGGCCCGCACCCTGCCATTGAGACTGAACGGGGATTATTTATTTTTTTAACTTGGCCGCCGGGCCGGGGCGGGCATCGCCCCCGGTACCTCCAGCCGCTACTATTTCCGCGGGCCGTGTTCCAACACTATTCACCCCGGCCAAGAGGCCTATTCCCCGGCCCGCACCCCGCCATTGAGACTGCACGGGAATTATTATTTTTTTATCTCTCAACCTGTCCAAGAGGCCTGCTGCCAGCCGCACTCGCCGCCGGGCCGGCCCGCACCCCGCCATTGAGACTGAACGGGGATTATTATTTTTTTTAACTCGGCCTCCGGGCCTGGGCGGGCTTCGCCCCCGGTACCTCCAGCCGCTTCTATTTACGCGCGCCGCGTTCCAACATATTCACCCCGGCCAAGAGGCCTATTCCCCGGCCCGCACCCCGCCATTGAGACTGCATGGGAATTATTATTTTTTTATCTCTCAACCTGTCCAAGAGGCCTGCTGCCCGCCGCAATCGCCGCCGGCCCGGCCCGCACCCTGCCATTGAGACTGAACGGGATTATTTATTTTTTTAACTTGGCCGCCGGGCCGGGGCGGGCATCGCCCCCGGTACCTCCAGCCGCTACTATTTCCGCGGGCCGTGTTCCAACACTATTCACCCCGGCCAAGAGGCCTATTCCCCGGCCCGCACCCCGCCATTGAGACTGCACGGGAATTATTATTTTTTTATCTCTCAACCTGTCCAAGAGGCCTGCTGCCCGCCGCACTCGCCGCCGGGCCGGCCCGCACCCCGCCATTGAGACTGAACGGGGATTATTATTTTTTTTAACTCGGCCTCCGGGCCGGGGCGGGCTTCGCCCCCGGTACCTCCAGCCGCTTCTATTTACGCGCGCCGCGTTCCAACATATTCACCCCGGCCAAGAGGCCTATTCCCCGGCCCGCACCCCGCCATTGAGACTGCACGGGAATTATTATTTTTATATCTCTCAACCTGTCCAAGAGGCCTGCTGCCCGCCGCACTCGCCGCCGGGCCGGCCCGCACCCCGCCATTGAGACTGAACGGGGATTATTATTTTTTTTAACTTGGCCTCCGGGCCTGGGCGGGCTTCGCCCCCGGTACCTCCAGCCGCTTCGATTTACGCGCGCCGCGTTCCAACATATTCACCCCGGCCAAGAGGCCTATTCCCCGGCCCGCACCCCGCCATTGAGACTGCATGGGAATTATTATTTTTTTATCTCTCAACCTGTCCAAGAGGCCTGCTGCCCGCCGCAATCGCCGCCGGGCCGGCCCGCACCCTGCCATTGAGACTGAACGGGATTATTTATTTTTTTAACTTGGCCGCCGGGCCGGGGCGGGCATCGCCCCCGGTACCTCCAGCCGCTACTATTTCCGCGGGCCGTGTTCCAACACTATTCACCCCGGCCAAGAGGCCTATTCCCCGGCCCGCACCCCGCCATTGAGACTGCACGGGAATTATTATTTTTTTATCTCTCAACCTGTCCAAGAGGCCTGCTGCCCGCCGCACTCGCCGCCGGGCCCGCCCGCACCCCGCCATTGAGACTGAACGGGGATTATTATTTTTTTTAACTCGGCCTCCGGGCCGGGGCGGGCTTCGCCCCCGGTACCTCCAGCCGCTTCTATTTACGCGCGCCGCGTTCCAACATATTCACCCCGGCCAAGAGGCCTATTCCCCGGCCCGCACCCCACCATTGAGACTGCACGGGAATTATTATTTTTTTATCTCTCAACCTGTCCAAGAGGCCTGCTGCCCGCCGCACTCGCCGCCGGGCCGGCCCGCACCCCACCATTGAGACTGCACGGGAATTATTATTTTTTTATCTCTCAACCTGTCCAAGAGGCCTGCTGCCCGCCGCAATTGCCGCCGGGCCGGCCCGCACCCTGCCATTGAGACTGAACGGGAATTATTATTTTTTTATCTCTCAACCTGTCCAAGAGACCTGCTGCCCGCCGCAATCGCCGCCGGGCCGGCCCGCACCCTGCCATTGAGACTGAACGGGGATTATTTATTTTTTTAACTTGGCCGCCGGCCCGGGGCGGGCATCGCCCCCGGTACCTCCAGCCGCTACTATTTCCGCGGGCCGTGTTCCAACACTATTCACCCCGGCCAAGAGGCCTATTCCCCGGCCCGCACCCCGCCATTGGGAATTATTATTTTTTTATCTCTCAACCTGTCCAAGAGGCCTGCTGCCCGCCGCACTCGCCGCCGGGCCGGCCCGCACCCCGCCATTGAGACTGAACGGGGATTATTATTTTTTTTAACTCGGCCTCCGGGCCGGGGCGGGCTTCGCCCCCGGTACCTCCAGCCGCTTCTATTTACGCGCGCCGCGTTCCAACATATTCACCCCGGCCAAGAGGCCTCTTCCCCGGCCACACTCGTCCGCCGGGCCGGCCCGCACCCCGCCATTGAGACTGCACGGGAATTATTATTTTTATATCTCTCAACCTGTCCAAGAGGCCTGCTGCCCGCCGCAATCGCCGCCGGGCCGGCCCGCACCCTGCCATTGAGACTGAACGGGGATTATTTATTTTTTTTTTACTTGGCCGCCGGGCCGGGGCGGGCATCGCCCCCGGTACCTCCAGCCGCTACTATTTCCGCGGGCCGTGTTCCAACACTATTCACCCCGGCCAAGAGGCCTATTCCCCGGCCCGCACCCCGCCATTGAGACTGCATGGGAATTATTATTTTTTTATCTCTCAACCTGTCCAAGAGGCCTGCTGCCCGCCGCAATCGCCGCCGGGCCGGCCCGCACCCTGCCATTGAGACTGAACGGGGATTATTTATTTTTTTAACTTGGCCGCCGGGCCGGGGCGGGCATCGCCCCCGGTACCTCCAGCCGCTACTATTTCCGCGGGCCGTGTTCCAACACTATTCACCCCGGCCAAGAGGCCTATTCCCCGGCCCGCACCCCGCCATTGAGACTGCACGGGAATTATTATTTTTTTATCTCTCAACCTGTCCAAGAGGCCTGCTGCCCGCCGCACTCGCCGCCGGGCCGGCCCGCACCCCGCCATTGAGACTGAACGGGGATTATTATTTTTTTTAACTCGGCCTCCGGGCCTGGGCGGGCTTCGCCCCCGGTACCTCCAGCCGCTTCTATTTACGCGCGCCGCGTTCCAACATATTCACCCCGGCCAAGAGGCCTATTCCCCGGCCCGCACCCCGCCATTGAGACTGCATGGGAATTATTATTTTTTTATCTCTCAACCTGTCCAAGAGGCCTGCTGCCCGCCGCAATCGCCGCCGGGCCGGCCCGCACCCTGCCATTGAGACTGAACGGGATTATTTATTTTTTTAACTTGGCCGCCGGGCCGGGGCGTGCATCGCCCCCGGTACCTCCAGCCGCTACTATTTCCGCGGGCCGTGTTCCAACACTATTCACCCCGGCCAAGAGGCCTATTCCCCGGCCCGCACCCCGCCATTGAGACTGCACGGGAATTATTATTTTTTTATCTCTCAACCTGTCCAAGAGGCCTGCTGCCCGCCGCAATTGCCGCCGGGCCGGCCCGCACCCTGCCATTGAGACTGAACGGGAATTATTATTTTTTTATCTCTCAACCTGTCCAAGAGGCCTGCTGCCCGCCGCAATCGCCGCCGGGCCGGCCCGCACCCTGCCATTGAGACTGAACGGGGATTATTTATTTTTTTAACTTGGCCGCCGGCCCGGGGCGGGCATCGCCCCCGGTACCTCCAGCCGCTACTATTTCCGCGGGCCGTGTTCCAACACTATTCACCCCGGCCAAGAGGCCTATTCCCCGGCGAGCACCCCGCCATTGAGACTGCACGGGAATTATTATTTTTTTATCTCTCAACCTGTCCAAGAGGCCTGCTGCCCGCCGCACTCGCCGCCGGGCCGGCCCGCACCCCGCCATTGAGACTGAACGGGGATTATTATTTTTTTTAACTCGGCCTCCGGGCCGGGGCGGGCTTCGCCCCCGGTATCCCCAGCCGCTTCTATTTACGCGCGCCGCGTTCCAACATATTCACCCCGGCCAAGAGGCCTCTTCCCCGGCCACACTCGTCCGCCGGGCCGGCCCGCACCCCGCCATTGAGACTGCACGGGAATTATTATTTTTATATCTCTCAACCTGTCCAAGAGGCCTGCTGCCCGCCGCAATCGCCGCCGGGCCGGCCCGCACCCTGCCATTGAGACTGAACGGGGATTATTTATTTTTTTAACTTGGCCGCCGGGCCGGGGCGGGCATCGCCCCCGGTACCTCCAGCCGCTACTATTTCCGCGGGCCGTGTTCCAACACTATTCACCCCGGCCAAGAGGCCTATTCCCCGGCCCGCACCCCGCCATTGAGACTGCATGGGAATTATTATTTTTTTATCTCTCAACCTGTCCAAGAGGCCTGCTGCCCGCCGCAATCGCCGCCGGGCCGGCCCGCACCCTGCCATTGAGACTGAACGGGGATTATTTATTTTTTTAACTTGGCCGCCGGGCCGGGGCGGGCATCGCCCCCGGTACCTCCAGCCGCTACTATTTCCGCGGGCCGTGTTCCAACACTATTCACCCCGGCCAAGAGGCCTATTCCCCGGCCCGCACCCCGCCATTGAGACTGCACGGGAATTATTATTTTTTTATCTCTCAACCTGTCCAAGAGGCCTGCTGCCCGCCGCACTCGCCGCCGGGCCGGCCCGCACCCCGCCATTGAGACTGAACGGGGATTATTATTTTTTTTAACTCGGCCTCCGGGCCTGGGCGGGCTTCGCCCCCGGTACCTCCAGCCGCTTCTATTTACGCGCGTCGCGTTCCAACATATTCACCCCGGCCAAGAGGCCTATTCCCCGGCCCGCACCCCGCCATTGAGACTGCATGGGAATTATTATTTTTTTATCTCTCAACCTGTCCAAGAGGCCTGCTGCCCGCCGCAATCGCCGCCGGGCCGGCCCGCACCCTGCCATTGAGACTGAACGGGATTATTTATTTTTTTAACTTGGCCGCCGGGCCGGGGCGGGCATCGCCCCCGGTACCTCCAGCCGCTACTATTTCCGCGGGCCGTGTTCCAACACTATTCACCCCGGCCAAGAGGCCTATTCCCCGGCCCGCACCCCGCCATTGAGACTGCACGGGAATTATTATTTTTTTATCTCTCAACCTGTCCAAGAGGCCTGCTGCCCGCCGCACTCGCCGCCGGGCCGGCCCGCACCCCGCCATTGAGACTGAACGGGGATTATTATTTTTTTTAACTCGGCCTCCGGGCCGGGGCGGGCTTCGCCCCCGGTACCTCCAGCCGCTTCTATTTACGCGCGCCGCGTTCCAACATATTCACCCCGGCCAAGAGGCCTATTCCCCGGCCCGCACCCCGCCATTGAGACTGCACGGGAATTATTATTTTTTTATCTCTCAACCTGTCCAAGAGGCCTGCTGCCCGCCGCACTCGCCGCCGGGCCGGCCCGCACCCCGCCATTGAGACTGAACGGGGATTATTATTTTTTTTAACTTGGCCTCCGGGCCGGGGCGGGCTTTGCCCCCGGTACCTCCAGCCGCTTCTATTTACGCGCGCCGCGTTCCAACATATTCACCCCGGCCAAGAGGCCTATTCCCCGGCCCGCACCCCGCCATTGAGACTGCATGGGAATTATTATTTTTTTATCTCTCAACCTGTCCAAGAGGCCTGCTGCCCGCCGCAATCGCCGCCGGGCCGGCCCGCACCCTGCCATTGAGACTGAACGGGATTATTTATTTTTTTAACTTGGCCGCCGGGCCGGGGCGGGCATCGCCCCCGGTACCTCCAGCCGCTACTATTTCCGCGGTCCGTGTTCCAACACTATTCACCCCGGCCAAGAGGCCTATTCCCCGGCCCGCACCCCGCCATTGAGACTGCACGGGAATTATTATTTTTTTATCTCTCAACCTGTCCAAGAGGCCTGCTGCCCGCCGCAATTGCCGCCGGGCCGGCCCGCACCCTGCCATTGAGACTGAACGGGAATTATTATTTTTTTATCTCTCAACCTGTCCAAGAGACCTGCTGCCCGCCGCAATCGCCGCCGGGCCGGCCCGCACCCTGCCATTGAGACTGAACGGGGATTATTTATTTTTTTAACTTGGCCGCCGGCCCGGGGCGGGCATCGCCCCCGGTACCTCCAGCCGCTACTATTTCCGCGGGCCGTGTTCCAACACTATTCACCCCGGCCAAGAGGCCTATTCCCCGGCCCGCACCCCGCCATTGGGAATTATTATTTTTTTATCTCTCAACCTGTCCAAGAGGCCTGCTGCCCGCCGCACTCGCCGCCGGGCCGGCCCGCACCCCGCCATTGAGACTGAACGGGGATTATTATTTTTTTTAACTCGGCCTCCGGGCCGGGGCGGGCTTCGCCCCCGGTACCTCCAGCCGCTTCTATTTACGCGCGCCGCGTTCCAACATATTCACCCCGGCCAAGAGGCCTCTTCCCCGGCCACACTCGTCCGCCGGGCCGGCCCGCACCCCGCCATTGAGACTGCACGGGAATTATTATTTTTTTATCTCTCAACCTGTCCAAGAGGCCTGCTGCCCGCCGCACTCGCCGCCGGGCCGGCCCGCACCCCGCCATTGAGACTGCACGGGAATTATTATTTTTATATCTCTCAACCTGTCCAAGAGGCCTGCTGCCCGCCGCAATCGCCGCCGGGCCGGCCCGCACCCTGCCATTGAGACTGAACGGGGATTATTTATTTTTTTTTTACTTGGCCGCCGGGCCGGGGCGGGCATCGCCCCCGGTACCTCCAGCCGCTACTATTTCCGCGGGCCGTGTTCCAACACTATTCACCCCGGCCAAGAGGCCTATTCCCCGGCCCGCACCCCGCCATTGAGACTGCATGGGAATTATTATTTTTTTATCTCTCAACCTGTCCAAGAGGCCTGCTGCCCGCCGCAATCGCCGCCGGGCCGGCCCGCACCCTGCCATTGAGACTGAACGGGATTATTTATTTTTTTAACTTGGCCGCCGGGCCGGGGCGGGCATCGCCCCCGGTACCTCCAACCGCTACTATTTCCGCGGGCCGTGTTCCAACACTATTCACCCCGGCCAAGAGGCCTATTCCCCGGCCCGCACCCCGCCATTGAGACTGCACGGGAATTATTATTTTTTTATCTCTCAACCTGTCCAAGAGGCCTGCTGCCCGCCGCACTCGCCGCCGGGCCGGCCCGCACCCCGCCATTGAGACTGAACGGGATTATTATTTTTTTTAACTCGGCCTCCGGGCCGGGGCGGGCTTCGCCCCCGGTACCTCCAGCCGCTTCTATTTACGCGCGCCGCGTTCCAACATATTCACCCCGGCCAAGAGGCCTATTCCCCGGCCCGCACCCCGCCATTGAGAATGCATGGGAATTATTATTTTTTTATCTCTCAACCTGTCCAAGAGGCCTGCTGCCCGCCGCAATTGCCGCCGGGCCGGCCCGCACCCTGCCATTGAGACTGAACGGGAATTATTATTTTTTTATCTCTCAACCTGTCCAAGAGGCCTGCTGCCCGCCGCACTCGCCGCCGGGCCGGCCCGCACCCTGCCATTGAGACTGAACGGGGATTATTTATTTTTTTAACTTGGCCGCCGGGCCGGGGCGGGCATCGCCCCCGGTACCTCCAGCCGCTACTATTTCCGCGGGCCGTGTTCCAACACTATTCACCCCGGCCAAGAGGCCTATTCCCCGGCCCGCACCCCGCCATTGAGACTGCATGGGAATTATTATTTTTTTATCTCTCAACCTGTCCAAGAGGCCTGCTGCCCGCCGCAATCGCCGCCGGGCCGGCCCGCACCCTGCCATTGGGACTGAACGGGGATTATTTATTTTTTTAACTTGGCCGCCGGGCCGGGGCGGGCATCGCCCCCGGTACCTCCAGCCGCTACTATTTCCGCGGGCCGTGTTCCAACACTATTCACCCCGGCCAAGAGGCCTATTCCCCGGCCCGCACCCCGCCATTGAGACTGCATGGGAATTATTATTTTTTTATCTCTCAACCTGTCCAAGAGGCCTGCTGCCCGCCGCACTCGCCGCCGGGCCGGCCCGCACCCCGCCATTGAGACTGAACGGGGATTATTATTTTTTTATTTCTCAACCTGTCCAAGAGGCCTGCTGCCCGCCGCACTCGCCGCCGGGCCGGCCCGCACCCCGCCATTGAGACTGAACGGGATTATTATTTTTTTTAACTCGGCCTCCGGGCCGGGGCGGGCTTCGCCCCCGGTACCTCCAGCCGCTTCTATTTACGCGCGCCGCGTACCAACATATTCACCCCGGCCAAGAGGCCTATTCCCCGGCCCGCACCCCGCCATTGAGACTGCATGGGAATTATTATTTTTTAATCTCTCAACCTGTCCAAGAGGCCTGCTGCCCGCCGCAATCGCCGCCGGGCCGGCCCGCACCCTGCCATTGAGACTGAACGGGATTATTTATTTTTTTAACTTGGCCGCCGGGCCGGGGCGGGCATCGCCCCCGGTACCTCCAGCCGCTACTATTTCCGCGGGCCGTGTTCCAACACTATTCACCCCGGCCAAGAGGCCTATTCCCCGGCCCGCACCCCGCCATTGAGACTGCACGGGAATTATTATTTTTTTATCTCTCAACCTGTCCAAGAGGCCTGCTGCCCACCGCAATCGCCGCCGGGCCGGCCCGCACCCTGCCATTGAGACTGAACGGGGATTATTTATTTTTTTAACTTGGCCGCCGGGCCGGGGCGGGCATCGCCCCCGGTACCTCCAGACGCTACTATTTCCGCGGGCCGTGTTCCAACACTATTCACCCCGGCCAAGAGGCCTATTCCCCGGCGAGCACCCCGCCATTGAGACTGCACGGGAATTATTATTTTTTTATCTCTCAACCTGTCCAAGAGGCCTGCTGCCCGCCGCACTCGCCGCCGGGCCGGCCCGCACCCCGCCATTGAGACTGAACGGGGATTATTATTTTTTTTAACTCGGCCTCCGGGCCGGGGCGGGCTTCGCCCCCGGTACCTCCAGCCGCTTCTATTTACGCGCGCCGCGTTCCAACATATTCACCCCGGCCAAGAGGCCTATTACCCGGCCACACTCGTCCGCCGGGCCGGCCCGCACCCCGCCGTTGAGACTGCACGGGAATTATTATTTTTATATCTCTCAACCTGTCCAAGAGACCTGCGGCCCGCCGCAATCGCCGCCGGGCCGGCCCGCACCCTGCCATTGAGACTGAACGGGGATTATTTATTTTTTTAACTTGGCCGCCGGCCCGGGGCGGGCATCGCCCCCGGTACCTCCAGCCGCTACTATTTCCGCGGGCCGTGTTCCAACACTATTCACCCCGGCCAAGAGGCCTATTCCCCGGCCCGCACCCCGCCATTGAGACTGCATGGGAATTATTATTTTTTTATCTCTCAACCTGTCCAAGAGGCCTGCTGCCCGCCGCAATCGCCGCCGGGCCGGCCCGCACCCTGCCATTGAGACTGAACGGGGATTATTTATTTTTTTAACTTGGCCGCCGGGCCGGGGCGGGCATCGCCCCCGGTACCTCCAGCCGCTACTATTTCCGCGGGCCGTGTTCCAACATATTCACCCCGGCCAAGAGGCCTATTCCCCGGCCCGCACCCCGCCATTGAGACTGCATGGGAATTATTATTTTTTTATCTCTCAACCTGTCCAAGAGGCCTGCTGCCCGCCGCAATCGCCGCCGGGCCGGCCCGCACCCTGCCATTGAGACTGAACGGGAATTATTATTTTTTTATCTCTCAACCTGTCCAAGAGGCCTGCTGCCCGCCGCACTCGCCGCCGGGCCGGCCCGCACCCTGCCATTGAGACTGAACGGGGATTATTTATTTTTTTAACTTGGCCGCCGGGCCGGGGCGGGCATCGCCCCCGGTACCTCCAGCCGCTACTATTTCCGCGGGCCGTGTTCCAACACTATTCACCCCGGCCAAGAGGCCTATTCCCCGGCCCGCACCCCGCCATTGAGACTGCATGGGAATTATTATTTTTTTATCTCTCAACCTGTCCAAGAGGCCTGCTGCCCGCCGCACTCGCCGCCGGGCCGGCCCGCACCCCGCCATTGAGACTGAACGGGGATTATTATTTTTTTATTTCTCAACCTGTCCAAGAGGCCTGCTGCCCGCCGCACTCGCCGCCGGGCCGGCCCGCACCCCGCCATTGAGACTGAACGGGATTATTATTTTTTTTAACTCGGCCTCCGGGCCGGGGCGGGCTTCGCCCCCGGTACCTCCAGCCGCTTCTATTTACGCGCGCCGCGTACCAACATATTCACCCCGGCCAAGAGGCCTATTCCCCGGCCCGCACCCCGCCATTGAGACTGCATGGGAATTATTATTTTTTAATCTCTCAACCTGTCCAAGAGGCCTGCTGCCCGCCGCAATCGCCGCCGGGCCGGCCCGCACCCTGCCATTGAGACTGAACGGGATTATTTATTTTTTTAACTTGGCCGCCGGGCCGGGGCGGGCATCGCCCCCGGTACCTCCAGCCGCTACTATTTCCGCGGGCCGTGTTCCAACACTATTCACCCCGGCCAAGAGGCCTATTCCCCGGCCCGCACCCCGCCATTGAGACTGCACGGGAATTATTATTTTTTTATCTCTCAACCTGTCCAAGAGGCCTGCTGCCCGCCGCAATCGCCGCCGGGCCGGCCTGCACCCTGCCATTGAGACTGAACGGGGATTATTTATTTTTTTAACTTGGCCGCCGGGCCGGGGCGGGCATCGCCCCCGGTACCTCCAGACGCTACTATTTCCGCCGGCCGTGTTCCAACACTATTCACCCCGGCCAAGAGGCCTATTCCCCGGCCCGCACCCCGCCATTGAGACTGCACGGGAATTATTATTTTTTTATCTCTCAACCTGTCCAAGAGGCCTGCTGCCCGCCGCACTCGCCGCCGGGCCGGCCCGCACCCCGCCATTGAGACTGAACGGGGATTATTATTTTTTTTAACTCGGCCTCCGGGCCGGGGCGGACTTCGCCCCCGGTACCTCCAGCCGCTTCTATTTACGCGCGCCGCGTTCCAACATATTCACCCCGGCCAAGAGGCCTATTACCCGGCCACACTCGTCCGCCGGGCCGGCCCGCACCCCGCCGTTGAGACTGCACGGGAATTATTATTTTTATATCTCTCAACCTGTCCAAGAGACCTGCGGCCCGCCGCAATCGCCGCCGGGCCGGCCCGCACCCTGCCATTGAGACTGAACGGGGATTATTTATTTTTTTAACTTGGCCGCCGGCCCGGGGCGGGCATCGCCCCCGGTACCTCCAGCCGCTACTATTTCCGCGGGCCGTGTTCCAACACTATTCACCCCGGCCAAGAGGCCTATTCCCCGGCCCGCACCCCGCCATTGAGACTGCATGGGAATTATTATTTTTTTATCTCTCAACCTGTCCAAGAGGCCTGCTGCCCGCCGCAATCGCCGCCGGGCCGGCCCGCACCCTGCCATTGAGACTGAACGGGGATTATTTATTTTTTTAACTTGGCCGCCGGGCCGGGGCGGGCATCGCCCCCGGTACCTCCAGCCGCTACTATTTCCGCGGGCCGTGTTCCAACACTATTCACCCCGGCCAAGAGGCCTATTCCCCGGCCCGCACCCCGCCATTGAGACTGCACGGGAATTATTATTTTTTTATCTCTCAACCTGTCCAAGAGGCCTGCTGCCCGCCGCACTCGCCGCCGGGCCGGCCCGCACCCCGCCATTGAGACTGTACGGGGATTATTATTTTTTTTAACTCGGCCGCCGGGCCGGGGCGGGCTTCGCCCCCGGTACCTCCAGCCGCTTCTATTTACGCGCGCCGCGTTCCAACATATTCACCCCGGCCAAGAGGCCTCTTCCCCGGCCACACTCGTCCGCCGGGCCGGCCCGCACCCCGCCATTGAGACTGCACGGGAATTATTATTTTTTTATCTCTCAACCTGTCCAAGAGGCCTGCTGCCCGCCGCACTCGCCGCCGGGCCGGCCCGCACCCCGCCATTGAGACTGAACGGGGATTATTATTTTTTTTAACTCGGCCTCCGGGCCGGGGCGGGCTTCGCCCCCGGTACCTCCAGCCGCTTCTATTTACGCGCGCCGCGTTCCAACATATTCACCCCGGCCAAGAGGCCTCTTCCTCGGCCACACTCGTCCGCCGGGACGGCCCGCACCCCGCCATTGAGACTGCACGGGAATTATTATTTTTATATCTCTCAACCTGTCCAAGAGGCCTGCTGCCCGCCGCAATCGCCGCCGGGCCGGCCCGCACCCTGCCATTGAGACTGAACGGGGATTATTTATTTTTTTAACTTGGCCGCCGGGCCGGGGGGGGGCATCGCCCCCGGTACCTCCAGCCGTTACTATTTCCGCGGGCCGTGTTCCAACACTATTCACCCCGGCCAAGAGGCCTATTCCCCGGCCCGCACCCCGCCATTGAGACTGCATGGGAATTATTATTTTTTTATCTCTCAACCTGTCCAAGAGGCCTGCTGCCCGCCGCAATCGCCGCCGGGCCGGCCCGCACCCTGCCATTGAGACTGAACGGGGATTATTTATTTTTTTAACTTGGCCGCCGGGCCGGGGCGGGCATCGCCCCCGGTACCTCCAGCCGCTACTATTTCCGCGGGCCGTGTTCCAACACTATTCACCCCGGCCAAGAGGCCTATTCCCCGGCCCGCACCCCGCCATTGAGACTGCACGGGAATTATTATTTTTTTATCTCTCAACCTGTCCAAGAGGCCTGCTGCCCGCCGCAATCGCCGCCGGGCCGGCCCGCACCCTGCCATTGAGACTGAACAGGATTATTTATTTTTTTAACTTGGCCGCCGGGCCGGGGCGGGCATCGCCCCCGGTACCTCCAGCCGCTATTTCCGCGGGCCGTGTTCCAACACTATTCACCCCGGCCAAGAGGCCTATTCCCCGGCCCGCACCCCGCCATTGAGACTGCACGGGAATTATTATTTTTTTATCTCTCAACCTGTCCAAGAGGCCTGCTGCCCGCCGCACTCGCCGCCGGGCCGGCCCGCACCCCGCCATTGAGACTGAACGGGGATTATTATTTTTTTTAACTCGGCCTCCGGGCCGGGGCGGGCTTCGCCCCCGGTACCTCCAGCCGCTTCTATTTACGCGCGCCGCGTTCCAACATATTCACCCCGGCCAAGAGGCCTATTCCCCGGCCCGCACCCCACCATTGAGACTGCACGGGAATTATTATTTTTTTATCTCTCAACCTGTCCAAGAGGCCTGCTGCCCGCCGCACTCGCCGCCGGGCCGGCCCGCACCCCGCCATTGAGACTGAACGGGATTATTATTTTTTTTAACTCGGCCTCCGGGCCGGGGCGGGCTTCGCCCCCGGTACCTCCAGCCGCTTCTATTTACGCGCGCCGCGTTCCAACATATTCACCCCGGCCAAGAGGCCTATTCCCCGGCCCGCACCCCGCCATTGAGAATGCATGGGAATTATTATTTTTTTATCTCTCAACCTGTCCAAGAGGCCTGCTGCCCGCCGCAATTGCCGCCGGGCCGGCCCGCACCCTGCCATTGAGACTGAACGGGAATTATTATTTTTTTATCTCTCAACCTGTCCAAGAGGCCTGCTGCCCGCCGCACTCGCCGCCGGGCCGGCCCGCACCCTGCCATTGAGACTGAACGGGGATTATTTATTTTTTTAACTTGGCCGCCGGGCCGGGGCGGGCATCGCCCCCGGTACCTCCAGCCGCTACTATTTCCGCGGGCCGTGTTCCAACACTATTCACCCCGGCCAAGAGGCCTATTCCCCGGCCCGCACCCCGCCATTGAGACTGCATGGGAATTATTATTTTTTTATCTCTCAACCTGTCCAAGAGGCCTGCTGCCCGCCGCAATCGCCGCCGGGCCGGCCCGCACCCTGCCATTGAGACTGAACGGGGATTATTTATTTTTTTAACTTGGCCGCCGGGCCGGGGCGCGCATCGCCCCCGGTACCTCCAGCCGCTACTATTTCCGCGGGCCGTGTTCCAACACTATTCACCCCGGCCAAGAGGCCTATTCCCCGGCCCGCACCCCGCCATTGAGACTGCATGGGAATTATTATTTTTTTATCTCTCAACCTGTCCAAGAGGCCTGCTGCCCGCCGCACTCGCCGCCGGGCCGGCCCGCACCCCGCCATTGAGACTGAACGGGGATTATTATTTTTTTTAACTCGGCCTCCGGGCCGGGGCGGGCTTCGCCCCTGGTACCTCCAGCCGCTTCTATTTACGCGCGCCGCGTTCCAACATATTCACCCCGGCCAAGAGGCCTATTCCCCGGCCCGCACCCCGCCATTGAGACTGCATGGGAATTATTATTTTTTTATCTCTCAACCTGTCCAAGAGGCCTGCTGCCCGCCGCAATCGCCGCCGGGCCGGCCCGCACCCTGCCATTGAGACTGAACGGGAATTATTATTTTTTTATCTCTCAACCTGTCCAAGAGGCCTGCTGCCCGCCGCACTCGCCGCCGGGCCGGCCCGCACCCTGCCATTGAGACTGAACGGGGATTATTTATTTTTTTAACTTGGCCGCCGGCCCGGGGCGGGCATCGCCCCCGGTACCTCCAGCCGCTACTATTTCCGCGGGCCGTGTTCCAACACTATTCACCCCGGCCAAGAGGCCTATTCCCCGGCCCGCACCCCGCCATTGAGACTGCACGGGAATTATTATTTTTATATCTCTCAACTTGTCCAAGAGGCCTGCTGCCCGCCGCAATCGCCGCCGGGCCGGCCCGCACCCCGCCGTTGAGACTGCACGGGAATTATTATTTTTATATCTCTCAACCTGTCCAAGAGGCCTGCTGCCCGCCGCAATCGCCGCCGGGCCGGCCCGCACCCTGCCATTGAGACTGAACGGGGATTATTTATTTTTTTAACTTGGCCGCCGGCCCGGGGCGGGCATCGCCCCCGGTACCTCCAGCCGCTACTATTTCCGCGGGCCGTGTTCCAACACTATTCACCCCGGCCAAGAGGCCTATTCCCCGGCCCGCACCCCGCCATTGAGACTGCATGGGAATTATTATTTTTTAATCTCTCAACCTGTCCAAGAGGCCTGCTGCCCGCCGCAATCGCCGCCGGGCCGGCCCGCACCCTGCCATTGAGACTGAACGGGATTATTTATTTTTTTAACTTGGCCGCCGGGCCGGGGCGGGCATCGCCCCCGGTACCTCCAGCCGCTACTATTTCCGCGGGCCGTGTTCCAACACTATTCACCCCGGCCAAGAGGCCTATTCCCCGGCCCGCACCCCGCCATTGAGACTGCACGGGAATTATTATTTTTTTATCTCTCAACCTGTCCAAGAGGCCTGCTGCCCGCCGCACTCGCCGCCGGGCCGGCCCGCACCCCGCCATTGAGACTGAACGGGGATTATTATTTTTTTTAACTCGGCCTCCGGGCCGGGGCGGGCTTCGCCCCCGGTACCTCCAGCCGCTTCTATTTACGCGCGCCGCGTTCCAACATATTCACCCCGGCCAAGAGGCCTATTCCCCGGCCCGCACCCCACCATTGAGACTGCACGGGAATTATTATTTTTTTATCTCTCAACCTGTCCAAGAGGCCTGCTGCCCGCCGCACTCGCCGCCGGGCCGGCCCGCACCCCGCCATTGAGACTGAACGGGATTATTATTTTTTTTAACTCGGCCTCCGGGCCGGGGCGGGCTTCGCCCCCGGTACCTCCAGCCGCTTCTATTTACGCGCGCCGCGTTCCAACATATTCACCCCGGCCAAGAGGCCTATTCCCCGGCCCGCACCCCGCCATTGAGAATGCATGGGAATTATTATTTTTTTATCTCTCAACCTGTCCAAGAGGCCTGCTGCCCGCCGCAATTGCCGCCGGGCCGGCCCGCACCCTGCCATTGAGACTGAACGGGAATTATTATTTTTTTATCTCTCAACCTGTCCAAGAGGCCTGCTGCCCGCCGCACTCGCCGCCGGGCCGGCCCGCACCCTGCCATTGAGACTGAACGGGGATTATTTATTTTTTTAACTTGGCCGCCGGGCCGGGGCGGGCATCGCCCCCGGTACCTCCAGCCGCTACTATTTCCGCGGGCCGTGTTCCAACACTATTCACCCCGGCCAAGAGGCCTATTCCCCGGCCCGCACCCCGCCATTGAGACTGCATGGGAATTATTATTTTTTTATCTCTCAACCTGTCCAAGAGGCCTGCTGCCCGCCGCAATCGCCGCCGGGCCGGCCCGCACCCTGCCATTGAGACTGAACGGGGATTATTTATTTTTTTAACTTGGCCGCCGGGCCGGGGCGGGCATCGCCCCCGGTACCTCCAGCCGCTACTATTTCCGCGGGCCGTGTTCCAACACTATTCACCCCGGCCAAGAGGCCTATTCCCCGGCCCGCACCCCGCCATTGAGACTGCATGGGAATTATTATTTTTTTATCTCTCAACCTGTCCAA
The DNA here is from genome assembly GCF_025434085.1 of Hippocampus zosterae. Classification (NCBI taxonomy): domain Eukaryota; kingdom Metazoa; phylum Chordata; class Actinopteri; order Syngnathiformes; family Syngnathidae; genus Hippocampus; species Hippocampus zosterae. The sequence goes on from NC_067467.1 coordinate 17,900,269, forward strand.
GAGGCCTGCTGCCCGCCGCACTCGCCGCCGGGCCGGCCCGCACCCCGCCATTGAGACTGAACGGGGATTATTATTTTTTTTAACTCGGCCTCCGGGCCGGGGCGGGCTTCGCCCCTGGTACCTCCAGCCGCTTCTATTTACGCGCGCCGCGTTCCAACATATTCACCCCGGCCAAGAGGCCTATTCCCCGGCCCGCACCCCGCCATTGAGACTGCATGGGAATTATTATTTTTTTATCTCTCAACCTGTCCAAGAGGCCTGCTGCCCGCCGCAATCGCCGCCGGGCCGGCCCGCACCCTGCCATTGAGACTGAACGGGAATTATTATTTTTTTATCTCTCAACCTGTCCAAGAGGCCTGCTGCCCGCCGCACTCGCCGCCGGGCCGGCCCGCACCCTGCCATTGAGACTGAACGGGGATTATTTATTTTTTTAACTTGGCCGCCGGCCCGGGGCGGGCATCGCCCCCGGTACCTCCAGCCGCTACTATTTCCGCGGGCCGTGTTCCAACACTATTCACCCCGGCCAAGAGGCCTATTCCCCGGCCCGCACCCCGCCATTGAGACTGCACGGGAATTATTATTTTTATATCTCTCAACTTGTCCAAGAGGCCTGCTGCCCGCCGCAATCGCCGCCGGGCCGGCCCGCACCCCGCCGTTGAGACTGCACGGGAATTATTATTTTTATATCTCTCAACCTGTCCAAGAGGCCTGCTGCCCGCCGCAATCGCCGCCGGGCCGGCCCGCACCCTGCCATTGAGACTGAACGGGGATTATTTATTTTTTTAACTTGGCCGCCGGCCCGGGGCGGGCATCGCCCCCGGTACCTCCAGCCGCTACTATTTCCGCGGGCCGTGTTCCAACACTATTCACCCCGGCCAAGAGGCCTATTCCCCGGCCCGCACCCCGCCATTGAGACTGCATGGGAATTATTATTTTTTAATCTCTCAACCTGTCCAAGAGGCCTGCTGCCCGCCGCAATCGCCGCCGGGCCGGCCCGCACCCTGCCATTGAGACTGAACGGGATTATTTATTTTTTTAACTTGGCCGCCGGGCCGGGGCGGGCATCGCCCCCGGTACCTCCAGCCGCTACTATTTCCGCGGGCCGTGTTCCAACACTATTCACCCCGGCCAAGAGGCCTATTCCCCGGCCCGCACCCCGCCATTGAGACTGCACGGGAATTATTATTTTTTTATCTCTCAACCTGTCCAAGAGGCCTGCTGCCCGCCGCAATCGCCGCCGGGCCGGCCCGCACCCTGCCATTGAGACTGAACGGGGATTATTTATTTTTTTAACTTGGCCGCCGGGCCGGGGCGGGCATCGCCCCCGGTACCTCCAGCCGCTACTATTTCCGCGGGCCGTGTTCCAACACTATTCACCCCGGCCAAGAGGCCTATTCCCCGGCCCGCACCCCGCCATTGAGACTGCACGGGAATTATTATTTTTTTATCTCTCAACCTGTCCAAGAGGCCTGCTGCCCGCCGCACTCGCCGCCGGGCCGGCCCGCACCCCGCCATTGAGACTGAACGGGGATTATTATTTTTTTTAACTCGGCCTCCGGGCCGGGGCGGGCTTCGCCCCCGGTACCTCCAGCCGCTTCTATTTACGCGCGCCGCGTTCCAACATATTCACCCCGGCCAAGAGGCCTATTCCCCGGCCCGCACCCCGCCATTGAGACTGCACGGGAATTATTATTTTTTTATCTCTCAACCTGTCCAAGAGGCCTGCTGCCCGCCGCACTCGCCGCCGGGCCGGCCCGCACCCCGCCATTGAGACTGAACGGGGATTATTTTTTTTTTTAACTCGGCCTCCGGGCCGGGGCGGGCTTCGCCCCCGGTACCTCCAGCCGCTTCTATTTACGCGCGCCGCGTTCCAACATATTCACCCCGGCCAAGAG